>NC_068969.1:39455368-39766209 GCF_026419915.1 Harpia harpyja
TGTGGGATACAGAACAGAATAAGAAAACTTCATAATTATATGAGAACAGCATATTTGGACAGCAGTATGATTTTTAAGCCTAATCTCATCAATTTTTTTTGTGAAGCTATTGCTTCTGTGAATTTTCACTGAGTGTCCATTATGTGGGCATTTGCATGTACAAAATTAGATCAGACTTTTAAAACTTTCTTTCTAGTTGGTGAAAGTCTGTAGGATTTATTAGTAAATTATTTTTTTTCTACAGATTTTGTGAACTATCCTGTAGAACAGCATTTTTGTTGATAAAGAATTTGTGAACAGCTTAATACATGGGAATAAAAATGTAAAAATTCTAAAGGTCTTTAGGGTATTTCCTTTAAAGTCCAATTAAAAATAGAGTTTTCCTAAGACCTGAGTTAAGGTGGAGGTGATTCTAGATGAGCCACTCCTTCTGAATTACAGCCTATTATGGGAATTTTAGGAATAGTTGTTTCATTTCAGCACTTTCTGGAGACCGCAGAAATTCCCTCTTCTATGCATTTTCCTTCATCAAAACCGTTCCAGCCTCTTGACCCCAGACTCCCTCTTCCCCTGCCATGTTAGCGAGAAAATCTTACGATTTAGTCACAGCTACTGATGTGAAGGGGCTTAAGAGAGGCTTTGAGCAAGGTGGAAGTACTGAGAGTGCCCTCAGCCTTCCTGGGGCATGGATAAGAGCCAGCGATGCCCTGTGCACCATTAACAGTACCAACACTTGGCATCGGTGATGGAAGATCATCCAACAACTTTTGATGGTGTCTACAGAGTCTGGAAAGTACACTAGTCAGACATTATTTTCCCTTTCTCTTTGCCTGCCTAGGCTGGGATTCTGCCTGGCTTCGGGGTGCAGAAAAAAAAAAAAGAATGTGTAGAGAACCTTAAATCCTTCTACTCCATCTTTTAATAGCATTTCATGACTTCTTGCTGTCATATTTATTTCAAGTTTACGTATGCCTTGAATAGGAAATTTGAAAGGCATTTTTCTTTAAATTCTGTGGAATTTCACAGCATTTTTGTAGTAATTTTCTTCTCTTTCTGTATCTTGTGTGACGTTTGCACAACACAAGATAAAAATGGGTCTCCTCTATATTCAGACCTTCTGCTGCATGGACGCAGACACACATGCATGCTTACCTTTATATGTAGTTTTCATATGTGTGTCCTTCTCTTAAGCCTGCGCATGTTTCCTGGTCCCTGTACAGCCTCTGCATGACTAACTGATCCATCTTCAACAAGTTTCCATCTGATTAAATGATTGTCATAATGTATAAATATAGTGCTTATGGGCTGCTACCATTCTAAGACGTGTTGCACACTTTGGATTTACAGTAGCTGGTTTTTATGACCATCTGTATTAATCTTTACTCTGTTTGGCTGTGTTTTTCTTTCAGGCAAACTAGAAACAGACCTGAGGGCTTTATCTCCAGGATAGTTTTGAGCTCCTTGCTTCCACAGTTTTGCAGTCTGAGTCCGACTATGGTTATGTGTGCAGTCTGGGTATGTGGCTAGTGAATTCTGGCAAGTTGGCTGTCTGGGAAATTGTAGGTGGCTTTCAAATACACTCTGTGTGCCTCTGACTGTACTGGTATGCAGACTTCCAAGCCTTTTTAGGAGTATTTTGAATTTTGACTGAGGTCTTCATGGTCATGGACTAGTGACTTTGGCTTTTGAAGGTGCTGAAGTCATGAACAGAGCCGGCCAGAGGCCGGCAATTCTGTTTCCCAGCAAGAAGTTTCCAAGTTTGGCTTTTCCATACATTTAAGCAAAATGGTGATTTTTTTGCAGGGCTTTCATCTATCTGAGCACTTCATCTGTGCAGTGATGCAGACAGCACCTCTTCTTTTGCCAAAGGGTTATGTATCTCGCACTAAAACTGTTTTTCCTCAGTCTGTCTAAGCCTCCACTGGGAGCAGTTAGGGCTTGGCCTGGCATACAGGAGAGAGATGCTGATGTGCTGCCTTCTGAATAGCTCCTGAGCTAGGGCAAGGAATGGGGAAACAAGAAGGCCGTTCGCATTCATAAGTATATGAAGGGGTTGCAGAGATGGATAAGGACTTCCAAATCCATGCCTCACAACACAGGGATGGACAAACGTGAGCCGATTTCTTAGCCAAGGCCTGACAACCTGCCTTCAGGAGTGGAGGCTGGGAAACTGTGATTTTAACAGGGATTCAGTGGCACCGTCTCCAGCCCAGCCCTGTCTCAAGCTACCTATCAGCCTGGACTGAGTCAGGAAGAAATCCTCATCCCAAATTTCTTGCATGCAAGGAGTAAAGTTCATGCCTCCTCTATGGCTTTCCATGGATTACAGAGCTATGGCATTGCCTCCTCCCCTAAGACTGCAGCACTGCTTACATTGCAGCTTTTACAAAATTTTAATTACTTTGAAAATGGTCTTGCTAGTTCTGATCACTCTTGAAAATGTAAGCAATCAAGAGTATCGTCTGCTGAAACAAAAGTCAGTCAGCCAGCCTTTGCTGCTCAGCTTTTGCTACCCAATCTGTTATGCCTGTCACAACAAGTTGTCAGATTGTCACAATAAATGGCCCAAGTTTAGGATCTTGTTTTGTTTAGCCTTCGTATGAAATACTTTCAAGAACATTTTAGTAGCAGAGTATAATTAAAGTATAGCAAATGAATTCCCAAAGAGGGGAATAAGTTACACAGTAGTTTAAAATTACTAGAAGAGGATTTTCTATTTAGTTTTTGGTTACTTGGAGTGACTGTAAATTGCCACAGCTGGTTCCAGCTGGGAATACTGAGCAAATAAATATTGATTAGGAAACTATTGCCTGAAAACCATCAAACTAGGAACGTGAAGATTTAATTTGCTTATTCAAATTACTTAATTGATAATTACTACTCTTATGCAAGTTAAGCTAGTGCAGCCTGCCAAATATTCACCCCATTAGAGGAAGAAAACCTAGTGTTTGTTCCAAGAAATGATAATGCCTAACCATTATTATATTTTTCATTAGGTATTCCTCTTCTGTCTGATTTTCCACAGAGGTCTGTCATTTTTTTCTTTCTCTTTTTTTTACAACCTGGAGCTGTCTCTGAGCAGAAATGTTAATTTGGTTTCAGTTCTCACTCCTCTTACAGACACTGATGGGCCTCCAGCCCTTTATAAGGCCTGTCACCATCTATCCAACCCTCTGTGTCAATCGTCTCTACAGCCATCCCTTGTGCATTTCAGCATCACTCAGCATGGTCAAAACCAAACCCTTCTGGAACCCTACTTCTCAGGCCTGCCTTCATCTCCCAAATGATCACCATCAGTGGAATGAGCCACTTGTCATTCAGACCTATGACCTTGGTCATCCTTGACCTCTCTTCATCTTCAATCATAGCTACATCTTCTCGTTTGAGTCAAATGCTTTCAGAGGGACTCTCCCTTTCCTCAGCCTAGACAGAGAGCTTCCCACCCATGCCCTTGTGTTTCTCTGTCTTGGCTTCCTCCACGTGCACTTTTTTCTTTTATACAGGAGATGAATGCCACCAATTTCCCATCCTACTGACTGTGTCATTGTTAGTGTTTTGAATAATTTAATTAGCTCCCATCTCATTCTTTTCCTTTCACTTCTTCATGACCATGTCTTTACTTCTTCCTACTGACCTGCTTGTCATCCTCTGCCCTGCCTGGTACTCCACTAACATGCTATGGTGCCAATTTCAGTACACCTCTCCCTCTCCTTTTGTTCTTACTCAGTTTTCCATACGAGTACACAAGCCCCTAGCGTATAGTGCTTTGATTAAATTTCACTGAAATTTTGAATTTTCAAACATGTAGGCAAGATTTTCAGATCAGAGAGTGGCTAAAATACAATTATCAGAGTATCAGTAGTTTCTGACAGGGTCATGAATGCCCACCTCAGTCTTTAACTCCTTCCCTAAATGTCAGCTTCTAAGCACTTGCTGAGAAGAGCCATCACTGTGAGCCAGGATGTCCATGCCACTGTAACCGGTGTCTAGTCTGCTGGCCAGACAGGGAAAATAGCTGCCAATAGTCTGCAACTGATACAACTGGAGATGTGTTCTTGGAGTGCATGGTCATCCTAACTCCTTTCCTGAAATGTTTGCATTTCACATGTGCCAGCCAGACTGCATGCAATTTGAAGGTGGAAAGCTTTTGCTTTTTAGGTTCTGGCACATTGAAGAAGTTACCAGAAGTAATGAAATAACAGTATTTCATATGGAAAATGTTATCATTTCTACTAGGCTTTCATATATGCATACATTGCAGAACATTGCAGAAGCAAGCAAAAATAGTGTTTTTCAAAATTAAAGAAGAAAGATTATTAATTATTTTTGTGTAAGGAAGGGACAGGAAGTGGTGTGTATACCACATAATGTAGTTAACTAAAAATCAATGCACTTTGTTTTGAAATTATCATAAGTTAATTAATATTATCATTATTTATGTATACATACACAGAGATTCATTTTCTAGCCACATAATTGCATCACAAAGATTTAGAGTTCCCTTGGATATTTTGTGTTTTAGCAAAGAACAAAAATGAGGACTGGATCAGGCAACCTGTATACACATAGCACTGTTGATGAGCCTGCTCATGCCAGAGAGGTTGCTGCTGTGAATAAGCCTTGCAGAAGCTGACCATTAGGTAAAACTTGTGAAAACATCTCCTCACTGAACCAAGTCAGCCTGCACAGGTTAGATAGATCACCCTGTTCAGCACTGCTTTAAGCTTCAGAAATTTGGACAAATGCTTCCAGGGACCTTCTTTGTCTTGCTTACACACAGGCCATCTCTCTACGCTCAGTCAAACACCTGCAGCATGGCCTCTCAGTCATTTTGTTCAAGACCTTGCAGCCCATATTGTGGCACGTACCATACAAAAAGATAGGTGGTCCCTATTGCAGAGGTCTTGCCCTCCTGATAGGCGAAAATCAAGGTCAGCAGAAAAGATGTATTATCACCGCCTTTTTGGAACTGAAGGATGAAAACCATGCCGGTTAGCCAGTCACACAGCATTGAGCCACATCCTTCTGGTTCCTTGGCCAGGATCTGAACCAGAAGCCATCCTTCTGTTTTGTCTCAAAAAGAAACTGCAGCCTCCTTGGAAATGAGGGCCTGCAGAAACACTGCAATTCAGCTTAGTAAAACTATTACACTTAGTAAAATTATTTCCATTGGCAATAATGTGCTCAATGTCACAGAACAGCAAAGAGAAAAACATGGTTCATGGATAAAGGAATCTGAGGAAATAGGAAGCAAATCAAATCTATTAATTTAAGAACTGATGTAAGTTAAAGCTAACTAATTTCTTAGGAAAAAAATAACTACAAGCAATAGCATGGCATCTTCAGTGGTGGTGGTGGTGGGTTTCTAAAGAAATTATTTTTAAGAAAGTATTTGATTGAAAAATGTTAATGCTCAATAGAAAGGCATAGGATGGCTCTTCAGGGCTGATGCTTAGATTTCTGAAATCAGTGGAAAGAGTTCTATATAATGACTATTGTGGTGTTGGCTCATTTTCACACTGGGACAAGCAGTGTGATCTGCAAACTGGCAGAGACCAGAAGGTGCACTGGACCTCAACACACCAGGTTTAGCTCACATCAGTAGAGCAAAAATTTTTTACAAAATTAAGAATCTGACTAGTTCCCTGTGTTGGTACTTATAGGCTTTGGATATCCAGAAGGACTGTTTTTGACACCTGAAGTCTTTATGTAATTCCCATGCTATTTTTCAGACACGCTTGCAGAATTGATCTGCAATGCATCCAGTGTCATCTATTTTAGCTACCTACTCATGATATTATCCTCATGGTGCCATATATTAGATTTTCAAATGGCATAGTTAGCCTTAGATAAACAGCAAGGCTTACCATCCAAGACAAGACATTGTTTATAGAAAGACGCAGATGTTCACAGAGCTCTGTGTCTGTGTGTTGTGTCGAGCAGTGTTAAGAGCTCAGGAGAGCTTCTGTTGCTTTACGTTTGCTGAACTGTTAACTCCCATGAAATCTCCTGTTTCCTTCTTCCCTACTAGTGTTCTCTCTTTCAAGCAGCCTTTCCCCCACCCCATACTTTCTTCCTACCAGCACTGAGACATGTAGACATGACAAGGCAGAACAGTGATCTAAACACTTAGATTAGCATTTTCTACATTAAATGTGATTTAATCTTAGAATATATTTCTCTTCTGTGTTTTGGATGTCTTTATCCTAATCTCTGTTGTTTTTAACTAAGGGTGTTCATTTACAGAATTGCTGTGGGCACCTCTGGAGATCATCTAGCTGACCCATCAAAGCAGGGTCTCTTGGAGCAGGTTGCCCAGGACCATGACCGGTCAGGTTTTGAATAATTCCAGGGATGGAGACTCCACAACCTCTTTGAGCAACCTGTTCAACTGTTTGACCACCCTCACAGCCTAAAGTGGAGTTTTTTTAAACGTTTAACTGGAATTTACTGTGATTCAATTTGTGCTCATTGCCTCTTATCTGCTCAGTGGATACCCCTGAGAAGAGTCTGCCTCTGTCTTCTTTACTCCCATCTGGTTTATATACACATGTGTATGTGTATATCCTGCACCTCCTCTTCCCTTCTCCAGACTAAACAATTGCAGCTCTCGCAGCCTCTCCTGACAGACAAGTTAGCTAAGTCAATGCACAAGGTCGTGTATCATTCTGAAATTGTATTAACCCAAAGTGTATTAATTTGATTTTTGCATGTTATAAATGGTGTGAAGAGACACCAGAATAAGCCACAGTCATGTTGAAGAATGATGGGATAACCTATCTGGATATCAATTCAGATTATTTTGGATTAAGACTCCTCTGTTTAAATCAAATTGGTGCCATTTCTGAAGTTTGAATTGGCCTCAATTTCCTTGGAAAATGGTTTTCTGTATTTTGTTTTCTCTCACCTCCTTTCGTCTACTACAGCCCTGTGTTTGACATTTGTATGATTTTAATCCTTTAATCATGGCTTCATTGTGACTCTGTCAGAGACCTAGAGGTGGTGGGTTTCTTTTCTGTGTTCCTCACATGCTCCTTGCATAGCTGTGATAACTGAAAAAGCCATCTTTAGGATTCACTTTTGTTTCACTTTACAAAGGCAAAAATTACCAGCCAACTTTTTAAGAAGTTAAAAATGAGGCATTTTTCTCATTTTCTCTATGCACTGTCATGGAAACAAACTCAGGGACATACACACTTCAGGCTGAAGATGCTGACTAAATTTGACTCAAACTTTTGATTTATTTTGGTTATTCCAAAGCTTGCTTTCTTGATTATTAGGATATAAGCAATCCACATTGCATTAAGATTGCCTCTCTGTAGCTAAGAGTTTATACTTCTAATTATTCTTATGCAAATGCAAATTAAATATCTAGAAGTGCAGGCACTTTTACTCCTAAATACTATCCATTCTGTTTGTAAGAAGAGGGGAGAGCTGATCTCAAGAGAAAACTATTCCTTAATTTTCTCTGCACTGGGCAGTGTGTCATAGTGTTTTTGGCTGTGCAGGCTGGTCATTTGCTTTTCAGTACAATGAAAATATTTTATGAATAAGCAGCAAGGTCTGCAGTCCTGCCTTTCAGCAAGGAGGAACATCGTTTTCTCAAAGAGAATCTACTTGTGTTTGATTAGATATGATGTGAGGTTGCAAATATCTGACTACAAGTAACCTCAAAACCTCAAGAAAAACTGTCAGTACACCGTGAGTATTTCCCTATTTTGTACCTAAGCCTGGTGAGGGAAAAACTCATGGTGTATTGACACCATGCTGCCTGGTGCTCCACATTATGTCATAAACTATGTTACACTGGGAGACAGAGGAACTGTGTGTGTGGAAGGGAGATGTTGTGTGCCACATGCTTATTCATTATATGCGCAGTGGACCAGAACAAGATTTCTAGAGGATATTAGCAACTATAGTTGCTTTTCTAACTGTCGACTGGTAAACTTCTTAAAAGTGGATTATTAATATGTTTCTGGAAAGCCAGGCATTTCTGAAGTATGTCAGACTGCACATTAAGAAATCTGGAAACACTGCAAATGTTTACTAGAGTGTCTCAAAGTTTTAACAAAAATTTAGCAAAACTTTTTTAGTGATATCTGGCGTTTGTTCAGAGATGGCAAGGGGAATTCCTTAATCACAGTAGTCTGTGGCTTAGCAAAACTCTAATGGATGATGCAGTCCAAAGTCCAGCTGCTGTGAGAGGAGTGAGAAAACCAAGGTCCTAATCGCTTCCTAACAACTCTGACTGACAATCTCTTGTTACTATTGGTGTCCTCACTAAATTCCCCTTGAAAGTCATGTATGAGTCGCTGGATTGTTTCTGCGAAATGCAAAGAATTTAGACAAACTTCCCTTCCCAAAGTATGAAGACTAATAAGGTGCTACTATTTTTAAGGTTTCTAAAGTTAGTAGTAATAACTGCATGTTAGTAATATTATTTTTATTGTTTTATAAAAGTTACTATCTTTTTTCTGCACTATTATTTTGAACACATTATGCTGGTAAGCTATGGCAAAGGACCATTGCTAGCAGTAGCTTCATGCTTCTTTAAATTTCTTTACCTGAGAAACAACATAAATATGACCTTTTATGTGTTTCACTTGGATGGGACAAGAGTTTTCTGCTATTTGTCCAATGGAAAATTTGTGAAACGTGTAACTGGTGGGAACCTGTCCTTCTCTCCCACCCCCAAATAATGACTGCTCTAAATCTGTGCATGTAGACTTTAAGAAGTATCACTGGTTTTGGTGTGGAAAGGAATTAATGAAGTGGAAACTGTCATCTTCCCTCCATGCTCTGTTGCTAGCTGGCATGTTCTGCTGCAAGACTTTGTTATAGTAGCTGATGTCTCCGACAGGATAGTTAGACTCAGATGGCTGCTTTGGATAAGTCAGGCTATGCTTATATCCCTGAGCTCTCCCATACGTCTTTCTATGGGTGAAACTTGTTACCTTTGCCTGCCCACTCCTCTCCAGCTGAGTAAGTGAAGCAGCGCAGGCTTCATGAAATGTGGTAGAAGGAAATGACTGATTAGAGATGCCAAACTGTGACTGTGGCTATTGCATAGCAGCATATTAATTAAAAGAGGCTTATAAAAACATCCTTAGCCAGACCACACAGAGGTGCGTCTCTCCAGGAAGAGCACTGGGAGGGGAGATAACTATCTGTCCTTTTCCAGTTGCATACCACCATGGACTCATCCACAAAATACATATACCATGGTCGCAGGCAGGAAGTTTTGTCCTCTTTCCCATCCTCTCTCCTTCGACTTGCTCTCTTGCACAGCAGAGACATGCCCAGGGACACAGAGAAGCAATTTCACTTGGTCCATGCAGCTGCAGATGAGACGGTGGACGAGGTTGTTTGCAGAGCCCTGCACTAGCATCTCCCACCCAGCCCCTCAGTGTCACTTCTGGACCTGCTCAGGCTGAACTTTCACTTGGGTACACAGGGGAGTGAGGAACCCAAGAAACAAACTCCTGTGTGCCGCAGGCACTTCTGCTGACAGCAGCACCTGCACTGCCACGTGTCCCAGCTTCAGCATGACACCTCACATCAGCACGCAGTCACGCCATTGTCTCAAATGGAAAGCTGTCTTGAATAGAAAATAAAACACCTCCAGGGACCTCCTTCCTGATTTCAATTCCTGTAGCATTATTTTAATTAGTGGAACTTGTTTTGCAATTAGTTAGGTCATTTTATTTTCTAGCTTATTCAGTTTTAGAAATGTTTTGACTGCACTTATTTTTCTTTCTTTAGTAAATGTGGGATCAAACTGCTGTGATATCAATAGTCTGTATAAAACGCAGGCCTGAGATATAGATGCCCATCAATTTTTATTCCATCCAAACAAAAGAGACAAAAAAAGCACCTATAAGTTTTTTAAAGTTTAAACAGTTGACAGAAGATAATCTACTCTGAAGAAATTTCAGTGGAAGGACCTTACATCACTTTTTTGCTAAACAAGTACTATGTTTATTTTCCCAAATGTATTACCATTACAAATGAAAATAAAATGTAATTCTCAGGTGTCAGCCCTTGAATTATTTGGTATCTTATCTGCATATAATGCTGTTCTGATGCATGCATACAAGTGTCTGTGCATCCGTGTGTGTTACAGATGCACGACTAACCAAATCCAACAGGTGTTAAAACTCAGACTTATTCTTCAGCAAAAGTTAGTTAGAAGTCCGGTAACATTTTCTAAAACCACAGGCTCAATGATGTAAAGAGAATTAATACTACACGGCTGACTTAAGAATCCCCAAGATTTAAAGTGATGGCTCAAAACACACGTATCACTCACCTGAAAGCTGAGGGCTCTCTCCCTCGAGGAGTTACCTCGGGTTGTGCCCCGGCCTGAGGGGGAGTCCCCGACTGCAGACCCGCTGCTCCGAGGAGGACTGCCAACGTGTCCTCCAGCGGGACCCCGTTTCTACCCCTGTCGAATCTGACCTGGGGTCATTTAATTCTGTTGGCCAGGAGGGTCACCTCGGTGTACCTGGCGCATCTCGACTGGCCAGTTCAAATTTCAACCTGCAGCCTCCAGGGTTTCCTTCCCCTTCTCCCTTCCTGGAGAAGTTTCGTTTCCTGCTGGCAGGATGGGGGGGGGGGGCGGGATGTACTGCCACAGTGTGTGTGATAGGTGTGGGGGAAGACTTTGCAATGCCTCTAGCAGTGAAAGAAAGGCAAGCAGTCTGTCACCAGCAAAATCTAGCCTTTCAACTAACATTAAATTTGCAGACCTCCATGGATTTTGACTGAGGATTTGGTTCAGTGTGTTTCTTATCTCCAGATACATATGCCTGGTATGAGCCTGCTCTGCACAAATGAGAGTGAAACTAAGTGGTCTCCAAAAGCAAAAGGTCTATGATGGGCTTGCAACAGCTAAATGCCTGTGACTAGATGGATGTGACCTTCAGCCTGGTATACTATGATTTGATTTGTGAGATGTGCAGCATCAGACCTGTAAGAGTTGCTCAGGGAGCAAATAACATCTGCTGTATGACTGGCTGGCAAAACCTTTTTGTAGTTATAATCGAGCAGCAATTATTTTGTTGGAGGGTAAACAAGATAAAAAGTCAGTGAATTAACAGCTGCAACACCATTTCCTATTTCACCACTGGAGATGTACAGTGGGGCCTAAAATACATCTACTGCTTGCTTTTAAAGCAGCTCTAGTGAAAGCTGAACCAGAAGAGAATCTTCTGGATGTACCGGAGCTAATGCTGCTACTCTTATCCCTGCAGAGCTCAGACCCTTGTGCCCTGACCAGAGCTTCTCCCCTGCTGTTTACCAGCTTGCCTCCAGCTCTGTCAAACCTCAGGGTCAAAACAAACAATAATTTCTATGCAGTTTATTTTGAGAAGAATTCAGTTTCCACCAAGTTTGGCTTTTTGAAACCATGCCCCACTGAGAAGCATTTTCTACAGCCATTTGGCAGTCAGTGGTTATGAACTGCTGCTGTGCCATTTCCCTCAGCTGATTGCAGTGTCGTGACCTGAGTGAGGACCACAGGACTCCCTGCAAGTCCTTGCACAAGGACTGAGCATCACTGACAGCAGGTTCAAATGGCAATCTTGAGAAACACTTAAAAGTCAAAGCTGACCTCTTCACTTGGCTACTTAAGCCCGCAGCCCCTGTCCATCTATCACCTATTTCAGCCCACTGAAAGTCTCTTTGGTGTGTTTCTTTATGCTTCATATTTGTTGAGGATCAGCCTGAAGCGTTTTGCTTTGGCTGCACAGGCAAATGTTTTGGTATGAATCATCTGACACTTCAACACATTTTATTAATACTGATTTGTAAGTGTGAATCTCCCTATCTGCTGCCAGTAGATCTCTTGTATCTTTTGCTTCTTTCATTTTATTTTGCTTTAAACTTTCTCCAGTTCCCACCTTCTGGTTTATATTCTTTACCAGCAACCTTCCTTTCCTTCCAGGTAATGCACATATATTATACCTCTCACCATCTACAGCTTTCCCCATTTCTTTGTTCAGTTGGATTTTTTAACCACTTTGGCCTATGAGAGTGTAACATTTATAGAAGGGTGTTAACAGGTGGGTCCTGAAGCGGATGCTGCAAGTATGCTGTAACTTTGTTTTACAATGGAGGTTAAAGTAGGTGAAATAATGTTCCCTCCTTGCCTGCATACGTGTGAAGGAAGCACAGGAGGGAACAAAAGCATGAAGAAACAAAATGCTGTACATAAGCTGGCATGATTCCACTAACTTTTCTGAAGCTAAACAATTTACCCAAGCTCAGGATGGGTCCTAGATGTTTCAGTTTCTGAAGTGAGGATAAAGCACTCCTAGAAGCATGCATATTTGAGTAAGTATTTTATGCCATTAAGTAACACAGTGAAGCATCTTCTTGATGAATGAACATCCCAGAGACAAGTCTGAAGCAAATTGTCCAGTAAAAAAAAGTGGGTTTGAGGGACAGATTCTTCAAAGTGACAGTAGTAACAATATTCTAATTTTTCATGCTGTAATTGGTGTCATATACTCAGTTAATATTTAGTAACTCATATTCTAATTACCATATTTGATTATTTTAGAAAATCCTAATGCATTTTGTCCATTAGAAAAACATTTAACAAACAAGTATCTAGTCATTTACACTAGAATTCCTAGTTTACCTGCTTGTAATATCTAACAGGCTAATCTTTTTTTGAGACTAAGAGTTTAAAACTGCAGAAGAGTAGGTGCTTGAGTATGCCTTGGGAATCACTTCAAATTTGCTCTAGAATACATCTCTGTTTTCTTAAAATTGATCAAGGTTTCTGAGCCAAACATTTTATCTGCTACAGAACCTGGGAGCACAGAAGGTAATGGCAGTGATCCATCCAGCTAAAAAATGTGTTTCCAAACCTGGGTGCTATCAGCTGTACCAGAAGGGTGTAAAAACCCATCTCACTGGAGAAATGTGAGACTGCGTAAAAAATGTTTGGTTTCATCAAATCTGATTTGATTATGGACAAAAGGATGACAGCTTGCTCCCTTTGTTGTGTTCAGAATGACCATTAGTGTTCTTGCACCCCAAAAGGTGAATGTCTTTGACTGCTACAAAACTTCTGACCTCAGTAGTGTTTCTTGGCAATGAGTTTCACACTTATGCACTAACAAAATGCATTTCCTTCCATTAGTCTGAAACGGATAAACAATCCATTGTTTATCCAATGACTGTTTGTCAGTTGTATAGGCTATTTCCCTTCCTTTTCTTTCTTGCTCTTGCTCATGGAGACAGTGGTGGTGGTTCAACGTCTTTTCCCTCACTGATGCCTGCCCAGCCCACCAAAGACCCTTTAGGGGTCTTATGAGGTTGGTGAGGAAATGGGGACTATTAGCCTGTTAAATCCTAGCTGTCTTTTATGTGTGTTGAGTCATTATATAATTGCTTTATGCTTTAAAGTTCTTTGTATCTTACATGCAGAGTCTCTGTGTGCAGAGCTAAAAGCAGCTGTACAAATTGACACAAGAGAACATGGTAATAAGCCCTCAATGGATAGGAAGACAAATACTGGAAGAAAATATTTCTCCGAAACAATTTGTTGCTTCTGTATCTGTTGAAATAAAATGCAAAGCCACCTGAAATGACATTTGGCAAACAAACACCTAAAAATCTGAAGTAATCTTAAGAGGCATTTTCCACGGAAAAAACATGCAATACTTGTTGCTTGCATAGTATTCAAGTGGATAGAGCAGTGCCATGGTAAGCAAGTTGCTTTTGACATTTCCTGGTAAACATGTGTCATCCCTGACAACCATACTACTGTTGCTGTACTTACTCTGAATCTCTTCAATGTGATTCTGTAATTCTGCACTTCAGTTTTTTTAGGATTAGAGGGGCTAGAAGGAACAGTGTGTGATTCCTTCTGTGTGCCTTTAGTGTACTACAACTGCTAAATAAGGGTTTGTACTTTTAAGTTGGCCATGTTCTGCTTGCAGAATATCTCTGAATGATTCAGTTGACCCAGAAGAGGGGCAGTAATATGTCATAAAGCCCTTTCACCCCATCTGTTTGTCACAGCTATTTGGGAGTACTTTGGCTAGCAATAGTAACAACGCTGACGCCAGGTTCTGCAGTCATTGCCTTTACCATGCGCAGAAAAATGCAAGGACAAATAAGCCTGAATACTGGCAAGACCATCAGCATTAAAATTCCTTGTGAACCAGAAGCTTCCTTTAGGTGCAAATATTTTACTCATAATGAGTGTAGGGGAATTGAGTGAACTATTAGTGTTCTGGAGTCCAGAAATAAATATCGTTTTGTGCTTCGTTCTGACTGCTGCTAGTTAAACGGTATCATGCAAATAGTGCCACATGGAAGAAACCATTAGAGGTGACAAATATTGAAGTGATTTGTTCAGTGTTGGGTCTGTATGGACAGATTTCTTTCACTGGTCGTGTAGATTCCCAGTAGGTTTAATAAATTCATATTTCACTCAGGGTTTATTTTCCTCCCTGCCTGGTTCCACTGTTGCTGTTCAGCTGTGCTGATGGAAAACAATGAAAAATGTATAAAAATTCTAAGGCAAAATGCTCCGAAATGTCTTTTACCAACTAGTTAATACATAATTCAGAATTTTTATATGGAAGCTCTAATTGCTTGCTGAACAGTTCTGGTGTCGAATTTGGAGACTAAAAGTTATCACTGAAAAGATAACTGATCCAGAGTTATCTGCGTTTCTCATGGCAACGTTTATCATATAGTTACTCATACCACCTCCACTACTTCATTACTAGAACAATGTCTAAAGCCCCTGATTCAAAGGTTAATACCTGGAATAGATCTGATACTATATCTTTACATAACTCTGTCTAAAGTCATCACCAATATAAGATTCCTGATTTGCTATCAGAGAGACAACAAATGCAGAAAAAATAATAAAGGAGCTTATAAAAAATACATGGAAAATTATCTCAATCTTTTATTGTATTTACTTTAAATTAACTGGTATGGGCTACAATCCGATCTCTGAAAGTCCATTATAAGTAGAATTTGGGAGGATATTTACACTGTAATAATTACTGACAATTGAGATATGTATCCTTCATATTCTCTAATCTCCATGCCAAACAAATTGAGTGATGAGGCTATACAGATATATTTACTATTAAAATATGTAATAGTCCTGTAAGTAGTTATTGAACAAAGATTTCTAAAAGCCTCATTCATTATGATGATTCTACAATTTTCTTAAGTTCTCTGTAAAGGAGAAGTCTTGCATTGTCTTAGATCATTATGAAATACTGAACAGTTAATGTACAGCATCATGAACAAATCTGTTTATAAATACAAACATTGCACACAGGACCTCTATAAAATGTTCAGTCAGGCAACTGATGTTTATAGCTTGTTGTATTTAAAAACCATTGCTTTTACAAGCTTATAATGTTAATGATTTATTTAAAAACAACTTGCTTACTTGGAGAAAAATGCTTTTCTATGAGCTTTATCAAATGAAAAATCCCACACACTGATTTTTGACACTGACTGTAAACCTCCAGAATGACTTGGTTTTGTTAGGGTTGGTCATGTCAGGCAATTGTGGCAGAGGATGATTTTCTCAGCTGCAACTCTTGCAGTCACGCATGACTGACTTAGGTGGAAGAATTATTATGAGGAGTGTTTTCCTTACTTAAAACGTCCTACTCTTATAGTGAAAGTGTAAGATACAGTTCTATTTGTAAACAACTGAAGCGTAATATCTGCAATACATCATGCAAAGGTATAATCACTGTCAAAATGACAAGGCAACATCACAGAAAGTGACTGCTGTAATTGACAGAGATGGTGATCAGTCTCTGAAACTGTTTTCTGATTGCATATTCATGATTCGTCTCTATAATATGCTACAGTTACTGTGAGAGTTATTCTAAGCGGATGTTTTAACATGACTAGACTGACACCTTGTACTTTGAGATTTGCAAGTCTAATCTTTAACACTGTTCCCTCCACCTTTTTTCCAAATATCTAACCTTTTACATGCGGACTTAGTTGTCAGACGCATCAAAGAACACGTGCATGCAGGAGTATACCAAGCAGTTGCATCCACGTTACCATGCTGGTGGTGGTGGTTTACTGGTAAAGCAGTACCACAGTGTCTGCCACCATTGCATCCCAATAGTCACTATTAGTAGTTGGTGAACACTCATTCAGCAGTAGCAGAGATAGACACTTCAATACGTGCTCATGAACAGATCATTTGTCTGAGTTACTCTCCGGCCTTGGGTAGCTCTTTGTAAGCTGGCTTTTTTATTAGCTAATTATTTGCATTGTTTGGCTTTTAGGCAGCTACTTCCAACATGCTGTGCCATAACCACAACAGTTACTGGTGAGTGAATGGTAAAGCTGCAGAGACTAGCAGAAATAAGCTCCCATGTCTGTCTTGCGCATAAGTAGAATGCAATAATCTCTTTCCTCTTCTGATGATGAATATTACATTTTCACTCAAGCTCAGAGAGACGTTTGGAGGGAACAAGGCAAAGACATTATCTATTCCTATTCTTCCTTTCACTGTTTGTATTTCTGACACAGTGAGAAGAGTTGGGCAATTTTCCAAATAAAAGTTGATTTTTTTCTTTTCCCAGGAAGTGACAGTTTATCAAAAACTGAAGCTCTATACAAGTACATTCCTGGAGTTTTTCCACATTGTATAAATACATACTTAGTGGGCCAGAAAGGAAGTGACTGTAAGTGGCATTTGTGAAGAATATGCAAGAAGATAGATGAGGGAATTGTCCATTAACACCTGTTTGCTCCTCTTTCTGATCCTACTCTTAAAAGTACACAGAAGAGTTTTAACTTGCTCTCAGTGCAAAAGGAGAAAGGCAGGTTTTATAATCTTAAAAATATCTTGTGCAATGAGGAACTACTAATTCCTATCCACCCCCATTCAGGACCAAAGAAAGTGTATACTAAAGGGTATAAGTCAAGACTCAAAGTCATGAGAGGGATCCTGAATTTACTGTTGCATTGTCCACTTACTTGTCTTGTCTTGTCTTTGACCTTCCTCAAATCACACCCTTTCCATCAGCTTCCTGGGTGCTTTCATGGCAGAAAATCCAGAAATCTTACATCGTCTAGCGTTGCTCTCCATGTAGTTCACATGCAAAAGCCATGATGCACCACAGCCATAAGGATTTGAATATTGTCTTTTGACTTAAATATGCTTCTGATTCAATGAAGAGAAAGGCCTCTGTCTGCAAAGCGGACAAGCTTGCAAAATGCTGCACGGGCTGCTGAAAACTCACTTTTGTGCATGAGGGACAGTGGCCAAGATAAAAGGCCACTTTGATTTTGCTCTCTGTGCATCTACTGGAAACACTTCTCTATTTGTTGTACATTAAGCATGACTAAATCACATGACTGGAGGATCTGCTGTACCCAAGATTAAGGCAATAGGTCCTGGTATTTTGACAAAACCAGTCAACTGCAAACCTAGACTTTCAGACCAGTTAACCTGGGTTTAAGATATTTGCAGAGAGCCAGCCAGCCAAAGCACACTGTTGAGTCTGGTCCTATAATGGGGAAAAATTCATATGGCAACACCATAGACTGCTTGCAGCATTTCCACAGTTCCAGTTCAGCTTGCAGCAGCCGCCACAAAAGTATTCAGCTGACCAGAAAGCTTTGCTTATTAAGCTCATGTTTGATGCATGCCCAAATAGGAGAAAGCATTTAAGAAGATGGGTGGAACTCAAAAAAATCTGCTCCTTTCAGGACACAGCATGCAATCTTTCAAATGTATCGCTGTTCTCCCAAACTCCAGACCAACTGGCAGCTGGATAGAAAGAGTGGAATCACGTAAGATCGCTGAGCTGATCAAACCTCGCTGCTAACAGAGACAAGGTCAAAGTGACTTTTCTGTCTCCCTATCCCCTGCTGTAGAGACCTACCCCCTCTTTTGCACTTGCTGCGAGAGTCTTCAGTAAGCTCCGTGTCCAGTGGTGACATCTACTCACTTCTTCTGAGCATTTGTGTCCTTCAGTGCCCTCAGAGAGTGGCTTCCTCTCATTTTCTCAATAGGACAGTGTCTGTGGCAGCCTGCTTAGCTGCTGTTCTCCTTACATTCTGCTCTGTCTACTAGTCATGAGACAATGGCCAGAAGTGCTCTTCACTGCTCCTGACTCACAAAGGGCTTTTTCCAAAAGCCAACAGTCCCACAATCTCCACTACAGAATGGACACCAGGATGCAGCTGGCAAGGCAGAAAGTCTGTGACCCTGCTGTATTTACATTAAAGTGTATGAAGCAGGAAAGGTTCAGCTCAGAGCCTGCATTGATATTTCCCTGGAAACAGTCCCAATAGGTGAGACAGCAGCTTTTAGCTAAGGATACATGCCTCTCTGATTGCTCTCTCCAGAGTCAGCATGTTGCCGTGGTGTCTTTGCTGGGAGCAAAGCCACCCTGGGCTTCTGGGTTGGCTTCTCTTAGCCAGCAGCACAGGCATGTGGAAACAGGCCCTACAAACAGCAGGTGACCTTTTAATTTAGGTGCAGCCCAGACTGAGGTACAGTCTCTAGGAATAAATGGTTCCCATAACAATTTGAAGTTACATTGTGGCTTACGTGGGACTGTTGTTGTTGTCCCTTTAGTACTACTACTCTGAAATAAACAAACAGAGCTGGGCAGGCACTGGAGTGTCTGTTTCACACTAAATGTGCTACTTTTCCAAACCCAGGCAAAACATCAGCTTTCTAGTTGGGTGATGAAGCTTCAGAAAAGTGTAAAAAGCCTCCTTGTTCTATCTATCTAAAATGTTTCATTTTATTTTATGTTTGGATGTTATTCTTGATTTTTTCTTTCTTTGTTTGACTTTTAAATTTTACTTCTTTGTAATAAATATAAATATAAATACAAATATAAATACAAATATAAATATTAAAGAATGTTAAAGAAGTGACACTTTCTGGTTAGCACTGAGACTGGCCTCCCTCAAAACAGGTTGTTCTTACACCACATAGTTATGATTGTCCATCACAACAACAGTCATTCCAGTATTTCATCCAAGCATCTCATTTCGCTAATGTTAGCACAGTTTGTTGTGAAAGATGCCTGGAATATGGGTTCCAAACATCCTCATGAAGTCAGTAATACAACTAGACCAGTAAGGGATGTTTCTCTTATAATTCCATAAATAACATGAAATAATTTGTGTTGATAGATCCTCCCAGTAACTCTAAAATAGTGCTAATTCAAGGTTTTCCTCTCTGGTCAATATGGTCACTTCCATTGCATAGGCATTGGTCTAGAGGCTGTGTTTATTATCCAGAAACCCAGCATGTGCCCCTATGTATCTTGGGGATCAGGACAGATAAGCTGCATCGAACACTGCCTGATTCCCCATTCATTCCTAAGTGTTTCTGTTTCTGGACTTCACAAGCTAATTAATCTCACAGTCCTTTAAGTTTTGTGATTGTAATGTCTTTGTTCTGATCCAACCCTGTTTTTCTCAGCTGCAAGAGGCAGGGAAGAGAAATAATGTACTAGTGAATTTCCTGCTCAGACTACAGGCTGGGTTGTCTTTTCAGACACACAAGGCATCAGCTGTAGTTAATACTACAGAAATTTGAGTGTTTGCATCACTGGATTCATTTTGAAGAGGTGAAGCTGGAAGTTTGCAGAACTTTCACCACGGGGAATCTGTTTACCCTTCTAGTTCGCAGTTGTTAGCATCTTCCAGAGAGCCTCTTCTCTCAGGCAGAACAATCCTTGTAGCTGCTAGGCTGAAGAGCCTACTCCAGCATTTGGAAGGGGGAATTGCCTGGTTTCCTTCTCTTCTGTGACTGCTGTAGGCACTGCCAGTGTGTGTCCAAGGATTTCATGTGCTCTCAGTTCTGCTATCAACTCTTGCAATTCTCACAGTGGACCAGACCCTATGTAAGGACTTCATCAACTCTTTGGGGCTCTGTATTTATGTTATATCCAGTTCTCCTTTGTTTAGATGGTGTTTTAAGGACACTGTGCTAGAAAGACGTGGGCATCCCTTTCCAGGTGAAGCTTGGCTGTTATGTTGCCTGGGGTGGGGCATTAAAGTCCCCTTAAAGGACTTGGATGTCCCATTTCAGGCTCCAGAAGGAACAATGTGTCTGCGTTCAGAGACTTCCTGATAACATAGGAAAAGTAATATTATAAAAAGGAAAACGTACTACACATGAGAAGGCTGGTGTGTCTAAAGACCATAATCCAGCAAATTCCTAAAGGAAGACTACCCCTTCCTTAATATTGCTCATTGAGAGACAGCCTGACCAGGTTGTTGGTTATTGCCAAAAAGTATCAAACTTCTATTGTGAAAGAAAATCACTAGTAAGCATCATCACAACACAGACTCTCCAAGGTTGTGGTACGTATCAGTACATCTGGAACACTCATGAAGCACAGCAATACATCATATAACACAAACTAGAATGATATACCATAGCTTGGGTACAATAACTCTTGCATCATGTGAGGGGGAAGCCAGCTTTTATACTGCAATTGATGACCTTGAAACAAACATGAGGATACTCTCTTTCCACCATCTGCGTGGTCTAGAAAATATTTGTGATCATACACATTTTGGAAGAGATGATGACAAGGAAGATAATTTTTGTTAGATCATGATGTATTTTTGCAATTCTACCACTTTTTAAAGATGTCATACATTGATGTGAAACATTGTACATTTTGAAATTATGACCTGATAAAATTCGTTTTGTTAGTGTTAATAGCCTTACCAATTTTTAGCATATGCTGGAACTTTTTTGGGGAAAAAGAATCCATGGTAAAATGCATTTTGTGGAAAATTGAAATGTTTGTAGGAATTTTGCTCATTTTGAAAAAAAAAAAAGGATGAGAAATTAAAGCCTTTTAACATATTTTTTTTTCTTATGTCAAAGCATTTAATACATGTCAAAACAGATTTTCCTTCAATTTATAGAGTGTATTAATGTGCTATACATGTATATATTGTAAGTTGTATTAATATATGCTTCGTATTCCTCCTTTAAAGTTTTATAATAGAGTGTTCTCTTTGAGAACAAAAAGTTTGAACAGTGTTGGCAAATGTTTAGAATTTTATGAAATTAGTATTTTCTTTTTTAATTTCACAGTAAATTTTTAATTTCATGCTAAATATATGAATGTTATGACTTTTGGTTTCTATATGAAGTAATATTTTTCAGCTAACTGCTAGCAATGTCTTCAGAACACGAATTGTATTTAATGAATTTTCTTCACTTTTTATGAACTGATGATGCACGATTTTTCCCACAAGATGGCAGTGATGAGTTGTGAAATTTACGGGAAGAGCGGAATGGAGACACATAAAAACCTCTGTGAAAATAGAAGATACGGGTTCGATGAACCAACGAGAATGAGGATATTACGGAGTCACAAGGAAAGCTCCAGCTTTAGTTCACTCTTTTGTGGCCAGACGGAGCAGCATGTATTTTATTGTAAGTAAGATCATATGCCATGGTGCTTTTAGACAGCAAGCCAAAATTGGCTGCAAGATCTAATTAAAAGCATGTAAGATATTTTTTAACTGAAGTGTGTGTGTTTGTGTGTACAAATTTCTCTCTCACATACATATTTTTATATTCATATGGCTGCAAAGTGTTCACATATGAAGTCTGCCTTTGACCAAATAGTAAGAACCCACAAATTATTCTGCCTGGAAAAAAAAATTTCAAGCAGAAAACACATCTCAAGGGACAAAAAAAGGAGAAAGTCACTACAAATGTAGTGACAAATACATATTAGGAAAGTGGTATTTTATTAATAATATTAATTAATATTTTATTATGCCAGATCTTGCTCTGAATCTCATTCAAATCAACATTAAAAAATCCATAAGTCATGAAAAGCTGCATAGCAGTGAGTTGCCATAAACATACAATAAAGAGTCTGTTCGATCGTGATGGGAACCATCATCAGAATGAACTCAATGATCTTCCCTATTCCTAACTGAGAGATACAAACACATTTTCCCACCATCATCATAAAAATCATGCAATTCTTTTCATCTCTGATTTAATCTAAGCTTGGCAAGATAGCAAGTGGGAGTAGAGAAACTGAAATAGCAGATCCCGAGCCTTAAGCAAAAGCTGATTTTTTTTTCCCCTTTTTCATATGAAACAGGGCAGCTTGGACTGTATGTCTGTCTCTCTACACGTATATAGGCACGTGTGCGCACACACACGCACACACTCGGAGTGTTTCCAATTTTTCCAACCCTGTTTCCCAGCAGAATGTACACCTATATTTTTACATATGAATACTACTTTACTGTGACAATGCAAAGAATAAAGATTTTCTGAAGATGGTGGTAGAGAGTAGGTCTGTATCTGGTGGAAAGCAGCAGTCTGCAGACACAGGGAACAATGCCAGCTTAGAGTGGTTCAGGAACTGTCTACGGATTTAGGCACCTACCTACATCACAGCTGTCTGTGAAGGATGGCAGATTTACTAGAAGTAATATAAAGTCTTCCTGTGGGATTTGTATGAGGAAAAGGCTCATCCAAATAGATGCCAAATAAAGTTAAGAACGGCCATTCAGAAATCATGGCTTGGCCCCATGCAGCATGTACCCTCGCTGATAAACGGTCACATTCAGATACCTGTGTCTTTCCAAAACACAAGCGGGGTGGCTGAAGACATCCACTTTCCAGCATAATGAGGAATCGTACCTGAGACAGCAAACAGACTCTTGGTACTTTTTTCTGACATTGCAAAGTCAAGTTTCTATTTAGCAGCTTCAAGATGGGTTTCAAACAATGCCAAGTCAAGCATCAGGTTGCCCTTCAGAAGCAAAGGGAGCTGTCAAACAGGTTCAAAGCCAGAAATGCATCAAACTCAGAAGGAAATGATTGGCTTTCTCAGCTGCTGTAGAGTGGACAAGAAGAGGTATGATAGAGTGCAGAGGACAGGAAAAGCTTGAGCTGAGCCTTTGTATAACCCTAAATTGCCCTGACTGTCCCTCCGTTGCTGTTACTCTGCCTGGGCTTTGAGAGTATGGTGATTTACAGAAATGCACATTTAGAGGTCAAAAAGACTGTGGAAGTTATCTCCCTACTGTTGAGCAAATATGGATGTAGGCCATGGCTTAAATTGCTTGCCTAAGCTGTTGGGAAAGAAATTCCAGTGAGAAGGATGTTCCACAAGTCACCCAAAATGGTCCTGCCCTGAGAGTTTGAAAGCATTTGCTAATCTCTAGTGTAGCTTTCCTTATAATCTATCATCTGTATTTGAAATCTCTTGTGCTGCCAATGACATACAGGAAGAACAAATGGTCATGATTCTCTTTATAAAAAGATGCACTTATTTGAGGAAAATTGCCTTATTCGCCTACCCTGCATGTCTTTTTTTATTTACATTAAATGAAAATTAGTGTCCTTTCAACTCTTTGCCAGCTTTTCTTTTTTTAAGCCTGTTTCAAACTCTTTCCAGCTTATCACCATATTTTTTTCAAATACAGTGCCTGGAACTAGATGCAGTACTCCTGCATCTATCAGTGCTTCTGACTTCATTGAGGAAGGGATCCCCAGCATTGTTTTTGCTGAAATGGAATTTATTATTATTTTGGATTTGTGGGTTGTTTTTTTTTCACTATTGGCTGATGACCAAATTCTCACTTGCTGTGTAACTTCTACATCCACTGAAGGCTCTGAAGGATGATTTATATTTCCTGTAGATCTGTTGCTTGATCTTGACGACAATAACTTCTTTTTTCCTCATGATATTTTATGACTTTACTGCTCTATGCAAATTTTTGTTATCTCCATTCACAAAGACTTAGATCGCACCTCTGCTGAAATCATCAAGAGTTGTACTATTCTTGTCAATGAAAGTTAAATCAAGTTCTGAATGCCTAAAAGTTAATTGATGCATCATTTAAGTATTACACTGGCAAATGCAAATAAGGTACAGACTGTATCGTGGCATTTTTTTGGTATGCTTTAGTTTTTACCTCCTACTGAACAAAAGTGACAGTCAGATACCTTTATGTTTTCAAAAACACTTTGTT
The DNA here is from genome assembly GCF_026419915.1 of Harpia harpyja. Taxonomy (NCBI): domain Eukaryota; kingdom Metazoa; phylum Chordata; class Aves; order Accipitriformes; family Accipitridae; genus Harpia; species Harpia harpyja. The sequence goes on from NC_068969.1 coordinate 39,479,384, forward strand.
GCAACATAGAAAGACTGAGAGGATTTTGCTTGCTGAAGTGAAAGCTTACTTTATGGATGTCGGACATGATTTTTGACTCATTACAGTGTCAAGTTGACACTGGTGTTTGGATGACGGATGACTCAGACAAGAATGGGAAGAGTCTGACTTCCATAAATACTCTGTTTTATTGCATTGGAATAAGCTGATTTGATCTTTTTTTCATTAAGGTTATTTGTTTTTTTTAAAGTATATCAACATCAGTCATGAGTACGTGTATGTATTCTCTCCTTTTCTGAGCTTTTTAGGCTGACTTTGGACCTTGAGATGTTGCTAAAGGCAGACAAAACAAGAAATTATAATGCAATTTAGCTGTGCGATGGAGTTAAAAGCAAACCAAGCAGACCATAGTTTGTACACATCAGTTTATCAGAAGAAAAAATCATCTTGGCTCCTGAAATGAAGTGCCTGCAAGAAAAACCACAGAAGCTGAAGTTAAAAAGGAGTTGCCTAAAATGAATTTTCAGTTTTCTTCTGCCATGGTGTCACCTCTTTGATATAGGATTTATCTCATCAAAACGCAGGCTTCCAAATGGAAACCACTAGTGCTGTACTATGAATGAGTAATTTTATGACCTTTTCCATGTCTACACTACAGTGTCCTGAAGAGTTTGAAAGTTTTACCTCCATTGTAAGTTGACTTAAACTGTTCTGACTGCATTGTCACAGAAGGAAAACATACTCATAAAAAAGTCTCCATAAAGCTTTGTTTGGAAATACATTTTTATAAAATCTGGATTCCTGACAAACTTAGTAGCATAACAACTGTTGCAAAGTACAGTAAAAGGATGTAGGAACAGAACTGACTTTGGTGACTTTTGATTCTTCTACTTGTGAAAACACAGTACATCTCCGATATGATGTTTCAGGTATTGTTTGCACTATCTCATAAGCATGTGGTGGCTAGTAGTTAAGCAAGACAGAACAAATAGAATTGGCATGTTCTCCTTCCAAATTCCTGATGAGGAAGCTGGATTACAAATTGAAGGGAATGGTGATGAAATGGATGATATAACTAATTATGTTACTTTCCATATTTGCACAAGCATAAAGAAGAACAGAAATTGCTCAGCTTTCCACATTGGAGAATAACATTGTCTTGTGTGTATTACACTGTGAACATCCAAAAAAGCAATATGCAAAAGTTTCAATAATTCATAGTCACACATCGCTTGGGTTTGGGCAGGAGAAGGCTGAACCTAGGATGTGAGTCAGGCTCATATTGTAAAGAAAATGAACAAATTAATTTAAAGCACTATTCTACTTTGAAAAATAAGTAGAGTGTATAGTCTCAATGTATGGTCTCAAGGGCATTTTATTTATCTCTTCAATATCTCTTAATTTGGGTCATTTACAAGTAAAATTAAAACATTTTATGATAGCTGGCTCTGAAAAGTTCTTGGAATATGAGACTGAAAGTTTGCCCTCTACATTTCACCAGAAATAAGGATCCTGAGATCATTGGTTTTCCAACTATTCTGTTGATAGCAAGTCAGAAGATAATCTAACCCATTCTCCCAGCTATGTTCATATACTGATGGGAAAAGAATAAAAGTATTTTGTTCACATAATGCTACCAGCAACTCTGTGAACACAAACAAGGAGTAGAGCTACCGGTACTTTTATCATCACTTTTAAGTTTTGTAAGTAGCGTGAACTGAAGAATGAGGGAAAAAGAATGAATTTCATATAACCTGGTAGACTCAACAGTCCTGTTGACTTTTAGCTTACAGCTAAAGTAAAATGGTTTCTCTTTCCCTCAGGTATTCTCAGAATTTCAGCCTCCATTTGAGTGAATCTGAGATTTTTCCAATCTCTACCTTCCTCTGATTAAGAGTCCCCACGTTTTTAATTACTGCTTACAAGTTGAAGAGATTCACCAGGATGTGTAAAAGCTTCACAAGGTTCTGTAGAAACACAGAGCAAAAAGACAATGCTGCCTCCAAATGAAATTATTGCCCTCTCTGAGGAATGTTGCATGGAGTTTTTTTTTTTTTTTTAATTTAAATAAAATAATAAAACGTATAGCTAAAATTCAGGGACAATTTCACCTTTTCCCCTGGCCGTTTTGTGAGAAGTATTTCCATTTTTCAAACAGTTTTACTATCAAACTAGGCTACTCCGGAAAAGCCAAGAAAAACCCCCAAACACTTGCATATAAATGCTACAAGCCCATGTTTTTATATCTGCCAAGTTTTGCCAGGTTTCACATCAAAATGATGTGAAACTACAATTTTCTTACTGTACCATTCTTCAGAAACAGCCTCTTAGAGGAATATTTTAGAAAAGAGGAGTAAAAGTCTACATGTGTGTATTCTCTACACAAGATTGTCTCTTTAAAGTTTTGTTTTAATAGCTTTTCTAGACATTTTTTTCATCTCTTTAGACTTTTACAGAATAAAACGTTTCAGCCAAAAGCCTAAAATCTTGAATGGAGCACGTGGCCATGGAATCCTCCCTAGTTTTATTCACAGTACCAGTGCAGCAGCATGGGCCCTCTTTCTCTTCTCACAAGGAACTTTACCATGGTATTATCAACGTACAATTCATTTTTGGAACACTGTCCTTTCTTTGCCTGCTTGATGGAAGAGTCTCTCCATAGAAGCAGGTGAAGAAGTAGAGAAGTTTGCGGCCTGATTCTGCTTGAAGTTACCTACATCCAGCTTCTGTGATGCCAGGCATGTTTACATAGCTGGTAATTTCACAGTGGCTGTAGCCCCCAAATGCCTGCCACAAGGTTCTGCATAAAATAAAGCTAGTCCCAAAACCTGGTCTGGATCCCACCATCTCTTTTCCTGGTGCACCAGGGCCAGCAGATCCCTTTGACTGCATCCTGGCCTCCAGACTGACCAACTGCCCTGATCATTGGTCCACTGTGCCCTGCGACACTGACATCCCTACTCTTGAGTTTCCCTTTGCACAACAGAGACAGCCAGTGCTGCAGCCATCGCATGGAACTACTGCTCCTCCTTCAACCAAATGGGGTTCAGCCTCCTGCACCCTTCAGAGGGTGGTAGCTTCTTTACGTAGTCTTTGAATCTTGCTGGGTTACACGATAAAAACCAAAAATAAACTATTACAGTGTATTGTGCTTAAGCCATTTAATTGCAATGGGCCGTGTCACCAATCATGATTTTGTGGTATAAGTAGTAGCAAATAGAATATGTGATAAATTTTCAGGGAAATTTTATGGACCTGTGTTGTCTCCTGTACCACACATAATATATGATACCTGCAATAACATATGCTAGCTAAAGAGTTAGATATGTAGTTCAGCGAGCAGCATGACTGACACGTGAACCTGAGAGTCATACTATCAGGAATGTTTTTATTGCAGGCTCTTTTCTTTACCTGATCTCTTTTGTTACAATGGTCTTATTGCTGGAGAAATTACTTACTTCACCTGTGCCTCAGTTTCTCTAACTGTACGGTAAGGAAATTCACACTTATCAATGTACTTAAAAATCTCTGGACAAATTCACTGTCTTGCAGAGCTAATTGTCATTAGTGTTTATCAGCAGTGGCAAAACTTTACAGGCAAAAAGATTTCTCTAGGTACAAGATATACTGCAATATGAAACTCCCTGTGATCGCAGAAGAAATTACATTGACCTAATGGTCCTTGACACACAATTGTTTTCACAGCGGCAGTACAATCCAGCCAGACCTAAAAGACCAAAACGCTGTCCCCAGGGTAACTACCAAACCTCAGACTAGTAATGACATATGCATCTAGATAGAAGTACTTCAATTCAATATGTACGGATTTGCCCTGATAATATAAGTGACATCTGGAGAGTAAAGCCTAGATATATATATTGACAGTGACTGACAGTCTCCACACAATTTCTATACAAATCTTACAACTGAAGGGAAAACATTAGGAAAAAAAATATTTGACATACAAACAAACAAACAAACCCTAAAGCATCTAATTTCCTCTAACTGGGGTGGAAACATACAGCCCTAAATTATACTGTATTTCCTTCAGTGCATAGATTCAGTGACAGATGTTTTATACCATCCTTTGAAGAACAGAAAGAAAAATTGTGTAGTTTGAAATACTTTTCAATATTTCCCATGATTTAGAGTATAGCACATATTTCTGGGTTATATCAGCATTTTCATGCGCTGTTGATCACAGTATGTCAGGCATCACCCTCTGTACAGAAGGTCTACCAAATCCCTCTTTTGCATTAGATTTGGTAGCATATAGTAGTCCACCCAAAATGCTTAACCTGGACTTCTCTCTTTCTTACCACTGGAAGCTCTGCACAACACTCCTGGTGGAGCTCTTACTGTGAAACAAAGTCTGTTTCCTACTGACTGCTTTAAAATTCACTTTTTCTCCTCTGTCTTTGAAATTCAGTTGATTTGTGAGTGGAGGATTGCTTTCATGAAGTGTTGAGAGGCCCCTGCGAGGACTCTGATCTGCAGAAGAAGGTGCTAGAGTTTTTTGATCAGTGGCTTTGTTTTCGGGTTTGGATCCTGAATTTATCAGCTTGATCGGTTGTTTGGTTTTTGGTTTTGTTTTACTATGTTTCTCCTTTTATATTCAAATACTCCATTCTATTTAGCAGAGGCTGTTGAATTCTCTGGTGCTCTCAGGATAATTGAGTGGATAAGGAAGGGGAGCTCTTTATTTTTAGAGACTTTCTGATATCAATATTGAATTTAGTGAATTCTACCTGCACTGTAAAAACGAACTTGCATTTATTTAAGGTAAGCACATAGAGGAGTGGGTACTGAAACACTCAACTTGTGGTGTAGCCATGGTTACCACCAAAATACCCTTGGTAAATTTGTGAACCCAAGTCACCCAGTGTCCAAAGCAAGTGTGGGATAGTTATTCTGCACCCTAAAGAAATCTGCAGATGACTGACTGGGGGTGTATCATAGCATCTCACTTGCACTCAGGATATGCATGGAAGTGCATATGTTTGAATGGTATATTGCCCCTGTTTTCCATAGTCCTTCACCTGGGCTTGCTATACCCAAATCAGGATACTCCTTGTTGGCTACCCTTCCCTCTTGTCCTCCTGAGTGGACTCAGGTACGTGGCAGGGCTTCACTCCCAGGGCACCATTGCTGTCCATCTGTGGGTGGCCAGCACTGCCATGCCTCTGGGTGCAGATTGAGGGGCATCTTCCTCCAGGGCTGCCCGATGCACAGCCAGTTTTCTCTGAAGATCAACTCCTGACCCCCACAAGCCCTCAAGTGCATGTGATACACTTCAAAGCAGATTTCAGGGGAGCCTTAGAGATTTCATGTTTTGCAGATCCTTGCAAGTATCTCGCAGGAGTTTAAGAGGAGTGCATCGATGACAACTGGAAACCTCCCCAAAGTGACTGGTTACTGCCTGAAGTGCAGTCAAGCAGCAAGGGACACAATGTACTTGATTTTATTGGTGAAACTCTTTTCTGTTTGCTAAGGTTAATAATTTTAATGTTTTAGTCATATTTCAGTTTACAGTACATAGTATTCATATACTGATATCTTACTATCCCTAGAGAAATATGTTTTGTTATCCTATGACCATAACCATGGCCAGGTTCTCAGCCAGCTTACTGACAAATTTGGAAAGGGGATTAGCCATTGTCTCCCTGCTGTGAACTTAATTTTCAGTGTAGCCATCTGGGCTTTCTGATATTTGCTTTAAGTCTGTCCTACTGTTCATGTTTGGTGTTCATGTTTGGTCCCTTGCCTCAATTTCCCCATTACTAACTACTTATGTAGGATTTCAAAAGTCAGTTGATCACATTCAATGCCTGCTGTGCTTGTGGGCAATATAAAGGACAAAACTGTCTCTGACCCCAAAATAAAAGTTAAATATAATGAATTCTCTAAGCACTCTATTGAAAAAAATAATGAATCCTCCACTTGTACTTACCCTGCAGCCTAAGCCATCAGCATCTAGCATTATTTGCAGTACTGTAACATCTTCAAAAACATCCTAGTGAGTGAATCTTGTTTCAGTGTTGCCATAGCATTTCTAAAAGGAAAAGCTAAAAGACAAAAGCACTTGAAAACTGATTCAGACTTCACTGTCCACAAAGCACTTCCAAGAGAGAAACTTAGGTCTTGTCCAGGAGCACAAACTGGGTGCAAAGCTCCAACACTGCTGTGGTTAAACTAGTTTATCCCCCATGGACATAGTTATCCTAGTACAGATTACTCTTGACCAGAAGAAGGAAAGAACAGTTTTAAGAGGCATCAGTATCAAAGTCTATACTGCTATATTGATAAGGGGGAAAAAAAAGAGAATAGTTGCAACCAATATTACTATACTTGTATAAAACCTGTCAAAGGCATCTTTCAATGACATGGAAGTATTAACTGCATACTAACAGCATATTAACTGCAGTTGCCCTATCCTTTAAAGCTCTTACATTAAGAAATGTTTCATACCTGCAGCTCCAATAAGTGCAGCAGTCCTCTAGCAGATCTCCAATCAAGTCCCAGGATATTAATCTTCTACTACTAGGGGTGAAGAATCCAAATCAACTAGAACTTTGAATTTGTCTTGCACTTGCACTCAGGTAAACATGATTAGAAAATGATAAGGCATAGAGAATTAACTTTCGTGTGGAAACCCCCCCCACAGTTTCCCCCCTAAAGAAGAGAAGAGGAAATATACATTAGCATGCTTTTGTCACTGACATACATACATATTTAAATGAGAGGATAGTAACAGAAAAAGGGAAATGTAATTTGCCGTGAAAATCCTGTTTGAAATAAATGGGGGTGGGGGGGAGATAGAAAAAGAGGGCAATGTCTTATTTTATGGTGCTGGATTAGATGTTGCAAGTGGTTGCATTCATTTTCACAGTGTTCAGTATTATTAAAAGCCTAAGTTTTCTATTGCCGGTTCCTTTAAATAATACCAATATTAAGGCAACAGACACCCCAAGGTCTATACTAGGCTGTAGGTAGTTCTATTCCAATACTAGTTTCAATACCATGAAATTGGGGTCATTTTATTAATTCAGTTAGCTCCTGCTTTCCAACATACAGCACATGGGAACTTTCTTCTTCATACATATTTACAGCAGTAAGCCTGAAAAGGACTCCTGTTAAATATCTGGTGCCTTACAGGGGCCTTGTTTCTTGATTTTTCAGCTTTTACATCAGATTAAGTCGTTATAGGATAAAGTAATGAAAAACAATGTTTTTATTAAACTGTAGTTGCATTTATTGATTGATGCTAAAACTCAGGTGTTATATTTCCTTTCACTCTGGGAAATAGATGAAATGGAAGTACCTTGTTGAGATCAATCCTTATTCTTTCAACAAAACCAAGAAAATTTGTCCTGTGTAGTCTGAAAACTGGATATCTATCCTGGCCTCTAAAGGAATAATAAGTTAATTCAGTGCTATTGTTCTCTTAAAGGTGTTTTTGGCCTGGATTTTAACATCCAGTCCTTAATTACGCTTTTGTAAAGGGCTTTATTGAGCATTTACATTCCTCATAGGCAACAGTACCTTCTGAGGCACAACTTGTATGTTTATCAGACAGAAAGGGTTAATATGAATGTGCAGAATGAGATCTCAGAAATTAAGGACGTCTGCACATCTCATCATGCTTTGCTACAAGTTCAAGGAGCATGGCTTGACTTCTGCAATATAATAAATTAAAGTTGTGAGCTGTCTTTTGGCATATAGGGTCTGTAGACAGTGAAAGCAAAAGAAGAACTGCAGCCATGTATATTCTCCATGCACTCAGCATCTCTGGGAGTGGAAGTCCTACACCAGCCCTTGTGAGGGCACAGGCTTTAATTCGTTGGGCCTTTTATGTTCTGTAAGGTTAGCCTCCTTCCCCTCCTAGAACAAGAAAGAAGGCTGGTCTCCAGACTGATATTTTCAGCCTCCTTAAAATGTCCTTTCTTTTGAGGCTTACAGCAGATATACAATCATTTGGTATCTGAAATCATTGCCTGTCTTGGTGTCCAGTATCAACTCCCAGTTTCTGCCCTTGTTATAATCTGTAAAAGTGTTTCACAACAAAGATCACTCAACGTACACACACCGTTTCTTACACTTGCCTCACTTCTGACTATTCTCAGGGACAAGACTATAGGCCATATATTCTTACCCAGAAGGGCAGCACTTTGGCTCTTACACTGCCAAATATTACAAAGTTAGTGATGAATCAATATCCTTTTTTGGTTTTGCTATCGAAATAGGGATATGAGCTGTGAAAGTAGTTCTCAGGCACTTTATTAGCAATCTGTGATGTTTCAAATAAGTGCTAGTGTGTTGGTACAGGTATCTATATTTCCAGGCTCTCCAATCATCCTGGTTTCTTTTAATTGTTGCGTAGTGCTTAACTAACATTTTTTCAAAGGAAAGGTACATTTCAGGCTCAATTCCAGCTTAGGTAAGGTTCATCAGGAGTGAAGCTAAGCAGTGAAGCTTCTTCAGCAGGTGCAAATAGGGCAGTTCTGCTAGGTCCAGTTGTAGTGCATGACTTCACCAGGAAGATGAAAAGGGAGATGCTGTGGACCCACTGCTCCTCTCAGACCATTAACGTCTCACCAGCTTCAGACCTCCTGCCGACTCTTGGTGGGTTCAGTGCCCTACTTGTGGGGTGGCTCACACTTCTGACCCCATGCAAAATGTCTTATTCCACAAGAGAGGAGGGAAGAGACACAGTTGAGCTGAACATATAGAGAGGAGGCTGCCTCTGCATGTCTGCAATCTCTGCCTGCCATGAGAAGGGGTCTGGCTTTCCCAGGGTCCCCGTGCCAGCAGGGCTTTCCTCCTGGACCACTGTGCCCAGGGATGGAGCATGGCTTAGGGGACCTGGGAGCTACATACTGTGCATGCTTAGCTGAGTGCTCCTGAGAATAAAGGGCTAAAAGCCAGGTTGGACCTCTGTAAAGGAGTCTGCTATGCTCAAAAATGTCCTGGCCAATTTCCGCACCTGTTCCATCCTGGGTGAGAGCCTCTTGCTCCGTTTTGGGCTGCAAGGTTTTGTCTATAGCTCTGGTTTGTTTAGCACACAGCTCTGCTGAGGTGCTGACTGAGATCTGGTACTGGGTGAGTAATAAATGAATTACAATAATAATTTCAAGCTGTCTCTACGGAAATACAGTGTGGGTGTCGCACTGCACAGATGAACACAGAGGACCAGTTCAGAATTACCAGTTCTTATTCCATTTGTGAACAAAACTAGCTACAAGTTCATCTTCCCCCAAGGCACAAAGCTAGTTCATTAACCCACTGCACTAAGCAGACCTTGCATTGACACTTTGTGTTAGTGATTTTTCATGCAGAACCTGTCATTCCAGCAAGAAGTGGGTTTGTGTCCTTGGAACTGGTACTATAGAAAATGTCATTGCAATTTAAGCAATAGTGATCAAAAGTAGCTATCTCAAATCAACAGGACCCAGTTCCAGGCCTTTATACTAATCTAAAATAAGTAAAGAACATGTTCAAAGAAACAATTTTTGTATAAGACTTGACTTTTAAGTCTGTTTGCAAAAATATTCTTTTTGATCTGAGTTCAGTGTTTTCCGCACATATCTAAAGAGTTAGCAGAAAAGGTAGTAAATGAAATTGGAATATAAACTAAAGACAGCACTAGACAACTGTTTCTTCCTGGTTTTACCAGCTCAAGAAAGAACCATGTTAAGAAATTATTAATAGTGCTCTTAGAGCATGTGATTTAGCAGGTTATCATGGCAAAGAGAAGCAGGGGGAGAGAGGTTATAGACTCTGGGCCATGTTTGGCCCTTGGGGTTGAACTCCTGTGACTGGCAACAGTTTGGGCAGTTGCTCTTTTGGTTCATATGATAGATGCACTTGAAGAACATTTGCACTTTCTGTGTTAATGGCCCTTTGCATGATACATTTATAAATCCAAATGGGGGCTAAAGAGGTGATACAAGCATTTCCACCCTGTACCCTGTGGTACTGAAGAACCAAAATTCTGGTTGAATTTTAGAGCAAATATAGCATGTTGGAAAGTATGCATTGCCTGTAGCTCTCTGTGATGGAACATTTTAAATGAGTTACAAGTTAAATCTCTATACTACAAAATCACTGAGTAGCAGCATCTGCACCATTGCTAACTGCTAATGAATCAGTCTATAAATGTCCAGATGCTCAAGAATAGAACTGGCCACTGGGTTTAAATATGGTGGATTTTGTAAACTGACAGATAGCAAAGAATTTCAGGATGTTTGGGTTCAATCAGTTTTTGGTCAATAGACATTTCTGTAATGTTATGTTTGCACACTACTGCTAAATATGTTTGTAAGGATAGGGAGTCAAATAGGAAAAGGTTATAGCTAGACTTCTCTTTGTTTCTTTGTCTTTTATAGCCGTGAACCCGTACATTATAAAGTCGCTTCTTCATTTCAATCTAGTCTTGCCGTGTTTACCTAAGTGATCATGTGCTATCTGAGTTGTATAACTCCTCCTGGATTTGCTCTGATTTATTAACTTTCTATTTTCTCTAGGAGTTTAAATCAGCAGGGGATATACAAATCACAAAAAGCATTTACCCGAGAACAAATTTTGAGCTCACCAGGGTAAAAATATATATGTACAAAAATAAAACCTTTGAAAAATGTTCAGAAAAGGAGGACATATGTAATTTCACACTGCAACTGATCTGGAGCAGATGGAAGTGTTTGTTTTTATAGCAAAAAAATGGCAATAGCTGCACTGTGCAGCCTGTACTCTAGATAAAACACACAGCAGAAATACTGTCATGCCCAGTCATTCAGCAGGGACGAGAGTAACATCTTCGAAACAGTCTACTTCTTTGTTTGACCTGCCTTCCATTTTGCAGGTGATAGCTCCAGCTCTCTGCTTGTCTGGCAGTGGTCCCCGTCCAAACACAATGCTCTGGGAACTCCTTTGTTGCAAAAACTCCCCTTCACAAATAATAAACCAAAGCTTTGTCTCAAAGAAGACCAGGACAGCTGTCAAAAGAGGTGAGATTTGTTTACAAAGAGAACAAGAAGAAGTAAATGCATGAGGTAGAAGCAGTGGGAAAAGGAAGAGTCATATCTACGGGTTAATGTAAAATGGAACAAAACTCATCGGGTGCATTTCTGGGAAAGAATCAGAGGCACCTGAAATATAAGAAGGTACATCAAAGAAAAAATATTAATCACAAGGTCATGAAATTGTGAGAGAGAATTTTTGTTTTTATTCTAGAATAGGAACTGGACTGGCTCGCAGATCATTTCCCTATCTATTCAGCAATGAAAGATCTAAAAATGTTTATTTCCAACTTGCATTGGGTGGAGGCTAGCATTAAAAAAGTTACTTACATTCTTTTTCAAGTGTTTGCTGTTGCTGTGTGAGCACAAAGGTGTCTAAAGATATAAAAAGTAGTCTAAAGTCACAATGAAACCTATCTTTTGAGATCCCACTGAACTAATGGTTAGTCTTTATATTTATGATAATTTAAATATTTATAATGATTTAGTGTAGTGCAAAAGGGACTTATCTGGGCTTACACCTAAGGGTAAACAATCAGCACCAAATAGCATTACTCAGTCCAAATGAATTATTACCAATTTCTGTTTTGATAGCTACGCAGATGATTAACACCTAGGAAAACACAAGTGCTGGAAACAAGGAACGAAATCCATAGCAACTTGATGTTCAGTTTTTAGCTTTCTAGCATGTAGGAAGGTAATCAGATTTTCTTTATGTTTTTATGATGTATAATAGCATTACTGATCTCTGGGTCAGGCGTTTCCTGGCAGCTAATGGTGGGTTGGGTTAAGAGCCCCTGGGTTTATCTTAGACCTTTTACTCTTCCAGCCAGTCATTAGCTGCCAGGAAATATTTGACTCAGGGGTCATTATTGCTTAAATATTGCCTCTAAAAGCTTCTCATTACTATCAATTCATTTTGCTTTTGTGCTGTATTAGCAGGCCTAAGTAGTAACACAATTAACTATAATAACAAATCAGGCAAATAATAAAAGCTCTGCAGGCCAGGGACAGGGCCAAGACAAATTATTTTCTACATATTTCTAGTTTAGGATTGGGTATTGACACTGTAATAAATCCAAACAGGAAGAGCAAGTATTAAGTGACCTACTAGAAGAGAAGAAGGAAAAGAAGGAGGAAAGGAGAGGGAGAAACAGTCTCATGGAAAGAGAAAGAGAGAGAGAGAGAGAGAGAAAGAGAGACTCAGAGGGAAAGAATAGCATAATGCCAAAGTTTTGCATTCCTGCCAATGAGAAAAGGTGCAAGGACATAATGCAGTATACCAAATAAGTGCAGATAATTCATCACCAGTAACTCCTTTTTGTCTTTTCAGTTTTATGTGTGTAAACAATGGCTTGTGGCTTGAGGCCACAGTACAAACATTAAATAGGGCACTCTCTTTGATTTTGTCACAAGTTTCCTGCAAGGAAAGATCTGTCCTGGTTTCAGCTAGAATAAAGTTAATTTTCTTCTTAGTAGCTGGTACAGTGCTGTGTTTTGGATTTAGGATGAGAATAATGTTGATCACACACTGCTGTTTTGGTTGTTGCCAAGCAGTATTTATATGAAGTCAAGGACTTTTCAGCTTTTGTTGTGGTTTAAGCCCAGGTGGCAACAAAGCACCATGAAGCCCCTTGCTCACTCCTCCCTGCCACCAAGACTGGGGGGAGAAAATATAATGAAACACCAGTGGGTCAAGACAAGGACAGGGAGGGATCACTCATCATTTATGGTCATGTGCAAAAGACAGGCCCAACTTGGGGAAACAAACAAAATAAATTTAATTTGTTACCAATCAAATCAAAACAGGATAATAAGAAGTAAACCCAAATCTTAAAACACCTTCCCCCCACCCACCTCCCTCCTTCCCAGCTCAACTCCACTCCCGGTTTTCTCTACTTAACCCCCCCAGCAATGGGGAATGGGGGCTGGGGTCAGTTCACCACACATTGTCTCTGCCTCTCCTTCCTCCTCAGGGGCAGGACTCCTCAATCTTCTGCTCTGGCATTGGGTCCCTCCCACAGGAGATAGTTCTCCATGAACTTCTCTGGCATGGGTCCTTTCCGCGGGCTGCAGTCCTTCAGGCACAGGCTGCTCCAGCATGGGCTTTCCCATGGAGTCATGGCCACTTTCAGGGACATCCCACTGCTCTGGTGTGGGGTCCTCCCCGGGCTGCAGGTGGGCATCTGCTCCCCTGCTCCCCTCCTTGGGCTGGGGGGGGACACCCTGCCATCTCACCACGGGCTGCAGGGGCATCAACTTACTCAGGCACACCTCCTCCCCCTCCTTCTTCACTGACCTCAGTGTCTGCACAGGAGTTTCTCTCACATCCCAATCTCCTCCCTCGCTGCAGGTTCCCCTTCTTAAATCTGTTCTCCCAGAGGCACTACCGCCATTGCTGATGGGCTCGGCCTCGGCCAGTGGTGGGTCCGACTTGGAGCTGGGGAAGCTTCTAGCAGCTTCTCACAGGAGCCACCCCTGCAGCCCCTCCCCTGCTACCAAAAACCCCACCACACAAACCCAAAACAGCTTTTCATACTGCCCTGCCAGTGAGGAGGCTGGGGGTGCACAAGAAGTTGGGAGGGGACACAGCCAGGACAGCTGACCCAAATAAGCCAAAGGGGTATTCTATACCATGTAATGCCCTGCCCAGTATATAAATTGGTGGAAGTTGGCCGGGGGCACTGTGGCTCAGTGACTGGCTGGGCATCAGTCAGTGGGTGGTGAGCAACTGTATTGTGCATCACTTGTTGCATATTCTTTTATTATTATTATTACTATTACTATTGCTATTATTGCTGTTATTGCTGTTATTACTATTATTCTTTTCCCTTCCTTTTCTGTCCTATTAAACTGTCTTTATCTCAACCCACGAGTTTTGCTTTTTTTTTCCAATTCTCTCCCCCATCCCACTGCGGGGGGAGAGTGAGCGAGTGGCTGTGTGGTGCTTAATTGCCAGCTGGGGTTAAACCATGACAGCCCTTTTGGCACCCAAAGTGGGGCCTGACAGGTTGAGATAACAACAAATCTGACTGGAACGCATTAGAACTAATTTGTTACAAGCATTCATTGAATTACTTCAATAGCCATGGGTCACAATGTTAATTTATTCACTTTCAAAGTTGGTGTGCTTGTTCTTAAAATTGTGTTTTGTAATACCTTACTTGCAGTATAGGCTCCCTGCTGTGGTGTTAATCACCCATGGGAGCTGAGCTGAAGTTATCATGTTGTTGTACTTTGCAACACTGGTTTATGCTACAACAGAATTGCTGGTCATGAAACTAATCTGGTATTTGTACTCAGCATTGCCATCACCTCTGTACTTCGGGACCCATCGATCAGAAACTATTAATATTTACACCTTTTACCTTTTCTCCTCAGAGAGCTAATCCATGGTGGAGGCACCTCCCTTCATCTTCCCCTTTTCCTCCAGGAAAATTGCTGTAGCTCTTGAGAATTTTGAATATCCTTGGGATGTTCAAACAGGATATTCCTATTGCTATGTCTCCTGATTGTGTTCCAGGTCTTGTTTAAGGTTAAACAACTGTTTAAGAATATCACCCAGAGATCTACCCCAAAGCTGAATAATCATGGGTGGCATGGCATGTGGGAGAATATGGGCAGGCGTCCAGAGAACTTCTCACCTCCAAAGCTTTGGAAATTCACTCCTGAACAATTACAGGACCCTGATAAACTGATAGAATATTTGAAAGGAAAATGCTGTGGCTATTCCAAAGAGGCACAACTTAGAGCACTTTGCTGGGCCTGGGCCAGTACCTATCAAACACTGCCTGATATTAAGTAGAGCCCTCAGGGGGAAGCGAGGGAAAACAGACCCACAGGCACTGTGGCTCTTCCAGCCCCCACGACAGGCGCTGTGGCTACTCCAACCCTGGCAAGAGGCACTGCAGCTGAACCAGAGAACCAACCTCTGCCGATATCAGTTGCCCCTATACAGAAGAACAAATACACAAAAAAATCAGTTCGCTATGTAAGGAATGACGATGAACCAGGGTCATCACAGAACAGGAAGAGGGGGAAACAGACGTAATGACCCGATACCTATCCCTGACTGAGCTGTGAGATACGCGAAAAGATTTCAGCCGTCATCCAGGTGAGCGCATTATCACCGGGCTGCTCCAATGCTGGGATGATGGGGCCAGGAGTTTGGATTTAGAGGGTGGGAAAGCGAAGCAGCTGGGATCCCTTTCTAGGGAAGGGGGCACTGACAAAGCAATTGGAAAAGGACACAAACTCTCAGCCTCTGGAGGTGACTCCTGTCAGGTAATAGGGAAAAGTATCCCTTCAATGAAGATGTTGTATGTCAACCAGGCAAGTGGAGCACCATGTAGGGTGGTATCCAGTATGTGAGGGAATTAGCCATGTGGGAAATGGTTTATTATGACCCAGACAATATGCAGTTACCCACAGATCCAGATGAAGTCCTATACAGACAACCCATGTGGCGGAAGTTTGTATGGAGTGCACCATCATCGCATGTCAATGCATTGGCAGTAATGACTTGGAAAGGCAGAGAGGGACCAAAGGTGGATGAATTGGCTGGCCAACTCCAGCAATATGAAGGAAGTCTGTCTTCCTCCCTCATTGCGGCTGTGGAGAAGTTGCTAGATATACTAGCCGAGAAACTGTCCCCAAGAGTTCCAGCAATTCAAAGAGGATATGTCCTACTCTCCACCTGTATGGACCAGTATCTCAGCTATTAGGAGTAAGCATACCCCTGCTCAAGAGAAAAAATATAGAATGTACACACCACAGGGTACCCTGTGGTTTTACCTGCATAACCATGGAGAGGACATGAGGAAGTGGGATGGAAAACCTACCTCAGTCCTGGATGCACGGGTATGTGAGCTGCAAGGAAAAACAACCATGAAAGGGGATTCTTCCGTGAAAAATGCCACTCCAGTTTCCAGACAGAGTAGAAGGACTGATCTTACTTCTGATCCTGTTGAAGGAACTTCTACGTCATTTTTACAAGAACTGAGTAATGAATACTCTGACCAGGATTAGAGGGGCCCTGCCTCCAGCTGGGTGGAGGAAAGGGACAACCAGGTTTACTGAACTGTGTGGATTCGATGGCCTGGTATGTCAGACCCACAGGAGTATAAGGCTCTAGTGGACACCAGTGCACAACATACCCTAGTGCCATCAAGTTATAAAGGGGCAGAACCCATCTGTACTTCTGGAGTGACAGGGGGATCCCAAGATCTAACTGTATTGGAACCTCAAGTGAGTCTAACGGGGAATGAATGGCAGAAACACCCCATTGTGACTGGCCCAGAGGCTCCATGCATCCTTGTCATGGACTATGTTAGGAGAGGGTATTTTAAGGACCCAAAGGGATATTGGTGGGCTTTTGGTATAGCTGCCTTGGAGATGGAGGAAATTAAACAGCTGTCTACCCTACCTGATCTCTCTCAGGACCCTTTAGTTGTGGGGTTGCTGAGGGTCAAAGAACAACAAGTGCCAATCGCTACCACACCAGTGTACCAGTGGCAATATCACACTGAGACCCGCAGATTCCCATCCATGAGTTGATTCGTTGACTGGAGAGCCAAGGAATGATTAGCAAAACTCACTCACCCTTTAACAGTCTCATATGGCCAGTGCGAAAGTCTAATGGAGAGTGGAGACTAACAGTTGACTATTGTGGCCTGAATAAAGTCATGCTGCCACTAAGTGCTGCTGTGTCAGACATGCTAGAACTTCAATACGAACTGGAGTCAAAGGCAGCCAAGCGGTAGCCACAATTGACATCGCTAATGTGTTTTTCTCAATCCCTTTGGTAGCGGAGTGCCGGCCACAGTTTGCTTTCACTTGGAGAGGCGACCGGTACACCTGGAATTGGCTGCCCCAGGGCGGGAAACACAGCCCCACCAATTGCCATGGACTGATCCAGACTGCACTGGAACAACATGAAGCTCCAGAACACCTGCAATACATTGATGACATCACCATATGAGGCAACACAGCATAAGAAGTTTTGAGAAAGGGAGGAAAATAGTCCAAATCCTTATGAAAGCTGGTTTTGCCATAAACCAAAGTAAGGTTAAGGGACCTGCACAGGAAATCCTGTTTTTAGGAATAAAATGGCAAGATGATTGTCATCAGATCCCTGTGGATGTGATCAACAAAATAGCAGCTATGTCTCCTCCGACTAGTAAAAAGGAAACACAGGCTTTCTTAGGCGTTGTGGGTTTTTGAAGAATGTATGTTCCAAATTACAATCTAATTGTAAGCCCTCTCTATCAAGTGACCTGGAAGAAGAATGATTTTAAATGGGGCCTTGAGCAATAACAAGACTTTGAACAAATTAGATATAGTTCAGGCAGTAGCCATTGGGCCAGTCTGGGCAGAACAAGATGTTAAAAATTTGCTCTATACCACAACCAGGGAGAATGGCCCTATGTGGAGTCTCTGGCAGAAAGCACCTGGGGAGACCTGAGGCCGACCCCTGGGGCTTTGGAGTTGGGGATACAGATGATCCGAGGCCCGCTATACTCCAACTGAAAAAGAGATATTGGCAGCATATGAAGGAGTTCAAGGTGCCTCAGAAGTGGTTGGTACTGAAACACAGCTCCTCTTAGCACCCCGACTGCCAGTGCTGGGATGGATGTCCAAAGGGAAGGTCTCCTCTACACATCATGCAACTGATGCCACGTGGAGTAAGTGGATTGCACTGATCACACAACGGGCTCGCACAGGAAACCCCAGTCGCCCAGGAATTTTGGAATTGATCACGGACTGGCCAGAAGGCAAAGATTTTGGAATGTCGCCAGAGGAGGAGGTGACATAGGCTGAAGAGGCTCCACTGTATAATAAACTGTCAGAAAATGAGGGGCAATATGCCCTGTTCACTGATGGGTCCTGTCACATTGCAGGAAAGCATCGGAGGTGGAAGGCTTCTGTATGGAGTCCTATACGACAAGCTGCAGAAACTGCTGAAGGAGAAGGTGAATCGAGTCAGTTTGCAGAGGTGAAAGCCATCCAGCTGGCTTTAGACATTCCTGAATGAGAGAAATGGCCAGTGCTCTATCTCTATATTGACTCATGGATGGTGGCAAATGCCCTGTGGGGGTGGTTACAGCAATGGAAGCAGAGCAACTGGCAGCGCAGAGGTAAACCCATCTGGGCTGTGGCACTATGGCAAGATATAGCATCCCAGCTAGAGAATCTGGTTGTAAAAGTACATCATGTAGAACCTCATGTACTCAAGAGTTGGGCCACTGAAGAACATCAAAACAACCATCAGGTGGATCAGGCTGCCAAGATTGAAGTGGCTCAGGTGGATCTGGACTGGCAACATAAGAGTGAATTATTTATGGCTCAGTGGGCCCATGACACCTCAGGCCATCAGGGAAGAGATGCAGCATATAGATGGGCCTGTGATCGAGGGGTGGACTTAACCATGGACACTATTGCACAGGTTGTCCATGAATGTGAAACACGTGCTGCAATCAAGCAAGCCAAGCAGTTAAAGCCTTTCTGGTATGGAGGACAATGGAGAAATATAAATATGGGGAGGCCTGGTAGATTGACTATATCACACTCCTACAAACCTGCCAAGGCAAGTGCCATGTGCTTACAATGGTGGAAGCAACCACCAGATGGCTGGAAACATATCCCATGTTCCACGCCACCACCCAGAACTCTATCCTGGGGCTTGAGAAACAAGTCTTATGGCAACATGGCACCCAGAAAGAGCTGAGTCAGACAATGGGACTCATTTCCTAAACAACCTCATAGACACCTGGGCCAAAAAGCATGGCTTTTGAGTGGGTATATCACATCCCCTATCATGCACCAGCCTCTGGGAAAATCGAAGGATATAATGGGCTGTTAAAGACTACATTGACAGCAATGGGAGGTGGGACCTTCAAACAATAGGATACACATTTAGCAAAGGCCACCTGATTAGTCAACACTAGAGGACCTGCCAATCAGGCTGGCCCTGCCCAATCAGAACTTTTATGTTCTGTAGAAGGGGATACAGTCCCTGTAGTGCACATAAAGAATATATTAGGGAAGAAAGTCTGGCTCACTCCTGCGTCAGGCAAACCCATTCATGGGATTGCTTTTGCTCAAGGACCTGGGTGCATTGGTGGGTGATGAAGAAGGATGGGGAAGTCCGATGTGTGCCTCAAGGAGATTTGATTTTAGATGAGAATAGCCATTGAACTGAACTGTATGATATTAATTGCGATATAACCCTGCCACGGTATGTCACACCACTACTGTAGTTGTTACATGCTATACCAATCGTATTACAGTAAGGATCACCCAGATTAATGAAGAATGAACTTTGATAAAAACAAGCAAAGTGCAGTAGTGATGGAACCAGAACTGATTTCAGCATGCAAGAATCCAATGCTACACACCATCCTCCTGCTGTGCCCAAAGTCACCTGCGCGTTGCACAGCACTGAAGCCCAATCTTGCTCTGCTGAGTGGACTTTGCAGCATTCCCCCTGCCCAGAAAGACTGTTATGACAGACGGAGCCACAAAGTTATGGGCCAGATGAACTCAACAGACATTTTAAAGGCCCATAGAGTAAGGGAATGTTATCTGTGTGTATATGTATTGAAAGACAGGAAAAGTGGTGGTAATTAATTGAAAATGGATTGGAAAGTGTGGCATCTGGACATGAGGTAGATGGTATAGAATAAGGGGTGGATACTGTCCTGGTTTCAGCTGGAATAAAGTTAATTTTCATCTTGGTAGGCGGTATAATGATATGTTTTGGATTGAGGATGATAATGTTGAAAACACACTGATGTTTTAGTTGTTGTTAAGCAGAGTTTGTACTGTCAGGGACTTTCCAGCTTTTCATACTGCCCTGCCAGAAGAGGCTGGGGGTACACAAGAAACTGGGAGGGGACACAGCCAGGACAGCTGACAGCAATGAGCCAAAGGGGTATTTCATACCAGTTGGTTGCGGGGCACCACAGCTTGGGGATTGGCTGGGCATTTGTTAGTGGGTTGTGAGTAACTGTATTGTGTATCACTTGTTTCATATATTGTATTATTATTATTGTTGTTGTTGTTGTTGTTATTATTATTTCCCCTCCCTTCCCCTTCCTTCCCCCCCCTTTATTTTCTGTCCTATTAAACTGTCTTTATCTCAGCCTATGAGTTTTACTTTTTGTTTTCTGATTCTCTCCCCCAT
Organism: Harpia harpyja; assembly: GCF_026419915.1. Classification (NCBI taxonomy): domain Eukaryota; kingdom Metazoa; phylum Chordata; class Aves; order Accipitriformes; family Accipitridae; genus Harpia; species Harpia harpyja. Next base: position 39,499,562 of record NC_068969.1, read on the forward strand.
CCCACTGCAGGGGGGAGAGTGAACAAGCAGCTGCATGGTGCTTAATTGCCTCTGGGGTTAAACCACGACAAGATATCATCCGAAATTCCCATGAGTAAATAAAAATGAAATGTCTTACTATGAATCGAAACTTTGTCCTTTTTTCACCTGGCAAGATTGCACCTCAGTTTCCCATTAGGCTGCATCCATTATCATGCATACTTCTCTTTATTCTCTCTCCATCATCCATCATGCAGCACAATCTTTATACTCAATAATTCAGCTTTTCAAACTAACTAAAGCAGCATGAAAAAAATGCCAACACATAAGAATTTCGTTCCAGTAAAAAGTCATAGGGGAAAAAAATTGTGTTAGAAAGCAATTGATGTTGAGAGGAAATATGAGTAAATTTAAAGAATGAAGTAATCCATAAATATGTTGTAAGTATTCCTAAAACAGGGTTACAATGTGTTGCAGCAGCTGGTGGTGGCGGCTGTTGCCAGTGTGTTGTCTCAGAAATGACAACGTTCCAGCTAGGAGACTCCAAAACTTGTCTTGTATTGTCTCATTTCTCCTCCTGAAGAAAATATGGGCTGGTTCAGTAGTACAGACTTAGCCAGATTTTACTGTCAGCAAGAGATGGTCTTGGCACGCCCATTCTGACGACATGTTAATCTATGAATGGCTGTGGGAAACAAGACAATGACACAAAAACGTGCCCTTGATAGAAATCATAGAATCATTTAGGTTGGAAAAGACCTTTAAGATCATCAAGTCCAACTGTTAACACCACCAAGTCCACCACTAAACCATGTCCCTAAGCACCACGTCTATACATCTTTTAAATACTTCCAGGGATGGTGACTCAACTACTTCCCTGGGCAGCCTGTTCCAATGCTTGACAACCCTTTCAGTGAAAAACTTTTTCCTAATATCCAATTTAAACCTCCCCTGGCACAACTTGAGGCCATTTTCTCTTGTCCTACCGCTTGTTACTTGGGAGAAGAGACTGACACCCACCTCACCACAACCTCCTTTTAGGTAGTTGTAGAGAGCGATAAAGTCTCCCCTCAGCCTCCTTTTCTCCAGGCTAAACAGCCCCAGCTCCCTCAGCTGCACCTCATAAGACCTTTTCTCTAGACCCTTCACCAGCTTCCTTGCTCTCTGGACACGGTCCAGCTCCTCAATGTCTTTGCTGTAGTGAGGGGCCCAAGACTGAACACAGTACTCGAGGTGCGGCCTCACCAGTGCTGAGTACAGGGGAACAATCACTTCCCCAGTCCTGCTGGCCACACTATTTCTGATGTAAACCAGGATGCTATCGGCCTTCTTGGCCACCTGGGCACGCTGCCAGCTCATACTCAAAAATACAAAAGCTTGCATGCTTTCTGACTGCCTTAATATACAGCAATTAAAGAAGAGCATTGCAATTTGAAAATACGGTAGTACACCATGCACCCTCCTTATGCAGCCACTAGGCTACTGTTGAATTCCTAGTCCATTTTTTCCATTATCTTCACAATATATGTTCACTTCAACTTTTACTCATATAAGGTGTTAATGAATGAGTCAGTGTTCAGCAGTGAGATCTACCACTGAGCTGCTTTTTAGCAAAACATTTCTGTGAGCACTCATGCTCATCAACATTTCAGCAAACTTTGGGCAAATACATTTCTAAATTATTCTGGAAGCAGAATTAAAGATGTGCTTAAATTAAGTCAATATAAGTTAAAAGCACATTTAGGCGTCTCAAATATCAGGTCTGATCTACCCTGTTACTAGGAGTTAAAAAAAGCCCAAACAAGAAAGCATTATTTCTTTAAACATCAATGTACCTATTCTGGAGACCACAAAGAGTATACTACCTTCAATCCTATTTATTTGATTATGTCATGGTATCAGTACAATCCTCACTCAGTACTGACAAGAGCTACATTATTCTGCAACAATAATTAGAAGCCATAATTAGCTATTTACCTTAATTGATATCTACAGGTATGTGCAGCAAAGAGGACCCTAAATGAGTTTCAACTGCAGGTTGAAAGTTGTTGCCTTAGAAAAAATGTGAGACAAAATAATATAATAAGATGATCAATACTTCCAAATGGACATATTTCAAATTAATTTCAAGTTAAATTAATTAATCTAATGCAAAATTCTCAGAAAAATTATTCAGTACTATGAGGAAAGATACCTTCTGTGTAGGGAAAGTAAAGCTGCCCACAACTGAAAATCCTATTCTTTAGAGCAGAAATAAAACTAGGGATCCAGCCATCACACAAGGAATTGTTCCCTGAGCTCTGGCATTTGAAACAGATGCATTTATTCCTAACTGTACTTCGCCCTTCAGAAGTAGACAGGTGTATGAAACTCTCACAGCTTGAGTTTCCCCATCTCAAAGACAGCAAGAACAACACCCACCTGAATTAGTAAACTGCACTGTGACATTACTCACTCAACTGTTAACTGAATCAGTTTTCTAATTAAAAAAAACCAAAACACAAAACTCAGCAGTTTTTAACTTACTACCATGTTCAGAGTTCCAGACAATATTCTTGAACCCATAAATGTCCTTACCCATGTCCTGCTGACACCGGAAGACCACTAAAGTTGTTGTACTGGGTCTGGCTGAGATGGAGTTAATTTTCCCCATAGCAGCCCTCATAGTGCTGTGCTTTGTATTTCTAGTAGAAAGGTGTTGATAACACACCAGTGTTTTGGCTATCTCTGAGCAGTGCTCCCACAGCATCAAAGGTGCCTCTCCAACATTACCTCCTCACCAGGTAATGAGCCAGGACAGTTGACCCAAACTGACGAAAGGGATATTCCATACCATACGATGTCTGCTCAGCAATAAAAGCTAAGATAAAGGCGGGGGGGGCACATTTATTATTACACTGTTTGTCTTCTGGAGCAATCGCTACGTGTACTGAAGCCCTACTTCCTGGGAAGTGGATGGATATCACCTGCTCATGGGAAGCAGAGAATAAAGCTTTTGTTTTCCTTTGCTTCCACACGCAGTCTTTGCTTTTGTTTTATTGAACTGCCTTTATCTTGACCCACAAGTTTTTGTCCATCTTATTTTCTCCCCACGTGTCCTGCTGAGGAGGGGAGTGATAATGCCGCTTGGTGGGCACCTGGCATCCAGCCAAGGTCAACCCACCACCAGTTGTGAAGTCTAGTATTCAGAAAATAAGGAACCATGAGAATGAAGTTTGCCCCTGAAGTTTGCATTCACCCTCCTTATGCATATGCATTACCTTGCAATCCTTTCTTGCATAACAGCACACAAGCTTTTCCACAGGGTCCCTGACTCAGTCAGGGAAGGGTAATCATTCAATATTCCCTTTTATCCTCACTGGAAAGGCCCCAGGCCTCACTTAACACATACAACTGAAAACCTTCAGTGAATTCAAAGATAGTAATTCCCCCACTGATATTTCTGTAGCGATTACTTCACGCTCTCAAAGATTGTGATTTTTTAAAAATGTGTTTAGATACCTGTCTGGGCTGCCAGGAGCCTCTATGACATTTTCAAAATTGGCTTTGTCATTAGGCACTGCAGCAATCTGGAAGCCACTGTGAGGTGACCATCTCTGGGAGGGAGTTACCCAAAGCATCCATCCCTCCATCACTCCTCGCAGGGGTGGAGGATTCATTCTCCTATGATACAGCCCGGATATACAGTCTGGCAGAGATTGAGACTTCCCCTTACATTTTTTTTGTCTTTGTGCCATATCCAGCCAGTCCCACTATGTCATTTTTTGGGTCTGTCTGTGGGGATGGGGAAGAAGCTGAGGATGCACAGGGGCTCAGGTAGAGGTGAAAAGGCCTCACAAGAGGACCACTTAATTTGGGAGAAGTAGCCAACAGGCTCAGTGGTGGCTCTGCCTGCTGCTGTTCTCCCAAGATCAAGGGCTAGCAGACCCTGTGGGATGTGCATCCATCAGGCCTTGAATACAGCAAAGTGCATCAAGAGAGATCAGTCTAAGGCATGAGAATCCTGGCTGGGAAAGCCATTAATAAAGATTAAAAAGATTGCACATGAGTGATAGGGAAGCATGTGGTATGCCTCAATATGGTAGCCCAGATTCATGAAAATACATTAATAAATGTTAATAGATTAGCATTTTTGGTAAGCTACAGAACACAATCTGCTTTAGGATTACTTTTGGATGCTTCCAGAACATATTGCAGAGATCTGCTGATATTTCAGCCATTCTCACCTTAAATTTCTCATATAATACTTCTGGCTTCACTCTTTTTTGTTTCAGCATTGGTCACCACCACCAGCTGTGTTTGCCTGATGCATTCAAAAGTGACCATTTTTTCTGCTTGTATCTTCTTGTAATTCTGGTCTGAAAAGGAATAAAAACAATCAAACCAGTGTCTTTAAACCTCAGTAGTCCATGACTTTCCATGTCAGCCCTCTAAGCTGTAGAGTGCTTGTTGTACATCTTACTTGAGGACAGAAGCTTGAATGCTGTGTTTCTGAACGATGCACTGGCATCTACAGTGCTGTGCAGTTCTGGGAGGTATGTGACTGAGTGGCGAAGCCTGGTGAGCTGATGTGTTTGTGTGTCCTGCAAGGCCAGGCGAGGGCTGCTTGCCAGGGTTAGTGCCCGGAATTTGGAGCATCTCATTGGCTTGTTTGGCAATTCAGATTTGAATTTTTGTTCTTCAGAGATTTTTGGTTAGAAGACAGCTGTTACAGTGAAACTGCAGCTGATCCTTGCTGATCCCCAACAAAAGAGGTAAAAGCAATCCTATGCAAGTCTGCTAATTATTCTGCATCCAACCATCCATTTTGCTTATTGTACTATCACAGCCTGTAACACACAATGTCAATAACTGAAAGAAAAAGAGAGGCCAGTCTTGCAGTGCATAATAATTGATTATATGATGTGAATTATCCATTAAAATGTCTCACTGTTGCTTTTCCTTTTACAGATTCACTGGAATAAAGTTTGTGCTATGTGAACCAACTGTTGCCTCCCCTCTTCTTGAGAACAATCCTGAAACATACTGTTTCATTGTCTGTTTTTAAAAAAACTAAGATAGAGTAGGATTCCCCAGTAGGAAATTTATGTGATTGGTTCTGCACATGCATGTAATAAAAAGATGCTACTTACTTTAAGCCAAATGTGGGGAGACAAATCAGTGAGGACTGGAGGAAAAAAAGAAGGGAAAATTTTAATTCTAATTCTTTGGCATGAACTGACTGCATATAATACGTTTCTTTCCTACCCAAGTGTTATGAGCTGGTAGTTTTCTGTAAACGTCCAGATGAAAATGAGTTTTAAGGAAAATAAGGTATTTTAACTATAGATAGGAAAATGAGAAAATAATATGCATGGATGTCCAGGAGAATCCATATATACATAACTGAAAGTCACTGAGCAATGTACCTGTTTATCCCAGGATATGAATATGATGGATATGGTCTATAAACAATACATACAATAACAATGAATCTGCCTGAAGGATAGAAATAAGTTAGAGCCCAAAATGAAGGACATTTTTTTTCTGTGATTTTAACACACTATTGAACAATGAGTTCCCAAGGATTTGAAAAGCTAGGAGCTGGTGATAAACTCAGAAATGTCTTGCATTTAGTGCAGATAAGTTAAATGTAATTTGTAGCTCTTAAGATACAAATAGGAAACATCAGTAATAAATAATTATTATTAACACAATCTTAAGTTTATAAGGGATCACAGAAGTCAAAGAAATATTAATTTAAAACTCTGTGGGCACTCAAGACATGAGTTAGCTATACCTGAACAGCCTGATAATGTACACAAGGTTTTGGCTTGTCAGAACCAGGTGGAACTTCTCACTTGCTATGAAACTGATCTGACTGTGAAGCAGTTACTGGGTATAAAAATGGTGTGCTTGATCTTGGCCAAGGAGGAGCACATAGCAACACAACGGCCATGGTATTTCTTTTGCAATTGTGGGACTGAGGTACCAATTCCAAAAGCACGATTGTAAGAGACCTTCTTTCTGCGAGCTAATTAGGTTTTTCTGTGTCACTTGATAGGGAAAATGGAGACATGGACAGGAGCTATGAGGACATTAGCATAGGCAATGCATGACACATTCATCTCTGCAACTCTTCACTTTAACCCATGTTGGAACCTCATAGATTCACAGCAGTGCTCCTCCAGGAGCTGCCCAGAGGAGCTGGCCCTACCACAGTCAACAAGGATCTTCCCCCATTCTCAGCCATGTTTCAGGAAGATACTAGGAAGATACCTGGTTCTCATTCTTATTTCTCCCATAGACAGACTCGGAAAACACAGCCTTAGTGGGCTCTTCTTTGGATGAACAGTGGTTTTCAGGAAAGACGGGAAGAGTGCTCCTCTCTTTCCTCTTCAGAGCACAGGGACAGGACCAAATACCTTGTTTCCTAAGTGGAAAAGAGGACACAAGATTCTAGAATAGTGTAAGTCAGTACCTGGAAATCTTGGTATCAAAAGTAAGGCCAAATGCATTCAGATAGCAGACAAAAAGAACTGACCAAGCCTTGCTTTTGGCTGTGCAAAACAAAATTCAGAGCAGTCACATTCTGCATGGTTCTATGTTTTCTAAATATCAGGATCCTTTTGCATAAATAGCTTTTGCACTGGTTACTTGTGACCATTAATATCAGCTGCCTTTTAAAAATCACCAGAAAGTCAACATATAAATGTGTGCAAACAGTAACTTTTCAAGCTACTTCAAATGCTTGAAATTACTGCAGATAATAAGCAACTGCTAATTTGAATAATTTTAAAGAAAATAAAGTAACCTTTTAAAATTCAAAAGTTTTTGTTATAAATCCTTGAAGGGTTTGGTTCCAGCACCTTTTAAATAAATAGAAGTGCTCCCTTTGATATAAGTAATTGCTGAGTCACTCTTCAACTAAGAAAGACAGTATCTACAAGAACAAAGGGATGATTTACACATTTTTAAAAGTTCTGAGCAATTTTGTTTTAAAATCTTACATAAATATGGCAATTGGCAGTCCATATTCACAGAGCCACACAATCACCAATTTGCTGAGGCTGGCAGGCACCTCTGGAGATCTTCCAGCCCAACTGCCTGCTCAAAGCAGGGTCACCCAGAGCAATCCACTCAGTACCACACCCTGCCATCAGGTATTTATACACATGGATAAAACACCCTTCTTTTCTCCAGCCTGAACAGTGTCCACTCTCTCGCCTTTCCTTGTGTAAGACATGCTTCAGTCCCCTATCATCTTTGTGGCCCTTCACTGGATTCACTCCAATATGTCCGTATCTCTCTTGTGCTGGGGAGCCCAGAACTGGACTCAACACTCTATATGTGCCAGACCAGGTCTGAGCAGAGGGGAAGGATCACCTCCCTTGACCTCTGGCAACAGTTCTCCTAATGCAGCCCAGGACACCATCGGTCTTCTTTGAGGTAAGGGCATATTGCTGGCTCGTGCAAAAAAGGACCCCCAGGTGATTTTCTGTCAAGCTATTTTCCAGCCACTTGGGCCCCAGTGTGTGTTGATACCTAGGGTCATTCCTTCCCAGGTGCAGGAATTGGCATTTCCCATTATTGAACTTCAAGAGGTTCCTGTCGGCCCGTTGCTCCAGCCCGTCCAGGTACCTCTGGAAGGCAGCACACTCATCCAGCCTATCAGCTACTCCCTCCCAGTTTTGTGTCATCTGAAAACTTGTTGAGGGTGCAGTCGGTCCTGGCATCCTTGTCGCTAGCAAAGAGGTTAAAACAGTGTTGGTCCTAGTATTGACCATTGGGATACACCATTGGTGATGGTCCTCCAGCTGGAGACTTTGTGCCACTGGTCACAACACCCTGAGCCCAGCTGTTCAATTTCCTTCTCTTCCTGTTTTTCCTTCCTGGAGACAGGAGTCATATTTGCTTCCTCCCAGTCCTTAGGAACCTCCCTGATCACCATGAGCTTTCAAAGATAATCAAGAATTGCCTCAAAATGGACCTGTGGGTGCAATCTGTCACACCCCATGAATTTGTTTCTGTCCAGTTTGTTTAAATATTCCCTAACCTGATCATTCTCCAGTGAGGGTAAGTCCTAACTTTTGCCCTCTTCCTTCCTCTCAGGACCTTGAACCCCACCACCTTCTGGATGTTTGTTCCGTGCTCTATTTCCCCTCCCACGGATATTGGGGTGGTTCAGGTCACCCATGAAGACAAAGATCTGCTGAAATGAGGCTTCTTCCAGTTGTCTGAAGAAGGCATCATCTGCTTCTTCTGGATCAGGTGGTCTGTAGTATTAGTATGGTCCCACCACAAGGTTGCCCATTGCTGTTCTTCTTTCTAACCCCAACGCATCACATCTCAGTGGCTTATGATGCCTCCCTAGGTGGAGCTTTATGCATCCTCACTGCTCTCTCACTAAGTTGGGATGCACTGCTACATCACCTGTTTTGGACAGGAGCCATTGTTCAGAATCTGGGACTTGAATCTACAACTTCTGGCTCTGCAAAAAGAATGGCACTAAGTAGTCCAAACTAGTGGCCAAAGCTGGCCTGTATATAACTTTTGGGTACTGAGCACTGGCTTGTTTGTTTGCTTGCTTTCATAGGCTTTTCTAATGTTGTTAGTACATTTAACAAGTGTGTCTCCTCAGTTTTATGGTCCAAGCCTGGCAAATGGCACTACACTGAAAACAGGTTTTAAGTGTTAGGTAGTTAATTACAAGCACCCTTTTTTATTCTTTACTAAACGTTTACATTTACATTTAATTCAAGTCTGCTTCTCCTCAAAAAGTAGAAGAGCAAACTTCAGAGTGTGGTGGAGACACACAGTAGCCTGGACATGTCTCATTTAAGAAATCTGTCCAGAGCAGATACTACTGCATATCTAATCCTATTTATAGAAGTTGTGTATTATTTCAGAGTTTCATCCAACTTGGAAAATTCTAAAAAGGTAATAACTAAGTTACATATGGCGATAGGGAGAAAAGGCGAGAGGAAAGTGTAGTTCTCAGAAACATTAGTGGCACCCTGAGTGACTAATTTTTAGTCCATTGGTAGATTTTAAGGCAGGGCTTAAGTAAGTATAGGAAATTTTATAAAAGGCAAAACATGCTACTTTGATTATCTAAAATGTAGTAAATGGGTTAATTTGTATTTTGAAAGCCTGGTGCAGTACACTTGGTAGTGGTTAACATTTGAAAACCAGCCATCTTTGCATATCAGCTTTTGAAACCCCAAGAGCTTTTGCCATTTGTTCCGATTAGGTCTGTTTTCAGGAGATAAGTCTCTCAGGTAATTTGAAGCACAGGCACAAAATTAAGTCCGTTTGATGGTCTGAGACTAGAAAATGTCTCTTACCCAATTAATTAATGCTGTTCTTTTAAAATTCCTGTTCATGTTTCGTTTTATATGCCATTCCCTCAGATGTCTGAACCCCAGCGCACTTATTTGAGGATTTTTTTCTGTAGTTCTAAAGAGTTACTTCTCATGTAAGTAGCTATACTTTTTACCATGAGCTAAATAATGGTCCAGATCCCTTTTTGCATCTGTGTGCACAGTGGCACACTCCCACCAGATCATTTAATGTGATATCTGCTGTAGGGTTTAAAGCTAAACTGACCTTTTTTACTCCAATATATTACATCCACCAGAATGAGGATTATTTAACACCAGAAGCAAGCAGAGGATAGAGACAAAGGAGCAAGAGCTAAGCTCTCACTCTGTGTAGTGTTGCCTGCTCTGTCTCCCTTTAATATTACAATTGAAGTTACATGCTCTGAGGATTTCCTTTAACTTTCATACCTTTTTTTCCCCATTGAATCTGTGGCTGCTAGTGCTGAGTGCAAAACTGATTTCTAGCTACAAAGTCACTGCATTATTTAAGCTCTCATCTCTATTATATAGTTACTTTATTAATACCTTTTTTAAGATCATGACCTTAATTCAATGTTTAAAGGAACAAAGGCAAATGTCTCAGTCAGTGACACATTTCTCATTCTAAGGAGAGATAAACCTCCTGCTCAGCCCAGAATTATGGAAGTTGGAAATGTAGGAAGCATTTCTCAGCATGCATATTTTGCAAAACGTGCTCTAAGGCAGCAAATGCCACTTCTGAGCCTACAGCTTTTGTCAGCCATTTTACACATAAGTAATGTTTTTGTGAGCATGGCAGACATCTTGCAGAGAAATAATATCACTTGTGCATGGTAACCAGCAGGAGACATTGCTAAACAGTACCCATTCTTTATTAGTGCTGCTTTAAGGAGCAGGAAAAAGATACTGTTTTATTTTTGAGCACTGTGATGGCACTAGGAAATTATACTGCTCTTGCAGGCAGATAAGGATATTAAAGATTTTACTTTTATTAGAGACATACCATAGCGCTGTGAGGTAGTCGAAGAGATATAAAATTAAAGTACTGCACCAGCTAAAGAAATGCTGATATTTGTCCCCAAGTGAGTAAGACTTTTATGTTGAAATGTCTGTGAAAGTAATTCACAAATAGCTCAGGCTAGACTTAAGCCTTGATTTTCCTACTCCCAGCTCCTCCATTCCCTTCCCTTTTTTCATCTGTCCTGCTTTCATCTTACTGGTGATCTAAATGTACACAGTGAGAAGAGATACTGGAATTGGTAAGATAGAAGTGAGTCCCATTAAACTACACATTCACAAAGAAAAATTAATAGGAACCAAAGGATTCTGTCAGGGTTTGTAATGTAAATATTTTGGCAAATTTCACTACGTAATGTAGTTCTTTATCACCACCAAACTTTTTTTTTTCTTTTCAGCTCCTGTAAAGCACAACTGCAATGCTAAATCCAGTATCAGAAATTAAAGTGGTGCATGGGGTGCACTTTTAAAATCCCAGTGTTCCGTGGAGCAGAGAGTACTGATGTTGCTCCTTGCATAACTGAAAGAACAGGGAGAGATTAAGAATAAAAATAGAAGGCCAGTGTTGTCAGATACAATTTGCCAGACTTTTGATCAGAAAAATATTTTCTATTACATTTTTTTAATCAGTAACTGAGATCGGCAGTGTTATTGTTCACTGTAAGAACTGTAGGCATTATTAACCGTATCAGTGCTTTACCTCAGCATTTTTCCTGGGTTATTCATTCCGTTTATGAGACTATGCCTTTTTTGTTTTGGTAAGGTGACTCTGCTTTCCTCTTGTAAACAGCAATGTTTGCCCATCCTATGTTGCTTCATGTTTGTATAGTGGCTGCCCCTGTGTAGCTTCATCCTGACAGCTGTGACATACGCATGGCACTGCTGCACAAGTCAAGCATTGCTCCCCACTGCGATGTCCAGACCCCCATCGCACCATTCCTTCTTAATGTAGTTTTCCTCATATGCTGTACCACAGCCTTATTAATATCCAAAGGATTGTTATGTTAGTTAAACTTCTTTAATTTTGCCTGAGATTTAGTGTATGGTGTAATCTGGAGAACTTGAGACTTGAACTCTTGATGTTGTGCTTGGAAAAGGTAATAGCAGCAGATCACTGCAGAAATCTCAACAGGGTATGTTTCACACAATATTGTGTATATGCAGATTAATTGTTGGAACTCAAAACTCTGTACTGCTATAAAACTTTATGAATAAAACCCTGATGTTCTTGCACTGACATGCTGGCACTTGTCTTCAGCTCATCCTGTCTCTTTAGAAAGGCTGTGGAAATTGTCATAATTTCATCACCCGCATTTCTTTATTATCCGTAGGAAGTACATAGCACTAATTTGTGCACGTATAATAAGCCCCTTGTGAAGCCTCCTGTCATATTGCTGCCCCACATCTTAAAGGCTCTCCCTGTGACAAGAGCAGAAACCCCCTGCTCACTGTTGAGAGGCAGGAGGAAGACACCCATCCAGTGACAGATATAAACTAGCAGTTATCTAAAGAGAGTTGCCCTGCAGGAAAGTATGAGGACTATAGAAAGGATCCATGTTGCTGGAGAAAAGAAGCTGACTGGCCATCTCAGCCCCCAGGACTTTGAGAGGGACCCCTCATCCCAGGAGAAGATGAAAGAGAAGGCAGAGAGGCTATTGCAAAAAAATTGCTTTTTCAGATTCCTGCTCACCAAAAGGAGACATGCTGCAGAAGGCATTGTAATGACAAAGGCAAAAGAGCAAATCAGTGCAGAGTGAGCTGAAGATTAAATAAGAATGTGAACAGAGATTACTGGAAACTTCTATGGCACAGTGGTTAATTGGAAGGAAGAAAAAATTCAGACTGCTTTGTAAACATGTTGTCTACAGCATAGATATATAAGAATGAATACAGAAAAAGAGCATTTCTAAAAGGCTAGCAGCCAAACAAGTGAAAATAACTGAGTTTTCTCTTCTCTGCCCTGCCTGAAGAATTACTTTTTATTGCTCTTCAACTTCTATTTTCCTTAGCTAAATGAAATAAAAGAACTTTTTTTCTGATCCACCACGAAATTTATTTGACTCAAATATTTTTAGCTGGGAGACTGTTGACTTTTTAAAACCTAGAAAGTGTATTTTAGAACATTCCAAAACAAAACCAGTTATTTTAAAATGAAAATTCAGAACATTTCAGTTTAGAAATATAAAAAAAACTATGGTCCCTTTTTTCCTTCCCCTCCCTCCCTCCGTCCCTGCCTCTCTCCCTCCATTGTACCCCCTTCCCTTTTTAAATTGTTTTATTTTATTCTTTCTTCTTTCATTCTTTTTCATTCTCTTTCTTTTTCTCCCTTTCCTCTCTTTTTCTCTCTTTCTTACAAGTATTTGCTGTATTTTCAAGAACACTCCTGGTCAGCCTCAAAACTCATTTATTTGAAATGTAAATGATATGCCAGAAAACATGCCTGGCTGAAATAGCAGCATTTATTTGAGAGACTGACAACATACATGAAGGTATAGGAAAAGTATTTCAGGTTGCAGTTTCAAAGAACATACTTAGTACTCTCCGAGAACTCTTAAAAAGGAATTAATCCAAATTAAAAGCAGGGGGAAAAAAAGTGTGTTAATTGACCTAGAAAATGCATAGAAAGGAATAAATCTGTGCATAAAACATTCAAACCTTGGACTGTGATCAGTGACTTTATTCCTATGGTGAATGTTGGAAAATTTCAGTTACCTATGAAGTCTACTGCATGGCAAAGGATGCACACTTAAAACGGGTCCTATGTTGATCAGAAGAAAGCTTCAGCTGTGAATCTGTTCTGGTGTTGGCCTGCTGTATATTGGCAATAGAGTAAAAAGAAGTGGAATTTAGAGAAGAAAATTTTATTTCAGTCAGTTGCAATATTGACCACATGCAAATATTCAAATTAATGATTTCTGACTGCTCCAGATCAGATAATCTTATGCTTCCAGATAACACCTGGGTCATCCATCCTAAAGTTGCATGACACAGCTTCACCAGGGGGCAGTTGTAAAAAGCCATCTGAGCCTTAAAGAGCAAAACACACTTTCTTCAGTCTCCAGAGCTTGTAAGTGGTGGTGCAACTGTGCTGACAACTGTTACACCTGCCCATCCAGTCACCAGTGCTGAAATGCATTAGCAAATGCAGGCTGCGGGCAACCTGCTGTAGCTGAAGATCAAACTGGCAGTGAAGAAATTACCTGGAAAAAAGTATCTCTCACATCAGTCAGAAGAATATCAGGAGTCAATGACAGTTGTTATCAACTGGTAAGTCTGTGGCTGTTACTGTGTTTTATTTCTGGGTTTTTTTTAGTAATCAATAGCATCAGCGTATGATGCATCATATCATGTCTTCTCCCAAGTGCTGCAGCCTCGACACATGGCAGGGACTGGCCTTATGAAATAACTGTTCTTATGCATATCCTTTAACTGTTCCACCCTCTCTACTTCTCTCTCTTTCATCCTACGGTTTTTGATTGGATTAAAAGGCTTAAACTTCAAGAATGTAGTATTTTTAAACCTCTGGTTTTTTTCACTGTGTTAAAAATGCTCACCATCTCCCAACTAAGAAAAAGGAACTGCTGAAGACAGCCTGAATTCATTTATGAAGCTGCTGCTGCTTGTCATCTGTTACTTGCAGAAGAGTTTCCTTTACAGCCAACCCCACGGACTTTCCACCGGTGAGGTGGAAAACCATTTGATGAGGCCAAGTTTTGGAGGGGGGATGTTAGGTAGAATTAAACTGCTCCTAGCTTCACAACTTATGAGAGGAATTTTTCCCTCTGTAGAGCTTTAAGGAGGCCGATGAGAGAGTGGGTGATTTGTCACATGAAATGGTAAAAGTGGGGAAAAAAGGGTGGGGCATAGGGAAGGAGGCAGAGTGTGCTTGAGAGAAAAGAAAGCCAAAATTCTCTTTATAGCCATTAGCAAGTGTCAGAAAAAAGCTGGCACAATCAGCTCAGTATTTTAAACCTAAAGATTTTCACACCACTCAGGGTTTTCTGGAGCTGATTTAGGCAACCTGACATGAGCTCCAGTTTTGCACAGACTTTGAGAAACATCTCAGACAGGCAACTAAATGTTGATTCTCTGCAAAACCTCCCATGCTGTACTCTCCTCTTTCCATGCCATACATTACAACTTTCACTTTATTTGCACTTTGGGTTGGGTTTGATTTCTACAGGCATTCATGTAAGTACTTTTGTATGCTCATGTGAATCCATTAATGTGTACAATTGTTTTGGAAATTATCTAAGGATGCTTACTTTGGAAACCTCATTGTAAGAGTTACACTCATCCAGAGAAAAATGTAACTTGAGCCCAATATCCAATGCAGCAGAGATTTTGAATGTATTTTTTTTTCTTTTTAAGCAATTACAGAAAGATAATCTAACAATTTTAGATAGCAAATAAATCTACAAAAAGGCCATAGCCTGAAAGCCTTCTGTGAGTAGAGTAAAAGCAAAGTCTAAAATAAATTACTCATTTTAAAATATTTTTTTAGTTACAGTTATTAGATTACAAGGATTCAGAAAATGAGCTGATGAGTGCTAACCCAAATGCCTTGACAAAGTTCCGAAATCAATAGTAGAGACAGAAAATGTGTTTGTTGGTTGGTTGAGGTGTCATTGTGAGGTCTCAAAATACCTGTCATAAATGCTGTTGTCTTTCTAAAATAACCTAACAGAAATGCACTCTCCTGATTGGAAAATAAATTAAGAGATTTGAGACTAGCCAGAGTTCTCAGGAGATCTTCCATGCTTTATTATATCTTCCAGTTGATAATTAGCTTTCTCATTGTGTTTTACTATTTGACTCATCCAAAATCATTTTATGTCTTTGATCATCTTTATTACTATTTTTTGTAGCTTTTCTACTATATCCTTTCTGTCTTTCTAATCCACTGTTCAAGGTTCAGAAACATCATGTATCTGCACAGTGGCATGAGGATGACTTCTGTTTCATTCCCCACTTCCTTTCCATTTCCATTTCCATTTCCATTTCCATTTCCATTTCCATTTCCATTTCCCCTTTCTTTCCTATCCCTTCTGGGACTCTGAAAGGGCTTTTAATGACAGTACCAACTGACTGTGTTTTGGCCTAAACCTAGGAGAATATATGAGCTGGATTTCCTTGTCCACATTGTAGGTCACTTCTTCAGCAAACTCTGTATTTTTAATATCATTATATCATCAATATATAGATACATATCATCAATGTCATTATAATATTCTTACCCATCTGTCCACCAATTACTCTTTAGAATAGATTCTATCACTTTTCTCCAATGGATACTGATATTCAGTTCCTATCTCCTCCATCAAATAAATTAAAAAAAAAAAAAAGTCATAGGACTAGACACCTCCTAGTCCTTTAGTACCAAGGTTTTTTAAAGAAGTTTCTCATGTTCAGGCATTCCACAGATCATTCCCTTTAGGAATCGGGGATTTATCCCTAGACCTACAGCTCAGCTGAAACCAACAGGAGGTTGATAAAAAAGATGTCCTAGGTGCTCAGGGATGAATGACGTGGTCCCCCTTAAATTAGGGGATTCCCCTTCCCAACTTTACCTAGACCTATGACTTTTAATAAGGACAGTGTTTCAAAGATATTTCCAAATGTTTAAAAAAAAAAATTTTTTTTTTTTTTTGAAGGCTTTACCAGCTTGTTGAAATCAATCACCTTTCTCCTAATGGACCATGAAACAGTTTCCACCAGGAAATATGAGTTGACCAATTCTTGGCTACTAGTAAATTCTAATTAACAGGGAATAATTTATGCTACATGAAACACATGCTTTATACTTGTGGCAAATTCATTACTTAGCTTCAGAATCCTGGGAAGTCACCTCTGTAGCTGGATAAACTGATTGTCAATACTGCTCCAGTTTGCTACTGCTAGATCATTTTTGAATTCAATGTGCTTTTCTCCAAGGGAGGCAGAAATAAAATTTCACTTCTTCTCTGGATGTCCAGCACACAGAGTTTGGTTCATAAAAAGTATTTCTCAAGCATCTTTTAAATTACTAATTAAGTTGCCTCTCTTCTGAATAAATAATTTTTGGGATCTTTAAAATGTCTCTGTTAAAGCTTGCTGTCAGGATGGTCTTGCTCCACTACGAGTTACATATTGGCAGACTTTAATTAGAATAGCTGCTCTCAGCTAATGACCTAGTCCAAGAAGGAGTCAGTGCGGGAGCTGGTTACTCTGCTCCAGTGACCAGCCTGCTTCTTGCAGTATAACAACTTTCCCAGCCAGACTAAAATATCTGCCAGGAAATAATTTATTGCTGCAATGTTTCACTGAGAAAAGTGCAATGGGTCTTAGAGCTCAAACCTGAAGCTCTTTGTGGAGTATAACATCTTTTATTACTCATTAATAGCAACAAAATTTGAAGATATATTTTTCTGACATCCTTCTGTTTTCTGTGGCTTTCTGGAAGCCAGTTAATTTTAGAAGAGTAAATGAACCATATTCAGAGTGAAGTCTATGCCATAGTCACACCCTAAAATTTGCCAGTGAGATATCTGAGTGGCAAAATGTGGTCTCAGCCCTTTGTCCTTCTGGGAGCTCTGCAAAGGCCATTGATCCCAAGCAAGGGGTAAGCTGGAAGGGAGTGCTCATGACTCGGGGGGGGCAACGATCCACCACTTCTCCCCAGCAATTTACACAGGAGGAGTCTAATGGAGTCTTCTCAGAAATACCAGTGCACTCTTTATTTAGTAAAAACCTCTAGGAAAGGCAAGGTGTAGCCAACCCCCCATCACCACCTTTGGTTATACCCCATCCCCAGCAGAAGTTTCCAATTATTTCTGTTTGTGCCTGCTTCTATGTTTGTGTCTCCTTCTATATAATATTTTCTCAAATTACTGGCAAGATGTCTTTGGATAGCCTTGTACTTAATTCCATTTCAACTTTAAAGAGTGAGTCCTGGCAGAGACAGCTAAACTGAACATTTAATTCAGTTTCAACATTTTTTTTATCATCAGTTGAAATTTGACTCAGTTACATTTACTGTAACCATCCTTGCTATGCAGCAAGTCATCTCTGAGCAGGCTTATGAATTTTTCAGGTCTTTATATGATTCTGCAGTATAAAAAGAAATGCCTACAAATCTTTCTGCTACTTGACACAGGTAAATGATTCTTATTACTCCTTTTACTCCCTACAAAGATATGGGAAAAAGAAAAATGTTTCTTGTGGGGTAGCAGTCATAAAATATTTGAGAAGTCCTGAAACCACTGATTCAAAAACTTTAATATACATAAGTAACACTGAAATGAGGAAAGAAATGAATGTTTTACATTCAGACTGAATACTGTTTAATCTCTTTAATCTACTCTTTTAACTTTGAGGTAGAGATCAAGATTCTTTGTATGTTCAAGTTATGCACACACTTTAAAGAATAAACAAGTATTGAAAACTACTGTTTTTAGCTTGTCTTTTCAAAATGGTTTTGAGTTTCCAAGCCTCCTCATGAGTTTGCTTATTTCAAAATCAGATAATCCTTTTCTATAATCCTGTGTTTTCATTTTTTCTCTATGGATCTGCTAAAGACATTTGAGATTAATAAGAAGAGCTGAGAGTTCACCAGACAGGAGGAACACTGAAACCAGCTCTACAAAACTGTATAAAATGCATAAAGTAAGCACTAGGAAAAAAGGTATTTTATTTTGAGGCTTTCAGTTACCACACTCTTAAATTTTAAATGCAAACATAAACAGGTTAAAAATGAATGAAATAGCATACAATTTTAAATCAGCATTTTTCTCTTGAATGTCAGTCTCCACAAAAAATATTCTCTTACTAGACAACAAAATTACTTCAGATTTACCTGGTCAATATGATAAATTTGCTGACTTTGCTTCTGAGAAACTTCTGGATGGGCAGACTTCTTCATAATCTCTGGCTGAAGAGAATCTCTAGTCACTGTCCAAAGTCAGTCTTCCTGGCTAAATAGTATACGCTTCAAAGTGTTTGAGTGAACGATTTGTACCCATGATAAAACAATAATGCTGTGCAATGACACTCACATCATTGTTTAAAATCCTGAGAAGCTGAGTTTATATGGGAGTATACATCGTATTATTAGTTACAATAGCTGTGCTTAACTTCATTTTATTGATATACTGCTGCTGCCAAGTATCATTATTAATAATTCCTAGCACAGTGTAAACCCATTCAGTTTGCACCTAAACCAGTAGTTTTAATGATGTTTAATGGCCATCAGAATAGTCCTCAAAATCTTAGAAATTTTTTTCTTCAAGCTTACCTTTGGGAGCAAACAGTTAATTCCCAAACAAGAACAGCTTTCTACCTTTTTGTCTCTACTAATATCTTACAATAAAATAGTAAGGGTCTAGCAAACACAAGTAGAAATAGAACTTTATAAACTCAGAGGTAACAGAAGAAGTTGAGAAGGAAAATGAGGTTGGCATTTCAGCAAACCATCGAATATGTTGCATCTGTAATCAAATGAAAAATATCAGGTAAGCAAGCTGAAGTGTTTACACAAAAACCAGTTAAAACATGGAACAAGTAGTATTAAAATGAAATTAAAGCTATTGAACTAAAATAAATTATACCAAGTTTTTCAAGAATTGAATTTACTTTAATGCAAAATGTACCTCCAAATCCATAGACTGTCTTGACACCTACAGCTGGATCTCATGTTTTAAAAGGTCTAACATTGAGTAATAAAGGATTTAAAGTGATCAGTTTGTGAAGAAGTTTTCATTCTGTCTGTAATCTTTTAATCCTAAAATTACTCTAGCTCCTTGCAGGTTTATTGCATGTTCTGTCCAAGGGAACATTAAAAAAAAAGTATTATTTATCCAACAGTAAGGCATGGTGATGCACCACTGAGGACAGATGTTGCTGTGGTTATATGCACCATATCGAAGTAAAAAATTTACTATGCCATGCAAGTACTCATAATATTCTTTCAAATAAGTCTTGAGAAGAAAAGGCACAAATAAATCTGATATGTTTTATAGTAAAAAAGGAAAGCTAATCTGTGATTACACTTAGGAAGCAACATAATTCATGCAATTAGAGGATGTCCAAAGAAAAAGAGGTGTTTTTTCACTTGGGCCATGAGACTATAGCCAGTTTCATATGCAACAATTTAGCTATTGCCTGTTGCATGCCTATGGAACAGTAAAGAAAAGAGGATGCTGGTGATAGTAGAGATGGAAGATTGTTAAAGTGTGGTTAGCTAAAAGCAGTTTTAGATTCTGAAATGTAATGTGTCAGGACATGGGAAGAAAGCCTATTCCCTTCAGTTATTCTTAGCAGAAAGAGTTATCTCTCATTTTTTATACCAAGTGCTTTGTGCTTCTTTTCAAATTTTATTGCTTCTCAATGTATTTTACACAGCAAATCTGACTTCATGCACAAAAGCAGGAACACTGAAACTTCTGCCTTGGTGATTTTCAGAGGTTTTGCAACACACTGCAAAGTGAAAGAAAGAAAGAAAGAAAGAAAGAAAGAAAGAAAGAAAGAAAGAAAGAGAAAAATAAAGGAAGGAAGGAAGAAAGAAATGAAGGAAGGAAGGAGGAAATTAATAAGGAACAAGCCAACTGAAGAGAATTTTCTATATAAAACCATCCCTAAATACCATAGTTTCTGGGGAAACATTCTGATCAGACTGCCTATCTCCTCACAACTCAGTACATTGCCTCATGGAGGAAGCTGGTCCAGTGATTTTCCTTTGTGCCATTGTATTGTCTTCTTCCTCTGAAGTCTGTAATAGCTGTTTTGTAGATCCTGCAGGGCTGTGCCTGAAAAACACATTTTTGTCCTCTGCTGCAATTTAATCTTAATAATATTGTTTGCAGCCTCAGTGAATGTACACTTTATCTTCTTCTTGTACAGATGATTTCGAGAGCTCCAAATATGTATTTTCATTTGCTGCAATGTTTGAATAAAGTTTTACAAGGGCAGATTGACTTTCAGGATAGTACAAGTCAATGAGTTTCCATCTCCATTTATTTGATCCCTGCCATTCCATGTCTCTTCATTATATTCGGGTCAGCGATTTTATCCCCTGTTTTAGAACTGAAATTCCCTGTAATCAGAGGATGCTGAACAAATTCTTCTCTACTGTAACTCCACTGTAGTCAAAGTACTTACACGAGGGATGAATTTGGCTCAGAATATTTGGCATAATGTCAATGAGTTACTATAGCTGTTCTAGGTCTCTTTATTTTCATCATCCTTGGCTGCTCTACTTGGTACTTAAACATGAGTGGTGGTCAGATTTATTGGGGTTCCTTAGAGAGGGATTAAAGTAAACTTGACACAGCCTGAATTATGTCCTAATACATGGCGCTCCTTACTCAGATCCCTCTTACACCTTCACACACAGCCAAAACTGAGTATCCTGAATGGGAGGTAGGAGCTGAAGAAGTACAACATCCATTACAACTAAAGGAAATGAAGAGAATTGCTTGTGTTATACCTTGAGAACAAAATTCAGGGCATAATGTGAGCTCTTTTTGCAGCACATTATAAATTGCACAATGTCACTTTCTGTTAAAAAATGCCAAAAAAAGGTTGCAATTTTAATCCTTGCGTGATGAAATTCCACTCACTAGAGACTTGACTATTCCATATAGCAACATATAATGATTTTGTACTCTCTGTTCCTCTGCTGACATCACTGGAAACTCCAAAAAGATTTGGTGGTGTTCCATTAGTTTTCTGTGCCTTATGCAAAAGATATCATTGATATTTTTCCCATTGACAAGGAAATTCCTATAGTGGACACTTATGTCAGTGATATTTATCCTTAACTTTGCAGTGTGGCAGTATGTGCAGAAGAGTTAGAAAGGACACCAAATTGCTATTTTTTGTGCCATATTTACCTCATATGGAGGTACTGATTTAGTGCTTTCCTTGGTCACCTGCAAGGGCCTTGCAGGATATTTTTCCGTTGCAATATCAAGAGATATTTACTCCTTGATGGGAGAAAAATACAGGCACATTTTGTTTCCTTTTCCTATCACATCCTCTAAAGCTTGGGAATACGTCATATCAGGTGACAAATTATCTAAGTGACATTAAAAATCTCAGACCTATCTGGCCTATTCACAAACTCATGTTTAGGAAAAACCCCGAATTTTTAGGTAGGAAGGAATTCCTTCTTTAGGAAGGAATCCTTCTTCAGGTTAAAGCAGACATCTTCTCTGCATGATTTGAGAATTTGACCTAGCGTGTCCCTCCTACTACCGGAAGTCAGATTTTGGTAGTGATTCTAACATCTATATATCTCTTTCTTATTTGAGAAGCACATTGTAACTGCAGCTCTCATTTTGCTGTTTTGGGTTTTTTTCCAAGTTTATGAATTTATTATAGGATATCAGTGATATTGCTCCAGTGCCTGGATCCATTTTAGCAGGCTCCAAGGCAGAGGGCCCTGCTAAGCCATTATGTATTTGAGTACTTTTCTTTTCATTCCAGCAGTACTTGTTATTTGCTCTTTCTTTGTATGTTGCATACTGGGTCCATAGTGCCTGATGCCTCTGAAACAATACCATACTGGTTATGTGTATGATCTGAGAAGATTTAATCAAACAATTTCCAGTCAGCATGTGTAAATTTTCCCTAGGTATTGAGCTAAAGCATATTTAACCATGACTACAAAGCCAATCAAATACAGAATAACTGATTGGCTGATTTGATGAAAAGTGTCCAAATTCATCAAGCCATTTCTATAACTAGCTTACAACTGAATAAGTATCAGTAAAAATAATTTGCTGAACAAACGAAAATATAAACAAAATGAGTGAGACAAGTCATATTGAACATCCTGTGACATTCCCAGACTGACGGGTTTGAGGTTTGTCCTGAATGGTTTGGTAGGCCATCACAAGCTACCTGAAGGACTAAACTGTCTCTTCAGACTCTAAAGATAGGCTGGAGAGTGAAATGGAACTGGTTTGGGTTGACTGCTTCCAGGACAAGTCAACAAGAAAAGGGATGAGGAGACCAGGGACTAGCTAGGACCTTGTCTGTCTGCCATAGATATTTGGCAGAAGATCTGAGACAGCACCCAGAGGTCATATTTACTGCTGCTGGCCAGTAGCAAATGGCTATGGTTCCTTTTGGGGACCACTGTACCTGAGAGTTATCTCGAAGGTGGAAAGCTCTCCAGAAACCAACAATATCATTCTGTGGAGAAAAAGCGAAAATTTCACTGTAGAAAGGTAGGCGTGTGAGTGTGTGCATCCTGGCCTGTATTCACACATAGAAAGAGCAGTGGCCTTGCTGGGCAAACAATATCTTGATAAAAAATTCAGTCATTTCATAGAAAAGAAAACACAAGAACAAATCTGTTTTGATATACACAAAGCATATTCTTGCAGAAGATCTATCCATAAGAATTAGGTCAACTTTGTAGTTTACCTTTTTTATGTAGTGGGGCATGGGAACTTCATTATTTTAACTGAATTATTAATGTACTTTATATTCACGCAATGGAGCTTCATTGTATTTTAATATAAATTTCGTTTAGTTAACAGAAACAGAAATCTCCCTTTCATGGTTATTTTCCTTTCATAGTTGTTTGTATGAGTGATCAAATTCTCCCTTGCTTTTGAAGGCAACCACTCACACAGAAGAAATAATTTATTATTTGGGTTTGAGTATGTATGTATGTTGGTAGTTATACATATGCCTCTGTCTGTGGAAATGATATACACAAACACCTTGTAAGTAGCAAACAATGGTCATTTTGAGCCTTAGAATAGAATTTTGGGGAAAAGATTTAGTTTTGTAACTCAAGGACCTCTAAAATAGCAAACAATTATCCACCTTGTCTGCAACAGGAAAGATGGATAATATAGCAATGTGATTTAAAAATTGATCTTAGATCCACTCAGCTAAGCATAAAGGAAAATATATGACCTGCTGAGGAGACATAGTGAGCCTGCAGCATATAGTATATCACTGCCAAAAGTTAGAAAAGGCTTTAAAAGTCCTTGCTACTAAGAAAGGAGTTTTCCATCTGATGTAAATTTCTAGTTAAACTTCTATTTGACCTTGAAAAACTTAAACTGTATCAATGATCACCTCATACCAGCAGTGCAGGTACCATATCCTGAAAATTTTGTTCTATGTGTGTTCCGCGAAGCACCTGTGAAAGGAAATAACTGTCCTTGATTCAGCTGGAGAAGCTGGACACCTTTCTATGGCAGTATCATAGGCTTCCATGGGTTTATTTTAGACTATTACAGCTTCAGGCTACTGGCTGCATTAGATCTAGTCTACTATCTATTTGTATCTCCTTTAAGCAAAATATAAAGGACTGGATTTACAAAAGAGCTTAGCAGTCTGCAATTCCCAGCAAAGCAACTAAAATAGGGGAAAGATTTTCTGAACTCACCTCTCATTGATAGAGCTAAGGATTCCAAAATGCTGCTGAACTGCTGCCACTAAATCTGGCCAAAAGGAGCAAATGTGTGCTTGAAACTGGAAATTTTAAAGTGCAGATGTGTTCTTATGCAGATAAAAATGGGAAAGAATTAGGCAAAATGTCAGCAAAAGAAACTAAAGCTAAAGTGCTTTATTGGCCACCAGCTCTGAGAACATACACAGTCAGTTTCTGCATGCTGGCTGATGCATGGTTATTAAAATATGATATCTTGACAGTGTATCTTAAACGTTGTGATTCAGTTTCTCCGTAGCTATTGGAGTCTGGTGGGCACTTCTAAAAACGTAATAGCAGAGCACATCATTGCTGAGTGCATTGCCAGCTGGCATCAGTTCCAAGAGCAACAACAACAAAGTGGGTTGGGTACATCCCTGGCAAGCACATGGAAGGTACTCAACAGATCCTTACATCACATCAGGCAGTAAAGTTTCATCTTCATTCAATGCAGCTATGTTTGATCTCTATCAGGTAATGGGCATGAAGCAATTTTTACATCTGTTACACTGCTTAATATTGCTCCCACTATAAATATTAATAATGCAATAGAATGTAATGATAATAATTAATAAAAGCTTAAAAAAATACAAATTTAGTACCATATACTCTCCTGCTCGTGTACACAGCCTGTCCCATAGTCTGTCACTAATTATATGAAAGAGAAAAATGTTGAATGGTACTTTTAGTAATCTAAGGATAAGTCTGGGGAAAAAATTGCTGTTCAGAATTTTGATGGAATTTTTCCAAACCAGTATGATCCAGACATTTTTCACTCCCTGTTTTATGTTCTTTTAAAAAAAGGTAAGAGGCCAACCTTTTTTCCTCAAGGAAGTTGTGCCATTTGCTCTGAAAATCTCCCTTTTTTGTGACTTTGAAGGGAAAATTCTTGCAAGCTATAGTTAGCAAAGATTGCTTATGAAAAGATAGATACCATGTAAAAGTAACGTGGTAGGAGATTTGGGTTGTCCCTGGCGCTTCCAGGAAAATCACTATCATACAATTTCTTTCTCTTTCTCTGTAGTTCCTTGCCAGAGTTGAAATGGAGGGAATTTTTCTTCATCTACACCCTCACTACTGCAAGTAAGAAATCTGTGAAGAAGTCCATATTTAATCAGCTGAACAACCATAAATCAGACCAAAGCTAATATCATGTGGCAGAAAGTCTACAAAAGAAGCCTGCCTAATTTCCAAAGATCAAACACTGTTCTTGTTTGACCTTTATTAACTACGAACTATTAGCTATCATCTGTGAACTAACACCAACAGTAGTTTATGCGAGTTATGATTTTTCAGTACTTCTGTTGTGGCTCCACAAGTGTGGAAACAGACTTTGGCACCATCTCACCACTTTGGGCTGTTAAAACAAGTTTATTAAATTTAATCACTGCTACTTTGCAGCTTAACCTGTCCGGCTAAGGGCTCTGGACTCTTCTCTGAAATGAAATAGCAGGAACCGGATTAAAAGTGATTGAAAATGATGGTCTTTCTTTCTCCCTTGGCAACTGCCATTTGACTTCAGATCCCTGAAAACAGTACTGCTATCCTTCGTATTCAAGATCTGCTCACTTTTTTTTTGGTATGTACATGTCCCATGAGATAGTCCTGCTAGTAGTTCTTCGAATGTTTACCACTAAAATTTTTCTCTGTTTATTAAGGGGGGACACATGGACACATCCTAACCATTTTTAAACAGAAGAGAAAATAAATTCCCTTTCCCTTCCCTTCATCAGTAAAAAGTTTCTCCTCCACAGTGATATGGAAATGGTGAGTCTTTTCTTCAGATAGTTAAATAAACCAAACCCCAGTGATTCTGTTTATGGTCTCATTACCACTACTTTTAAACTGAACATATCTTCTGAATTCAGATGAATTAAACTGATTTTGAACAGGAGTGAGAGAAAATTCCAATCTTTCTAGAATTTTTTTACATAGGTCAGAGTGACTTACAGCTGTCTGAAAACTGATTAAGAAGAACGGCTAACTTGAAAGGTGTGCTTTTAAAATACTTTTAGGGGCACTTATGGAAAGCTCTACATAATTTAGAGGGCATGGCACGAGAATGGTTATGCAGAAATTACTTTTTGAACTCATAAAACTGAATAACCTACATAATCTCTTCTATATGATTTTAACACATCCTGTTGTTAGCACAGCAATCTTTTATCTTTTTCAGATATGTTGATTTTCTAAAAATATGGAAGATTTATTACATTGCCTTTCTGTTAACTTTTTTAGGTTTTATATTTAGGAAGCACAGAGAATGTGTCCATTCAAAAGCCCGGAAATTAATTTCTGTTAGTTTTGCTCACTATTTACTTTCCCCATTTGATTAATTCTCTTTGGGAATAGTTAAAAACCTTTCTTTGGACAGACCAGTCAAAGCACCCCGGAGAAAAGCACTTGATAGATCTTGTAAGGGCTAATGTCCACGTCAGTAGCTATGCTGGTGCTGTACTATGCATTCAAGAGGCTGAGTGTATAGGGTGGTTTAGTGAGAATAATCTATCGATATAACACAGGCATAGGGAATTTTCAGCTGCTTTGTGATTTCTGACTAATGAATTATGAAAGACATACATAGCTTGGCTTAATCCTAGTGTTTGTTCTGAACTGTGGATGTGGACCCTATCTGCAAGGCACAGCTGTGGTATCCCCACCTTGGCCAGTGCCATGTGACATCCTTGCTTCATGTAGCTGAATGGGAATTTTGCTGTGAACTTTACTGTGAATGGTTTCAAGATGAAGGTTTCATTCATGCTAAGAAGCTAATTCAAATCCCAATGATTGTGCCCATACAAGAAATCTCATTGACATAGTAGTAAAAATGGGGTGAGAAAATATTCCGTTGCACAGCTATGTTGCTGCTGCTCTCATTCCCTTCATTATGTACTTGCTATATTGTTATTTCATCCTTGTTATTTTCACTTTTTTGCAATCTACCTATCACACAATGTACTGTTGTATCCACAGGCATGCTTGCCACTCGTCTTCAGCAGCTGAATACAGCAGAGCTCACCATTTTTACCAGTGAAGCATCTGACCCTCCTTTTTCAATTGCTAATTCATTGAGTTCTGTGAAAGCCACTTCAGTGATTACCATTTCAGGAAAGGAAAATGGGAGGGTTTGTTATGTACCTGACTGAACTGTTCAGATGGAGAGGAAATACAGAAATGATCTACACACCCATACGGTGCATCGTCCATATGTGTACTCATGACATGAGGAAGGCAGTGTGAATGCTGTCTCATCCTCTGAGCACACAGCTGCTGCATTCAGAGGCATTTCACAGGTGGCTGAGGCTTTTTTCAGGTTTTAGTTCCTACTGGGGGTGTCAAAATGCTTCTGTTTTAGGTTTTCTTTTTTTTTCCTTTTAACAGGAACTAGAACCTGAAAGGACCTGAAAACATCCTTTGAAATGCTGCAAGTATGGCAGCTGTGCGTTGGAGCTGGGAGGGAGGGAGGAAGGAGGAACTGGAGATTACAGAAGGAATGTTTTTATGTTGCAGAAAATCTGCAATATTTAATGTATTTTCTTTTTAGAAAAGCTCCCAAACCTTTTAAATCATTATTTTTCCTCTTTGGGCTCAAGGACATGTAAAAAGGGGAAAAAAAAAAAATCCAACCAGCTTTCTTACACTTAAACAAGAATATAAGAAAAGCTGTCCTGAGTTAGACCAACGCTCTGTCAAGTCTTGGACCCTGTCTTTTGCAGGATCCAGTGGTGCATGTCTAGGGAAAAGCATAAGAGGAGGGCAAGCAGGATGCACTACTGTTGCATGGTCCCTGCCTCCACTGAGCTGAATCTTAGTGACTTCTTGATGCTGAGATGGTGCACATCCATTTAACAGACTTTTTCTCAATAAACTAGCATAACTGGGTTTGAATGTAAAAAAACTGTTAACATCCACGCCATACTAGGGCAGAGTTTCACAGCTTTGCTATGTATTCCTTGAGAAAGCATTTCCTTTCCTTTCACAGGAAAGACATGGACCTGTTGGATCAGGTCCAGAGGAGGGCCACAAAAATGATCACAGGGATGGAACACCTCCTATGAAGAAAGGCTGAAACAGTTGGGGTTGTTCAGCCTGGAGAAGAGAAGGTTCCGGGAAGACCTTACTGAGGCCTTTCAGTACTTAAAAGGGGCTTATAAGAAAGATGGGGACAGACATTTTAGTAGGGCCTGTAGCACTAGGACAAGGGGTAATGGTATTAAATTAAAAGAAGGTAGATTCAGACTAGATATAAGTAAGAAATTTTTTTACAATGAGGGTGGTAAAACACTGGTACAGGTTGCCCAGAGAGGTGGTAGATCACCCATCCCTGGAAACATTCAAGGTCAGGTTGGACGGGGCTCTGAGCAACCTGATCGAGTTGAAGATGTCCCTCCTCATTGCAGGGGGCTTGGACTAGATGACCTTTAAAGGTCCCTTCCAACCCAAACTATTCTATAAGTCTATGATTCTATGATTTTGAACTCATCATCTACCTTCTTCACAATATTCAAACGTGTTATCAACATGAATGATGTACAGCTTAGGTGATGAAACAACTCAACATCTACCTTCACTATATTCAAATGTGTTATCAACATGAATGAGGTACAGCTTAGGTGATGAAACTGTTGTAGTTGTGACATAGCAGTATTTGACAGGTGAAATAGTTGTCCTGCTGTTTTACTTATGCTGTTAAAATTTTACATTTAAACTACAGAATTCTGTATTGTGGTAGCTGAATCTGATTCTCTAAGCTTTTATTTATTGACCAGTGTATTGGCATGGGACTGGTAAGGAAAACTTAAGTATGTTTGTTTTCACCGTAGCAGTCAGTTTTGGTAAAATGTTACCACACAAGAAAATAAGTAGTGTGAACTTTTCTTCTTCACCTATACCATGAAACAACCCACAATGCTAACTACTTAAAGGCTAATGAAGCATGCTTGGAGGTCTCAGTTACGGCTGAATTGATGCAGATCACGAGCTCTAAAGTATGAGCTCTAAATTAGCAGATTCACAATAGGTAGCCAAAATTGTTAAAGCAACTAAACCCAACTTTACCCCTCCTATATAAATTGTATTGCAATGGATCTGGAATGTAACTTAATATTTTGTCAATGATGAGGAAGAAGAGCATATAAACCAGATACATACTTCACTGGTTCCGTGTTTTTTCCGGCAGATTCCTTGCCTTGAGGAACACAGAGGGCAAAATACTGATCAAGAACAAGCAAAGGTAATTTCACCATTAATGTTGGAAAAAAGAAGCTTTTCCTTCTGTCCATTACTGATTGCACTTTTGAGAACAAAGTGGTATTTTAAAGACATTTAAG
Source organism: Harpia harpyja (assembly GCF_026419915.1). NCBI lineage: Eukaryota > Metazoa > Chordata > Aves > Accipitriformes > Accipitridae > Harpia > Harpia harpyja. Next base: position 39,528,658 of record NC_068969.1, read on the forward strand.
TGAATTAGTTGCCAACTTCCCACTGACAGAGAGCTTGGAGACTACATTACTTCAAATTCTTTTAAAAATTTCACCCTCAGCAGTGGAGCACTGCTGAGAAGACATCAATAAAACAGCCCCCAAATCCAGTAAGAACTAGGCTTTGAGCTTACTCCAAGACTATAATGCATAGCACACATCCTTAATAGTGACATATAGGTAGTGTAATATTAAACAAAGACAAGAAACTTGTGTCGCATTTCTTCAGTAGATAGCTATTTCAATCAACAGATGTGGAGATTTTGACAGTTGGGGTAGTTTATGCATGGGAAGAAAGCTTCCTCTTCAGGGATAGCTCACTTCAGGGAAGAGGAGAGATGCATGCAAAAAGACCACATACCCATCCCCCGACACCCCCCGCCCCCCCCCCCCCAAAAGAGGCCCAACAATGCCCCCACTTTTCAGCAGGAATAGAAGTAGTGGTAAGCAAGCTGAACTCTGACCACCGTTGGTGACACCAGAACCTGTGAACTCATGCAACAGAACAAACATTGCAATGTCAATCAATAATAATTATCAATAATAATGTCCTCTATCCAGAGCTTTCATTAAAGCTTATGGAACTGTTTGATGCCCTCATTTCACTGACAACCAACTTATAGCAGGTAGCCTGTCTTCAATATTCAGTTCTTTTGATTAACAACTGCTTAGTAACTGACCATTTTTGTCACCTCTAATTTTCATCTTGAGGATGGTTTCATTTTGTTTTACACATTGGTATTTCATTAAACTCAACAGATATGTAAATTAGGAGCAAGTTCAAAATAATTTCTTGTGTCCCAGATGCATGCATACTCAATGAAGTTACATCTTCTACTCCCACATATACATACTCATTTCATACAGTATATGTAGTATCAGGACACTACGACTTACAATTTTTTTGTTACATTCTTCCACTTCTTTTTAATGCATTATTCACTGTTATTAGAGGACTATAATAATATGATTACACTATAATGATTTAATAAGGCAGTAAGTAACAGTTGTCTTTGACAGTTGCCACTGGCTCAAAAAGTATTTCTTTACAGTACTAGCACTCAAATTCCAGGTGTAACCTATCAAATAGTTGACTCAATGGGCCAACACTCCTCTCCAAGCTACTGTACATATTAACAAAAAATTGGTCACTGGCATGCACTATATGATGTCTCTTCAACTACACAGCCAAAAATAGGTGCAACTAAAACAATAATGTCAGCAACTAGTTAATTAAAGAATTACAGACTCATAGAATAGTTTGGGTTGGAAGGGACCTTCAAAGGTCATCTAGTTTAAACTCCCTGCAATGATCAGGGACATCTTTAACTAGATAAGGTTGCTCAGAGCCCCATCCAACCTGACCTTAAATGTTTCCAGAGATGGGGCATCTACCACCTCTCTGAGCAACCTGTTCCAGTGTTTCAACACCCTCAGAGTAAAGAATTTTTTCCTAATATCTCACCTAAATCTACCCTCTTTTAGTTTAAAGCCATTATGCCTTATCCTATCATTACATGGCCTTGTAAAAAGTCCCTCTCCAGCTTTCTTGTAGGCCCTCTTTAGGTACTGGAAGGCTGCAATAAGGTGTCCCCGAATCCTTCTCTTCTCCAGGCTGAACAACCCCAACTGTCTCAGCCTTTCCTCATAGGAGAGGTGCTCCATACCTCTGATCATCTTTGTGGCCCTCCTCTGGACCCACTCCAACAGGTCCATGTCTTTCCTGTGCTGAGGACCCCACAGCTGGATGCAGGACTCCAGGTGGGGTCTCGCCAGAGTAGAGTAGATGGGCAGAATCACCTCCCTCGACCTGCTGGCATCTTTTGATGCAGCCCGGGGTATGGTTGGCTTTCTGGGCTGCAAGTGCATGTTGTCGGCTGTATTGGCTTTGTGTGGCAAGGTTTTGGTAGCAAGGGGGGTTCCAGGGGTGGCTTCTGTAAGAAGCTGCTGGAAGCTTCCCCTGTGTCCGACAGAGCCAATGCCAGCCAGCTCTGAGATGGACCCGCCGCCAGCCAAGGCCAAGCCAATCAGCGATAGTGGTAATGCCTCTGTGATAACATTTTTAAGAAGGGAAAAAAAGTTGGGACAGAGGGAAAACGGCAGCCGGAGAGAGGAGTGAGAACATGTAAGAGAAACAACCCTGCAGACCCCCAGGTCAGTGAAGAAGGAGGGGAGGAGATGGTCCAGGCACCGGAGCAGAGATTCCCCTGCAGCCCGTGGGGAAGACCATGGTGAGGCAGGCTGTCCCCCTGCAGCCCATGGAGGTCCACGGTGGAGCAGATATCCACCTGCAGCCCGGGGAGGACCCCACGCCGGAGCAGGTGGGTGCCCGAAGGAGGCTGTGACCCCGTGGGAACCCCGCGCTGGAGCAGGCTCCTGGCAGGACCTGTGGATCTGTGGAGAGAGGAGCCCACGGAGCAGGTTTTCTGGCAGGACTTGTGACCCCGTGGGGGACCCACGCTGGAGCAGTCTGTGCCTGAAGGACTGCAGCCCGTGGAAAGGACCCACGCTGGAGCAGTTCGTGAAGAACTGCAGCCTGTGGGAAGGACCCACGTTGGAGAAGTTCGTGGAGGACTGTCTCCCGTGGGTGGGACCCCACACTGGAGCAGGGGATAAGTGTGATGAGTCCTGCCCCTGAGGAGGATGAAGCGGCAGAAAATAACGTGTGATGAACTGACCGTAAACCCCATCCCGTCCCCCTGTGCCGCTGGGGGGTTGGTAGAGAATCCGGGAGTGAAGTTGTGCCTGGGAAGAAGGGAGGGGTGGGGGGAAGGTGTTCTGAGATTTGGTTTTATTTCTCATTACCCTACTCTGGTTGATTTGTAATAAATTGAGTTAATTTTCCCCAAGCTGAGTCTGTTTTGCCTGTGATGGTAATTGGTGAGTGATGTCTCCTGTCCTTATCTCGACCCACAAGGTCTTTGTTATATTTTCTCTACCCTGTCCAGCTGAGGAGGGGGAGTGATAGAACGGCTTTGGTGGGCACCTGGCATCCAGCCAGGGTCAACCCACCACATTGGCTCATGTCCAGCTTTTCATCCACCAGTAACCCCAAGTCCTTCTCTGCAGGGCTGCTCTCAATCCCTTCATCCACCAGCCTGTATTGACACTGGAGGTTGCCCCAACCCAGGTGCAGGACCTTGCCCTTGTTGAACCTCCTGAGGTTTACATGGGCCCAATTCTGGAGCTTTTCCAGGTCCCACTGGATGGCATCCCATCCCTCAGGTGTGCCAACCGCACCACTCAGCTTGGTGTCCTCTGCAAATTTGCTGAGGCTGCACTTGATCCCACTATGTCACTGATGAAGATATTAAACAGTACAGGTCCCAGTACGGACCCCTGAGGGATACCATTTGCCACTGATTTCCATCTGGGTGTTGAACTGTTGACAACTAGTCTCTGGATGTGACCATCCAACCAATTCCTCATCCACTGAACAGTCCACCCATCAAATCCATATCTCTCCAGTTTAGAGAGAAGGAAGTTGTGGGGGACCACGTCAAAGGCCTTACAGAAGTTCAGATAGACGACATGCTTAACTCTTCCCTTGTCCACTGATGTAGTCACACCATCATAGAAGGCCACTAGGTTGGTCAGGTAGGACTTGCCCTTGGTGAAGCCATGCTGGCTGTCTCAAATCACCTCCCTGTCCTCCATGTGCCTTAGAAGAGCTTCTAGGACGATCTATTCCATGATCTTGCCAGGCACAGAGGTGAGGCTGACAGGTTGATAGTTCCCAGGGTCCTCCTTTCTACCCTTCCTAAAAATGGGTGCAATGTTTCCCTTTTTCCAGTCTCCAGGGACTTCACCTGGCTGCCATGACTTTTCAGATATCATGGAGAGTGGCTGGCAACTACATCGGCCAATTCCTTCAAGACTCTGGGATGCGTCTCATCAGGTCCCATAGACTTATGTATGTTCAGGTTCCTCAGGCGGTCACAAACCTGATCTTCTCTTAGAATGGGAGGGACTTTGCTCCCCCAGTGCCTGCCATGAGGTCCACCCACTTGAGAGGTGTGGGAAGAGAGGTTGCCAGTGAAGACTGTGGCAAAAATGTTTTGAAGTACCTCAGCCTTCTCCTCATCCAGTGTTACTAGTTTGCCAGATGTGTTCATTGGTGGGATATGCTTTCTCTGACCTTTCTTTTCTGGCTGACATACCTATACAAGCCCTTATTATTATTCTTTGTGTCCCTTGCCAAGTTCAGCTCCAGCTGTGCCTTGGCCTTCCTGACCCCATCCCTATACAACTGGGCAATGTCCCTATACTCTTCCCAGGACATATGAAGATAATTTAACTGGAACTATAGTGACTTAATGACTGTTCTGGTTTTTGTCTTTATTGTATGGGAGTGAATACCTAATTAAGACTAATTAAGCCTTTCTTTACGTGTTATTCTTTACATGCTACAGGGTTTCTTCTCAGCCTAAAAGTCAGTGTGATTTTCCATGGTATGAACTCATTTTTCAAGTATACAGTAGTATCTATCACTCTATCAGTTCTCAACTGTGTAACATCAGTGACTACAGCTATCATTCATTTTGACAATGAAAACATCTGGCAATTCCTGCCCCAAATCATTGACTTCTATATCAACCAGTCATGTGTAAAGACCATAAGATTACCCCCACAGGACCATGATATGGATCCTCTGCTATAATTATGGTTAAATTAACCTTCCAAATTCCAATGTAGGTTGGTGTAAAGTACCCTTCTACAGCATGTGGTGTGCAAGAGGCCTAGAAATTTCCTCTTAAATTTCAACTTGCTCTCTTGTATCTTTAATTTATTTAGGAAAAAGAAACAGTTTTAGTGAAAAATGCCTTTTTTCAAAGCAGAGATTTTTATTCTTTTGCAATTTACATAAAGTGACAAAAAATCACTGGAGATGTGTTTGAGAGGTTTTATTAATTTCTTATTAAGGTGACATTGTTAAGGCTTTTACTTCCGTTTATGCCTATGGGTTATGAACACACAGTGGCAAGAAGGCTTAAGAGAAACCATGAGTAGTTGTCGTGGTTTAACCCCAGCCAGCAACTAAACACCACGCAGCCGCTCACTCACTCCCCCCCACCCAGTGGGATGGGGGAGAAAATCAGGAAAAGAAGCAAAACCTGTGGGTTGAGATAAGAACAGTTTAATAGAACAGAAAAAGAAGAAACTAATAATGATAATGATAACACTAATAAAATGACAACAGCAATAATGAAAGGATTGGAATGTACAAATGATGCACAGTGCAATTGCTCACCACCCGCCGACCGACACTCAGCCAGTCCCCGAGCGGCGAATCCCTGCCCCCACTTCCCCGTTCCTATACTAGATGGGACGTCCCATGGTATGGAATACCCCGTTGGCCAGTTTGGGTCAGGTGCCCTGGCTGTGTCCTGTGCCAACTTCTTGTGCCCCTCCAGCTTTCTCGCTGGCTGGGCATGAGAAGCTGAAAAATCCTTGACTTTAGCCTAAACACTACTGAGCAACAACTGAAAACATCAGTGTTATCAACATTCTTCGCATACTGAACTCAAAACATAGCACCGTACCAGCTACTAGGAAGACAGTTAACTCTATCCCAGCTGAAACCAGGACAGTATCCACCCCTTATTCTATACCATTGACGTCATGCACAGTTCCCATACCTTTAGTTATATCCTGATCAATCATCACCTTTCCATCCCTTTAAGACATATGAGCAATGATATATATATATATGTATACACACACAGAGATATCATTCCTTTAGTTCATGGGTCATGTTCATAAAATGTTCATTGAGTTCATTTAGTTTCCGACTCTGGGCTCCATCTGTCATACCAGTCTTTCTGGGCAGGAGGGATGGTGCAAAGTCCTCTCAGTCGGTAGAGCAGAATTGGGCTTCAGTGCAGTGTGACAAGCAGGTGACATTTGGCGCAGCAGGAGGATGGTGTGCACCGTTGGATTGTTGCATGCTGGAGTCAGTTCTGGTTCCATCACTACTGCGCTTTGCTCGGATTTATCACAGTTCTTTTCTTGCTTGATCTAAGTGATTCTTACTATAGTACTATGGATATAGCACATAATTATAGTAAGGATAACATACAGTAGCAGGGTTATATAGCAACTAATATACAGTTTAATTCTGGTTGTTCTCACCTAAAATTAAATCCCCTTGAGGCACACATCGGACTTCCCCATCTTTTCGCATCACCCACCAAGTGCACCCAGGCCCTTGAGCAAAAGCAATCCCACGAATGGGTTTACCTTTGCCTGAGGCAGGAGTAACCCAGACTGTCTTCCCTAACATATTTTTTATGTGCACTACAGGGACTTTATCCCCTTCTACAGTATGTAAAAATTCTGACTGGGCAGGGCCACCCCGATTGGCAGATCCTCTGGTGTTGACTAACCAGGTGGCTTTTGCTAAATGTGTATCCCAATGTTTGAAAGTTCCACCCCCCATTGCTCTCAATGTAGTCTTTAACAGTCCATTGTATCGCTCAATTTTCCCAGAGGCTGGTGCATGATAGGGGATATGATACACCCACTCAATGCCATGCTCTTTGGCCCAGGTGTCTATGAGGTTGTTTCGGAAACGAGTCCCGTTGTCTGACTCAATTCGTTCTGGGGTGCCATGTCACCACAAGACCTGCTTTTCTAGGCCCAGGATAGTGTTCCGGGCGGTGGCATGGGGCCACCCATGTGGTTGCTTCCACCATTGTGAGCACATAGCGCTTGCCTTGGCGAGTTTGTGGGAGTGTGATATAGTCAATCTGCCAGGCTTCTCCATATTTATATTTCAGCCATCGCCCTCCATACCACAGGGGCTTTAACCGCTTGGCTTGCTTAATTGCAGCACATGTTTCACATTCATGGATAACCTGTGCAATAGTGTCCATGGTCAAGTCCACCCCTCGGTCACGAGCCCATCTATATGTTGCATCTCTTCCCTGATGGCCTGAAGCATCATGGGCCCACTGAGCCATAAATAGCTCACCCTTATGTTGCCAGTCCAGATCCACCTGAGCCACTTCAATCTTGGCAGCCTGATCCACCTGTTGGTTGTTTTGATGTTCTTCAGTGGCCCGACTCTTGGGTATGTGAGCATCTACATGACGTACTTTTACAACCAGATTCTCTAGCCGGGATGCAATATCTTGCCACAGTGCGGCAGCCCAGATGGGTTTACCTCTGCGCTGCCAGTTGCTCTGCTTCCATTGCTGTAGCCACCCCCACAGGGCATTTGCCACCATCCATGAGTCAGTATAGAGATAGAGCACTGGCCACTTTTCTCTTTCAGCAATATCTAATGCTAGCTGGATGGCTTTCACCTCTGCAAACTGACTCGATTCACCTTCTCCTTCAGCAGTTTCTGCAACTTGTCGTGTAGGACTCCATACGGCAGCTTTCCACCTCCGATGCTTTCCCACGATGCGACAGGACCCGTCAGTGAACAGGGCATATTGCCTCTCATTTTCTGGCAGTTTATTATACAGCGGGGCCTCTTCAGCATGTGCCACCTCCTCCTCTGGCGACATTCCAAAATCTTTGCCTTCTGGCCAGTCCAGATCACTTCCAAAATTCCTGGGCGACTGGGGTTTCCTGTGCGAGCCCGTTGTGTGATCAGTGCAATCCACTTACTCCACGTGGCATCAGTTGCATGATGTGTAGAGGAGACCCTCCCTTTGAACATCTAGCCCAGCACTGGCAGTTGGGGTGCTAAGAGGAGCTGTGTTTCAGTACCAACCACTTCTGAGGCAGCTTGAACTCCTTCACATGCTGCCAATATCTCTTTTTCAGTTGGAGTATAGCGAGCTTCGGATCCCCGATGTCCTCGACTCCAAAACCCCAGGGGTCGGCCTCGAGTCTCCCCAGGTGCTTTCTGCCAGAGGCTCCAGGTAGGGCCGTTCTCCCCAGCTGCAGTATAGAGCACATTTTTAACATCTTGTCCTGTCCGGACTGGTCCAAGGGCTACTGCGTGAACAATCTCCCGTTTAATTTGTTCAAAGGCTTGTTGTTGCTCAGGGCCCCATTTAAAATCATCCTTCTTTCGGGTCACTTGATAGAGAGGGCTTACAATCAGACTGTAATTTGGAATATGCATTCTCCAAAACCCCACGACACCTAAGAAGGCCTGTGTTTCCTTTTTATTAGTTGGTGGAGACATAGCTGCTATTTTGTTAATCACATCCATTGGGATCTGACGACGCCCATCTTGCCATTTTATTCCTAAAAACTGGATCTCCCGTGCAGGTCCCTTGACCTTACTTTCTTTTATGGCAAAACCGGCTTTCAGAAGGATTTGGATTATTTTCTTCCCTTTCTCAAAGACTTCTTCTGCCGTGTTGCCCCATACGATGATGTCATCAATGTATTACAGGTGTTCCGGAGCTTCACCTTTTTCCAGGGCAGTCTGGATTAGTCCATGGCAAATGGTGGGGCTGTGTTTCCACCCCTGGGGCAATCGATTCCAAGTGTACTGGACACCCCTCCAAGTAAAGGCAAATTGTGGACGACACTCTGCTGCCAGAGGGATTGAGAAAAACGCATTAGCAATGTCAATTGTAGCATACCACTTGGCTGCCTTTGACTCTAGTTCGTATTGAAGTTCTAGCATATCTGGAACGGCAGCACTCAGCGGTGGCGTAACTTCATTCAGGCCGCGATAGTCAACTGTTAGTCTCCACTCCCCATTAGACTTTCGCACGGGCCATATGGGACTATTAAAAGGTGAGCGAGTTTTGCTGATCACTCCTTGGCTCTCCAGTTGGCGAATCAACTTGTGGATGGGAATCAGAGAGTCTCGGTTGGTGCGATATTGGTGCCGGTGCACCGTTGTGGTAGCAATTGGTACTTGTTGTTCTTCAACCCTCAGCAACCCCACAATCGAAGGGTCTTGAGAGAGACCAGGCAGGGTAGACAGCTGTTCCGTGCCCTCCGTCTCCAAGGCAGCTATACCAAAAGCCCATCGATACCACTTTGGGTCCTTAAAATACCCTCTCCTGAGATAGTCTATGCCAAGGATGCACGGAGCCTCTGGACCAGTCACAATGGGGTGTTTCTGCCATTCATTCCCAGTTAGGCTTACTTCAGCTTCCAATACAGTTAACTCTTGGGATCCCCCTGTCACAACAGAAATACAAATGGGTTCTGCCCCTTCATAACTTGATGGCATTAAAGTACACTGTGCGCCGGTGTCTACTAGAGCCTTATACTCCTGTGGGTCTAACATGCCAGGCCATCGAATCCACACAGTCCAATAGACCCGGTTATCCCTTTCCTCCACCTGGCTGGAGGCAGGGCCCCTCTAATTCTGGTCAGAGTATCCAGTATTCACTTCTCGTAAAATTGGCTCAGAAGTCCCTTCAAGAGGATCAGAAATAAGATCAGCCCTTCTACTCTGTTTGGAAACCGGAGCAGCATTTTTCCTGGTAGAATCCCCTTTTGTGGTGTTTTTTCCTCGCAGCTCAAGTACCCGTGCATTTAGGATCGAGGTAGGTTTTCCATCCCATTTCCTCATGTCCTCTCCATGATCACATAAGTAAAACCACAGGGCACCTCGTGGTGTGTACCTTCCATATTCTCTCTCTTGGGCAGAGGAGCACTCACTCCTAATAGCTGAGACATTGGTCCTTACAGGTGGGCAACAGGACATCTCCTCTTTGAATTGCTGGAAATCCTCGGACAGCTTCTCCACAGCCGAAATGCAGGCTTGTAGGGAGGAGGAGAGATTTTCTTCATATTGACGGAGTTGGCGAGCCACTTCATCCACTGTCGGTGCCTCTTCGTCTTTCCAGGTCATTATTGCCAGTGAGTTGGCATAGGACGATGGTGCGCTCCGTACAAACTTCCGCCACATGGGTTGTGTGCATTGGACTTCGTCTGGATCTTTGGGTAATTGTGGGTTGTCCGGATCATGATGAATTGTCTCTAGCACAGCTAATTCCCTCAGATATTGGATACCTTTTTCCATGGTTGTCCACTTGCTTGATTGACATATAACATCTTCCTTAAAGGGGTACCTTTCCTTCACACTTGACAGGAGTCGCTTCCAGAGGCTGATGGCTTGTGTCCCTCTTCCAATTGCCTTGTCAATGCCACCTTCCCTGGCAAGCAATCCCAGCTGCTTGGCTTCCCTACCTTCTAATTCCAAGCTATTAGCCCCATTGTCCCAGCATCGGAGGAGCCAGGTGATAATATGCTCACCTATACGGCGGCCAAAATCTTTTCGCATATCCCACAGCTCACTCAAGGATAGGGACCGGGTTATTACCTCTGGTTCTGCCTCTTCCTCCTGTTCCCGTGATGACCCTGGTTCGCCTTCATCCTTCGCTAAGTGAACTGATTTTTTTGTATATTTCTTTTTCTGTACGGGGGCAACTGATACTGGTGCAGGTTGGTCTGCTGGTTCAGTTGCAGTACCGCTCGCCGGGTCTTGGATAACTGCAGTGTCTGTTGCCAAGGTTTGGGTAGCTGCTGTGCTCGTTGCTGGGGCTGGAGGGACCTCAGTGCCCGTTGCCGAGGTTTGGGTAGCTACCATGCTCGTCACCGGGGCTGGAGGGGCCGCAGTGCCTGTTGCCGAGGTTTGAGTGACCGCAGTGCTCATCGTTTTGTTGTTAGGTCCAGAGACCTTCTCTTCCCCTTGAGGGTACTGAGTGGTGTCGAACAGGGCTCGATAGGCATGGGCCAGGCCCCAGCACGTTGCAGTAATTTGTATCTCTCTGGAGCTGCCGGGGTGACAGCATACCTTTTCCAAATATTTTACTAGTTCTTCTGGATTCTGCACTTGTTCAGGGGTGAATTTCCAAAACACTGGAGGTGCCCACTTTTCTAGGTACTTGCCCATACTACCCCACACACCCTGCCACTCATAATTATCCAGCCTTAGGGCAGATCTCTGGGTGATTTTCTTAAATAGTTGTTTAACCTTAAACGAGAGCTGAACCACATTCAGAAGCATGCTAATTCCTAGCAGTAGGGCTAGGACCGTGCTGGTCCCAACATCCCAAGAGTATTCAAATTTTTCAAAATTCTCAAACACCATTGTAACTGGACTGAAGGAGAAAGGAGAGGGGAAGAAAGGTATCCCACCCATAGACTGGTTTTCCAAGGAGGAAAGGTAAATGGTATAATTATTAATAGTTTCCCACAGATGGCTTCCACAGTATAAAGGTGACAATGCTGAGTGCAAGTACCGGATTAATCCCACAGCCGACGACTTTATCATACCATAAACCAGTGTTGTACAATACATCAAAGCGAAAACCTTAATCCACCTCCCACGGATGATAAGCAGCAGAAGAGGGACTACATACAGCAAGCAAGGTGATACATAACAGGACTTTAAAAACCAGAGCAACAACTCTAAGAACACATAAATCAACATAATGACCAGCGACTATTAGACCGATATAATGAATGCTTATAACAAATTTGTTTTAACAAGCTCTGGTCAGGTTTGTCGTTATCTCAACCCTTCGAGCCCCACGTTGGGCGCCAAAAAGGACTATCGTGGTTTAACCCCAGCCAGCAACTAAACACCACGCAGCCGCTCACTCACTCCCCCCCACCCAGTGGGATGGGGGAGAAAATCAGGAAAAGAAGCAAAACCTGTGGGTTGAGATAAGAACAGTTTAATAGAACAGAAAAAGAAGAAACTAATAATGATAATGATAACACTAATAAAATGACAACAGCAATAATGAAAGGATTGGAATGTACAAATGATGCTCAGTGCAGTTGCTCACCACCCGCCGACCGACACCCCGCCAGTCCCCGAGCGGCGAATCCCTGCCCCCACTTCCCCGTTCCTATGCTGGATGGGACGTCCCATGGTATGGAATACCCCGTTGGCCAGTTTGGGTCAGGTGCCCTGGCTGTGTCCTGTGCCAACTTCTTGTGCCCCTCCAGCTTTCTCGCTGGCTGGGCATGAGAAGCTGAAAAATACTTGACATTAGTCTAAACACTACTGAACAACAGCTGAAAACATCAGTGTTATCAACATTCTTCGCATACTGAACTCAAAACATAGCACCGTACCAGCTACTAGGAAGACAGTTAACTCTATCCCAGCTGAAACCAGGACAGTAGTCTTCATCAACAATTATTTATGACATAATTTGTGCAACACCTTGCTCAAACCACACAAAATAAATGGCAATACTTCACAATTTACTACACTTGCAATCTTCCAGAAGAGCCATCTTCCTTTTGCTGGAGAAGATATTACAGGCAGCAGGAGGTGCACTGTTGGAAAGGTAAAAACAAGAGTTTCTTTGACATCTAGCTTCACAGTGAAAGGTTCCTATGATATTGTCATAACTGCCTCCTGAGATAGGTTTGTTACTTGTGTCTGCCCTCCATGAACAGCTGTAAAACACCTACTAAAATTGCAATGGACCAATATTTTCAACTTCAGAACTTAGAGCCAAAAAGAAGGGTATTTTAAAGACAGTCACTAGTTTACTTGTTTTGGAGAAATGATCAGGAATGTGAAAAGTATGGTGGTAGAATACCATATAAAGCTTCATCTTGAAAAATGGGTCCAACAGCTTTGTCTTTTCTCATGAAGTTTCAGAGGTCTGAGAAAAATCCTTAGACTTTGGGACAGCTGACATCAGCTGGAAGAGTCTTCACTGAGAAGCAGGAAAGAGAGGGGTTGGAAAAGAGGAAGAAAATGACCAGGTCCCATCCCAAACAGGCTGACCCAATAGGCTAGCATGGGAAGTCACTGAATATGATAGGTTTGATAAAAGATGCAAAGCACCTAAAAAGCCTCAGATGTAGACAGCGCTAAAGTAATTTTTGTGTCTTGATTTCAAAGATGGATGGCCAAGACACACTTGCATCTGGTGCTGGAATGAAACTTCCTCATCATTAGTGTTTCCCTCCTCAATTTCACTTGTGCACAGCGGAGTGGGTTCAACTGCAGTGTGTTTGCCCACTCGCTGTATTGGTCATGTGCAAGTAGTTAAACCTCTTGCCAGAACAGAGCTGTGCAGTCCTGCTCACTGAAATCCGCCTCCTAAATGATGTTGCTGAGGTGGGGGGGAAGGCTGGGCTGCGGGAGCCTTGCACCTTCATGCTCAGTATTTCATGCCTGGTCAGCTCCATCCCACTCTACCAAAAAATGTTTAATGCAGAACTAATTTTATTGTGAGAAAAGCATTTCAGAGGCTGTTACCATACCTGTGATATTTGAAATATGAATTTGAAACTCACAGCTTATCAATAAAAACACATTGACTTTCACAGAGATAGTCTGGCGAATTCAAGTACAGCAGTACAAACATTTACTTACATCATGTTCACAGCTGATAAACTGCAGTTGCTAAGTTTGTTAATTAGATCTTAGTTAAGCTTTGTCCTTCCTGCTTTTGTGCAAACCTTTAACATTAGAGGATGCAATTTGCATGCATCAGTCAACACAAGCACTGAAGAAAGCACTTGGTTAAGTAATAAGATAAGGAGGTGCCTCCTCCACTTTTGGGTTTTAGTCTCCACAGAGGTACCAGTTCCCAGGATTCATAACTGCTGCTTATTCAGGCAGCTCTGTGGTTTGCGCTGCATATTAATTTCTGCCCAACACGGGAATTCAATTTGTACTGTACATTTCATTTCTTCACAGATTCAGATTTATTTCATGTTCTCCGCTTTTAATTAACTCTCTGGCACAGCTGCTGGACAGGATATAAAAACTCATTGCTCTCCCTGTGTTACGATACACCACCAATCATTTACCACTTAGATGGTGGTGCAGGAGCTATCAGTTTCCATGGCAACCATGGCTGTGGTGATTGATTCCTTGCCAGTATGGCATCACCACAGGGAGCAAGGCTTGTGATTTTTGTATGCTTGCAACATCCATCTAATTAAAATGGGATTAGAGACTCATCCCTGTATATGTTCAACAACTGCACTGCAATCCATTTTTGTAAATATCAACTCTGTTCAACACAGTAGTAGGAGTGTTTATGAAGAAACAGTTGCTTTGCTCCCAGTGTCTTGCAATGGTGGGGTGGGGGTGGGGGGCATAAAAAAAGAAAAATGTGTACAGCCTTACTTTGGCTACTAAAAAAAAGAATTAAAAAAAGTAATCCTTTCACTGATTCTTAAGTGCTATGCAAATTGCATCCTGTTTCAGAATCTGAGTCATGACTATAGGGAGCAAAGATGGCAGAGCTGTTACAGCTCTGCTGATGTGATGATGGCTAACCCAGGAAAATGTGCTGAGCCTGTCCTGGAAATTCATTAATTAATTTAGTGTGTATGAATTATTTATTTTTCAAAAGCCTTTAATTCATATGATTGATTTTAGTTCAGTGGCATCTCCTGAGAGCAAAGTAATCCTTCTGTTCTCATAATTTTTCTTTCATAGAACATTCCTCAAGTTTTATAATGGTTATTTGGAAATTTGTGAAGTCTTTACAGATCAGGCAAGATGACAGATCTGTAGTATGCAAGGAGACTCCAGATGAAAAGAGAAGCCCAGGGATTTTTTTGAGGGCTAAAAGTGAAGCTAGGTTCTTTACATCACTAAATGTAAATGCAAAGGAAAAAAAGAGGAGAAAAAAGGGACAGAGGGTGGCTGTTAGGATTTTTTCTTTATATATCACCATTTCTTCTGCATAACACTGACAAAATAGTCTGTTAATATGAAAAATGACAGTTTGCAGTACCTAATGGTCTCATGTCTGTATGCATTTCATTTTACAATCTACTTCTGTATTATAAAAGTTAGAACCATTGTATAAATTATAGATAAAATTAATAGCCCATGGAATAGTATCTAAAAGCCCATTGATACTAGTCACATGGCTAATTTTTTTAAAAGGCTATTTCCTCTCACAACAGAAGAAAACTGACTGTATAACAAGCAATGATATACAGGTGGTAGAAGTCCCATGTACATAGGAACGCTGTGTTTTATCATGCTTCCATAATAAAATCCTCCCTTGTGAACAAATCCAGCCCTGGTCTGGGAGGTCAGAAATCACAATGTCAGAGAACAGAGGTGAATGATTTTGGTACGGAGGAATCATTCTGGCGGGGCAGCAGCAAAAACTTGAGTGACTGGTCAGAAGTACAGAAATGGAGACAACCAGGATGAGAACATAGTGGGTGTTTCTAAATGAAAGCACCCTGAAGTTTCTAACAAATCCATCCTGCCAAATTACCTGAAGGCATGTGCATGATGCAGCAACCCCAAGGTCTCCATCCTGCCCTCCTTCTGGCTTTGGGTACCTCTGGGAGAAGACAGCTCCTCTGGTTGAACATCAGGGCTCTTTTACCTACAGAGGTAAAGAGTATTTGCCCTTCTTCAGTCCCCAGCACTTACACAGGTTTCACACATAACTCCTTTTATGTCCAGCTGTACCTGAACTTGAGGAATAACTCCTTACCCCAACCCAACCCTACAGGGGAAAGCAGGAGTCCATCCCTTCACCTCACAAAAGATGGATCTGACTCAGGATAAAAACTCAGCCGGAGACAGGTTATACATTGCCACCTCTTCCATGTCCCTTTGACAAGTAAATCACCGTCACCATAGCTGTGAAGCTATTGCAAGTGCTTCCACAGAAACTGCACAGGTATGGGACTGAAGACTGGTTGTATCTCCTGCAAGGTATGACAATAAGTGCCACAACCACTTTGGTTCAAAATTGCTTAATCCACCTTATTGTCCATTCAGAAAAACCCACCAAAACAACACCAACCAAACAAACAAACAAAAACCCCAGAAAAAGGCAAAGCTAGTAGCAAAATTGCTAGTCATCTTCCTGCCAAACTGAAAGCCCTGCCTTCCTCCTTAGGGTAAGCTCAGGAGGCGTCTGATGATTTTGCCCTTTGGTGCATTTTGCCTGATAGAGAGCAATCCTTCCTTCAGGACTGAATGTCTGCTGGGTAGGAATCAGTCTTCAAGAGATTTCTGGCACTTGCACTTGGTTTTCTTACAGAGAGGGGCTAGCGGTTCTCTCAGATCCTTAAAGACAGCACTCTCTGTACATTAAAACAGCCCAAATACACCTGCCTGGATTTTATTCTCCTTCCACATCTCACGAGTTGCTCCACTGGAACAGGAAAATGCTTTGGAACTTTATTATCCAAAAATTCAAGCAGCTAGAAAATAATGTCTCAAACTGCAACATCTTAGATGGAATAATTAACTTAATAAAGCCTACATTTCTTATAAATAATGATCAGTTACCCCCAAATAGCAGATTAAAAATATTTTGAATCTACAGATGGAGGCCGAAGGGCACTAAGGAGAAAATTTTAAAATATTTTCTCTGCAAAATAGAAGGAATATTTTCCTAAACAAATACATAGAAAATTCAGTGTTCTCTTCAAATGTTACTATGCCAAATTTGCAGATTCGATTCAACTACTGTAATGCAAGAGCAGGTTTCTATCCCTGCCTCAAATACTTTTCACAACATAACCAACCTTATGATTTCAGTACCACCAGCTCTAGAGTATCCTAGAATTAAGCTGTGTTAAATGTGGTCAATGGCTGGTTCTTCTGTGTAATTCTTCTGCAGATAATGCAGCTTTTCACCAGCAAACAGGACTGCATTTTTGTGCAGCTTCATGTGCTGCACAGCAATGAAAACTAGAAAAGGTCCCCCAAGCATTTTGAGTAAGGTTTCAGAAGGTTAACAGTATATATTTTAGGTGGACAAATAAAGTATAAAAATTGGAAACTGAGATCTTTATGTGTGACTTTAAAAATGCACAGATTTTTCCATTCATTTAACTCCACATTGACCCAATGCTGTGTTAGGGTTAGCTAGTTTGCCTCTCCCTTGGCTCAATGTCAGAGGCACTCCAGGTACTACTCTTACTAGAAACACTTAAAGCTGATGCTGAACCAGTCCCATATTTGCAAGTAGCACGCTCTTGCTGTTTCCCTCTGCAGAAACAGAACTAATTGAAGGCCATACAGTTAACCTGTCATAGGGTATGTAAAGGATTGCCATAAAGTTGAGTAAAACAATGCTGCTGAAGAAAAGAATCTTGGGAAATAACTGTTCAAATTATTCACTGAAAATTTTTGAAGATTTTAAAATAACAAATACAGTAGAAGAAACAAGGTTCAGACTGTAAAACAGCCATGTAAAATAACATCAATAAAGCTCAGTATTTTAAAGCAAAATATTACGATGAAACTGAAATTATGTAGAGAATGGAGACTTAGTCATCTTGTGTGCAGCCAAAATCCTTCATATTCCAACAGACAAAATGATCTACTCCAGCTTTGTCCCCTGCTTCCTTTCCCAGCCAAGTGATCCTGCTGTCTCTCATCCCTTACAGTTAGCTGAATATGTTGACCAGGGAAAGATGCCAATCAAACATCTGCATCCTCTGCCTGCAGAGCAACCTGCAAGGACAACACACTAACAAGCTGCTTCACCTCCTTGCTGCAGCTCAGATGTGCTCTGAAGGAGCCATTGGAAGTGGCTTAGAAATTAGTATTTCTTCTTAACTGGTCCTTGGTGTTCCTGATGAACTCAGAATATTCCTTGTCACTTATTAACATCAAATACAAATAGCATTTTTATTTTTGTTTTCAAATATGGATAACTGCCCACTCTGAACACAGCTGAGACAGCTCAACCCATTTCATTTAAGCCAGTGGAGAGCCCATAGATGTTCTATTTAGACCTATTTTTATATGAAGCATCCTGTGCTGGAAGCATCCAGCCACCTCTGCAGACGGTGTTTTTAGTCTTTCACACAGGTAGAATCCAAATGCTGTTTACATTTTTATTTTTTGAGCAAAATCTTACTTAATATGCTGATGGAGGAACATTTACAGTATATCTTTTAGTACCCTTTTGTATATCTCCAGGAGTGGTCTGAATGTAGGTTGACTAACCATTATTGTTAATTAATAGCTGGAGAGATATTGCTAGTGGAGTGAAACTGCTGATCTTAGCTTATTCCCTGGTGTGGAAAATTATTGAATATTGAAAGCAAGTGAGTTTTTTCCAGAGGTTAGTTTTTGCAGGTTCATGGCTGAAATATTAATGCAAAACCTAACGCTCACGTTGCAGAATTTTGCAGCTAATATCAAGGACCAGCCAGAGGCACACCTGAAATAGGGTTTGAAATACATGTTTGTGCCTCAAGTATGGTTTTATATTTCTGTCTCAGCTCTGGAACTGTTAGTGATCATAAGTAACACTGGGTTGGAAGGGAGTATGGAGAGCTGAAAGCAGCTGAGAAGAGAAAACTAGTGACTAACATCCAATCAAAAGTTCTGCCTTGAAGAACCTCATCTGCCATGTGGTCACATGTTTTCCATTTCTGATGTCTGACATGGGGTAGAGCAAGATTTTACCTCAAGCTGTGATATTAAAACCTTTTGGCTCACTTGCAAAGTACAATAAATTTTATGTTTGATATTATTTTCTGCCAGTAGATCCTGCCAGACCATCTTGGCAGAAGTACAGCTTCATCAGTCCTGCTAGTTGTCCTATTTGTGCAGGACTTCTGATCACAGCCAGTGCTTGCGACGTTTTCAGGGCTGGATGGAAGTCACCTGGGGCAGGTGAACTCCCAGTTTTTTGAGAACACAGAACAGAGCTACAAATGGAACATCATTTACCACTGTGCACAATTCACATCCCTCAGGCTAGCTGTTTTCTGTAAGTACAGAGGAAAGTCCTAGCCAGTAGTTTTTCACTCTGTAGAATGAACACCAGTGGGGTTCTCCTTGTTACTGTCCTCCCTCACTGCCCTTTGCACCCAAGCTCACCTCCATGGACATGTATATGATCTGATATCAGATCTTAGTAGTAGCAAAGTTCTTAAGAGACTTTATGTGCCTGAAGCAGAACAAAAGGTATTGCTGGTTTTCACACAGCTTTGAGAAAAGTTTTAAAATCTAGGTGAAGTGTCGGAAAGCAAGGAAACCAGCTTGCAGAATCTGCAGGGCAAAAAAAAAGGATTATAAAGTGTCGCCAGTGATGGTTCCTCTGTGTGCTAAGGTAAGACTCACTGGGTTTTGGTCATTTTGGCACTGCTTTGACTAAATTCTTATACTAGCCCTCCAGTGATGAGAAACATCTTTCACTAACTCAACTACCAACATGCATCTTCTCGTAAGATGAAGCCTCTGCCTTGCTTGCTGCAGTCTCACCCATTACCAAGCAAGATGGTTCCTTCCATGTCGCCATGGCTTCTTGCATGCTCACAGAGACTGTGGCTGCCCCACAGCACCCTCTTCTCTGCAGATGCTGTAATTCCCACAGGTGGCCTGCATCACCTCCATGGGATAGAGGACTTGCTATGTAGACTGGCCCTTCCCAGGGACAGGGTAGCTTATGGCAGGGGCTCTGTGATGGCTCCTTTGCAGGACCTGGACTATGGGACTCCTTACGCAATCACTGCTGAGGGTTTTTCGTCCTGTAAAGCTGCAGAAGGGGCCAAGGATTTGGCTTTCAATTTTCATTCACTAATATTTCTAGGACACTTTTTCTGGGCTCCTCCCTTATGTCATGGAGAAAATCTATTTGCTTCATCCTTTCTTTGTCTGTCCATTGCAGTGATCCCAATGAGTTTCTTCAGTGCAGAGAATAAATGACCTTCACTCACTGAAGCTTCAGAGACTTCTGAAAAAGACAGCAGATTTGTCCCCTTTATTTTGTATTTGTCTCCCCTAGCATTCATTTTCAGGAACAAATTCCTACAATAAAATATGTCCCCCTGTATAGACCAACCCAGCCAGGCATTTAAAGTTAAAATGAAAACTGTACAAAAGGTAAGCATGTGATGACTCTCATATCTTTTGCCCTTATGTGGGTGATAGAAATAATTACCTCTAGACATATCATTGCACTGTGCACAGTCGGCACACAGGAGATTGCCAGGTGTTGGATGCGATAGGAAATGTGCAGCCTGATTATATATTCTAGAATCCAACTGCTGCAAAATATCTCTTTTAAATGAGATGAGGAGCAAGAATTTAAAGATACCACTTAATTTTTCAACTGCAGTCAAGCAACACCAGTGTTTCAAGATGAATTTGTTAATCACATGGGACTAGGGATTGTATGTGGTAATAAAAGACTAGAAAAACATTTCCTAGCAGGCAGCAATGACTGTTCCAGTCTGTTTAAGTAATTTTTTCTTTCCTTTGCTAGTTTAATTTCCCCTGCCCTGCTGCCTGCTCCAATTTATTTAAGTTGAAAGTGAATGCAGAGCTGGTGGAAGGCACTGGATTTGTGACTGTGGAAATGAAATCCATTCGGTTGCAAAGGCTGTGTGAAATTTACCCTTAACACAGCAAGGCAACACAAGATCTCAGCACCACTGAAGGTCTCCACACTGCTGCCTTCAGAGGAGGTCTGAGTGCTGTATAAGCCTCCCCCAGCCCAGCTCCATGGCCATGGCTGAGGCGTTAGTGGCAGGGCAAGCCCCACACGCTGTGCCATCAACGCCTCCCGGCGCTTGCTTGGGCAGGCAGAATCTTGGTGTTACAACTCACTTGGTTTCACCTCCCCATGTGGACTGCTGGCAGGGATGCTGAACATTACCAGCTGGAAAGGCAGCTGTCAGGGTAGGGACCACCTTGTTTTCTGAGCCCATCAGCTCCTTGACAGGAGCCCTCAAGCAGCTCTCAGGTGATTATTCAGATACATTCTCCCCTTACGCAATGCAATCCCTCCTGTAGCTCTACACCATGCTCAATATGTTAGTGAGTGACTGACTGTGCGAGCTAGTTGATAGCACACTGCTCAAAGAAATTGTTTCAGTGCAGACCCTTTCAGAAAGTCAAACCCAAACTATGTAATTCACTGTATCTCATTTCTCTCAATGCAGAGATGGGGTAAGCAAATTCACCCTCAAGGATGCCTTGATTATTTGGAAAGACAATGACTAAAAACTGGTGTGTACTGCTCAGACATGAAGGAACACATTTCTTCAAATTCTCCATAGCTATTTAGTTAGATTCATATTTACATCCTTTTTAATGCATTTATTCCCTGTATATATACAAACAGATGCTGAGTTTTTCTTCCCTGATGTAAGTGTTTAAGAACAAGAGAAGTTTCTCAAAACAGTGTTTTTGTGCATTTGCAAGTGTATCCATGAGAGAACAGATTGCATCCTTCATTACTGTCTCTTAAAAAAGAAAAAAAAAAAAGCTAGGCATAATCAGAAAGTGACAAAGCCACATAAAGATACAGCTTTTCACAGTATATGCTTTTTATTTCCCAGATAATCAGTCATCACAGAAAGGTTTTACAGGGCTCCTCACCAGGTAATTTACCCTTTCTGCTCATTTAAACCCGGCTCTGGTATTGCTGTGCAATAGCAACACTGAATTTCCCTCTACTCTTCTGAGTCTAATAAACTTTGTAGCAACTAACTTCACTAAAAGATTTTTATTCACATTGAGGCTATATATTTGTCACTCCTTTCCCTTCACCCGCACCTCTTTTTCCTTCCATGCTCTGCAAGACAAGAGCCCTCCCACTCTTCTTTCAAAATCTGCCACTGTTTCTGTTTTTGTTTTAAAACTGATGTTATAAAAGGCAAGGCTTAGTCTAGCCAAGACTCTGAGAAAACTGCATATGCAGGCTTTTCTTTTTTTATTTTCAAACAGGCTTCTGATGATTTCTGGTTATCACCAAGTACAGAACTTTTCAAAGTCTGTTATTACAGAAGTCTAAATAAATGCATGCATATATACATACATACATAAAATCATTTGGCTTTGGAGAACCTGAATGGAAAATAGAACATATTGTTGAGGTGAAGCGCTGTGCTAAACATCAACTATAATATCACTGATGGGGGTCATACAACTGAATCCCTGAGTCAACAACCCAAATAGCACAATAGCAAAGTCCTGAAAACTGTTCAAAATTACATTGCCCTAAACTGACAGGACTGGACGCTTTAAGAGCCCAAAGGGAGCATTACATAAGGTTGTTTCTGTACCAGGAACGCTTCACTGGTCTGAGCAAAAAGGTTTCCTGGTTTGGATGTTGAGGCCTGTGTCTGTACTGCAAGACCACACTTTGGGAATGAGTCAAGTCATGCTCTCCTCTCCTTTGCTGATATATCTGCAGCAGCGACAACCTTAGCCTCAGCAGCCTTCCTGCTGAATAGATCAGACTGGAGCTGAACGAATGACTCATGCTGAGAAGTATACCTGGAGTATTTCACCCCTTACTTGTGGCTAAATGTGCATGAACAGGTCTCAGTGATTTTGAATTTGTGGCTCGGTGTCTTGAGGAGGGGTTTGATCCAGTACCTTCGACCACACACAAAGCTCTGTACTATCTCACCTCGTCGAGGAGCTGAGCCATGTGGACACCAGACATTGTCCTGTGCAGAAGTGGAGAAATGGAGCTGCCCATCAGGATGAGGAGGCTGCTGAGGGACTAAGATGGCAGAGGCAACTCCACAGCTAAATGCTAGCTCTACTCACAAATCCTTGCGCTAGCATTTGTGTGGACCTGCATGATCTCTACTCATGATGCTACCCAAGAGCCTGGTCTTCTCTGGATGGGCACAGTGTGTCACTGAAGGGAGCAGTGCCAGCACAACACTCGACTTTAGCAGCTGGACATGCTCCTTGTCTGCTTTCTAGAGAGGAGTTAGGGCTGTACAACCTGATACACTGCCTCTGCCTCAGACTGCACTTTCTACAATTTCATACCTCGTTTCCAGATGCTACTTACCTATGACAAAAAAAAAAGAGTAATTTTTATTGGTTTTCTGTTAAGAATTGAATGAGAATTTTCAGAAAGTTTTGCTTTGAGGTATACTTGGGGTCTGTGTGACACAGCAATGAGATTTTTTTTCTGGTGGCTTAATGGGCAGCCAAAGAAAAACTTGAGGAGTGTTCCCTTGCCAGTGCAAATTTTTGTAGGTAGAACTTGATTGCCTTATATTTTTGTACATGCCAAATGCAAGAAGATACAGATTTCATTGCCACAACTGATATGGAAAATCTGTTCATCAGGGCGTAAGCGGGGCAGCCTTCTCTTTTCATAAGATGTGTCTTGTTCCATGGAGCCATGAGTTGGCAAATAAGATTCACCAAAAAAAAATTGCATTAGCTGAACCAGGATCTTTACTGTTCATTCAACAAGGAAATGAATCTGCCTTTGGAGTATGACATGTAGGAATGGGACATCCAGCTCTCCCCACATTTTTGGAGCCAGGGGACCTGTTTTCTCCTGTCTTCTTGTCAGCGGTCAGTGCTGTGGGAATTACAACATCTGAAGCTATTAGACTTATGGTTG
Organism: Harpia harpyja; assembly: GCF_026419915.1. Taxonomy (NCBI): domain Eukaryota; kingdom Metazoa; phylum Chordata; class Aves; order Accipitriformes; family Accipitridae; genus Harpia; species Harpia harpyja. The sequence goes on from NC_068969.1 coordinate 39,551,916, forward strand.
TTGATTAGCACAACACCAGCTGAATGAGGTTAAATCAAAGTGTTTGGATCCTCAGAGACTGATGTAAAGGGCACACTGAAATAACAGCAGGTATGTATCAGAAGTCCAGGATCAAGGAAAACAAAAGAAATTTGTATCTCACTACATTTCATGCCTTGCTTTCTTGCTGAAGCTGGGGCTGGATTCTTTCTCATTCATTCAGCAAGATTATCCCCACTGCTTAGGTGGCCCTGCTTATTTACTTTTCCTCAGCTACCGGACTCTCTCTCAGCTACCAGAGAGGAGCTACTTCTCTGATGCTGTGGCTTTACTGTCAAAGTGGTGCTCAGTTTCCAGAGCTACGAAAGGAAAACAGTCCACTTATTACCTTGCAGCCTTATTATAGAATTAAACAAGTTTTAGAATTTGGATGCTGGTTTTGGTCAGTTCAGTTAGTAGTCTTGCTAAAGGTTTGTCATTTTTTTCTCTGCCCTTGATGGGCATTGACCCAAATGCTAAAGTACACTGCACGTGTGGCACAGGGAATACTGACGGCATGAGAGAACGACAGGAATCTTTTTAATAGAAAGCTAAACTAATCTGGGTGCTAATCAAGATGCCATATATTGTGCAGTGCAAGCCTAAGGCAAACCTTTTTTTTCCCTTAAAATCCATAGCTAACTTACTAGCAGTCTCACTAAGTGTCTGAGGAGAAATCCATTGGTTACATCTGAGCACCTGTGAGAAGTTCCTTAATAAACAAGGGCAGAAAAATGAAGTTGAAAGAAAGAAGAACGTTGATTCCAGTTAAATCATTGGCAAACCAAGAAACTTATTTTCTCCCCTAAACCTCACCTCCTTTTTGTATAACTCTTTTCTCATACAACTAGAAAAAATCAGCTTCAGCTGCTAACAAAGTTCATATCTGCACTTGGCTATGACCAAGACCTTCAGAGGATGTTTACTAGAGAAGTCTCTAGACTTCATTTACAAATTCTGAACGGTTACATTTTGTGTTGATTTTAACGCTTATATGATGAAGTTTACTTCTTGGAGTTTGAACAGATACTACCCTTCTCATCGTCTTTAGCTAGGGGATTATTTGCCTAGGACAAATACTCAGTAATTATCTGTATAATAGAGATTTTAACATGCCTTTGAAGAAAGATAGTAATAAGTGGCCAGCTTGGCCAAAGAGAATTCAACAGTACAACAGCATAACTATCTGTTATGCTCTAAAATATTTCCTCAAATAACAGAAATGTCAAGGGTTAATTCTGGCCTGAGAGGGTTATTGTGTTAGTACACAAGACTAGTGGCACTAGTCTGCATTGGTAAAAAATGCAACAAGTATTCGATTCTACAATAGGAGCTGGTAAACAGCATTTCCCATGCTTCCCAGGGTAATGGATAGAGAAGAGACTGTTGGATGGATGTGAAATTCATCTTCTAGAGCAGGTTCTCTGAGACCCCTCTTCACACAGACTTTCTACCCTTACAATAGCATGTGGTTGTTATGGAAAAACATACCAAAGCTTATTTTTTTGTGAAAAAACCCCAAAGTGTGATGGTTCATCCGTGTATCATTCATTGACCAGAAGGGCTGAGAGAAGCCAGGCAGGTATTTAGAAAGGTCTATAAAAATTAGCTTATAGAAAGCATTAAGGCCCCAGTCTTGCAAACTACTCCCAAGCACATATATATGTACAGGAATTCTCGAAAGGTCAAGATCCACATGTGTGGGACAGTTTGCTTTATGTTACCTTGTTCCCATTTCTACCTCTTCAACATTCAGATATTTCTATGCCTAGTTTATGAAATGTCTTTCAAGGGGGCTTATTAAAACATCTGGTGTTATAGAATACTCATAGAAGAAAAATTTTGACTCATACGCACAGAGTGACACTGATACTAAAGACTGTGCCTTTTTAGTCAGAGAGAAAACCAGTACCAAATTACTCATGCAAACAACAAAATCCAATAAGTATGTCTCCCATTTGGGTGGAACGCTCTTTGAAATTGAATTATGGGCCACGAGTTACACAAGATATGAGCTGAATCTTTTTGAACAACTAACAAGAATGAGAAAGAAAATAAGTATGAATAAATCAAGAATTGCAGCATATTTTGGAACAGAGACAAATATGCATAAGTACAAGTTTCACCCAGTATTCAGAATATAGAATATAAAATATAGAATCTGGTCTCAGAAAGGAGACCATTCCATCAACTCCTGTGTGACATTGACACTCTGCCTGTGAAATGCAGATAACAGCATTTCCTCACCTCAGGGGTGTGAAAATACTTTTGGTCAAGATACTTATCCTTCCGAACCCATAGTCATGAAGGTTGACAGGTATCAAAGAGAGCTAGGTGTCAGGAAAAAGTTTCAGTTTTAAAAAGGTGATAGGTTTTTGGGGGGGGGGGCGGGGGGAGGTTATGTCAGGTAATTAAAAAAATGGGCTGAATCAGGCCATCTAAGAATTTGGGTAAGAATTCTTTGTGTATAAGAAAGCATAGCAGTACATGAGTAGTTCCACCGAGGTCAGGTAAGTGTTAAGTAGGACACAGGCTGATCTGTCAGATGTTAGGTCTTACCTGCGCGTGGTCCAGGAAGTCATTTCACTCTGTCCTTTCCAGAAAGTATGAGTGCAGTTCAGGGGAAGACGTATCAGAATTACCAGCATAACTTCTTCTGAGCTGCAGTTTCAAGTGATTTCAGAGCAGAGTCTGCAGCAGCTGGGAATACAGCAATACCAGAGGAGAGAAGTAATGATTTTCTGTGGGTTTTACTGAATCATTTGCACAGCATATTAGGGAAGAGGATCTTGAACCTCTCTTCCATTTCCCCTCTGCTGCTCTTTTTTATTCTCTACAGTCAGCAAAATGCAATTATCCACTAAAGCTTAGGTGGGGATGTGAGCAAAGTTTAAAGCTGGTGAGAATATCCTATGTTATTTTGTTTATGCAAAATTTTGCATAGGGGCATTCCCATGCTTTCAGTGATGTGTACAAAACAGCAGTGAGTTTTCTCTGCATCAGGGTCTGATTAAAAACAATTCTGGAAGCTAAGATACTGCCTCAGAAAAAGTCAGTGATACTGAGCTGCGATTCCCAGAAGTAATTTCCTTGCATGCTCTCTCTAACCATGCCATTTTAGAAGTAGCATATCAGAGCAAATGAATCATGTTACACTGTGTGTCACTCATTTATTTACTTTTCTGAAGTCAACCTGTACAGCCCAGGCACCTGCTGTCATCTGTCATAGGGTTACTATCTCTGCCAGTATAGGGTCTACTAGCAGAAGAGTGGGTGACAACTGGACTTTGCATGGACAATGTAGAATAGGAAAGCATTTTATGTTGCTGCTTTTTATTATTTGAATTTGAAATCTATGCCTTTCTTACAATTTAAAAGAGGAAGGAGCACACAAGCCTTTCTAGAAGATGAGGTTTTTTTAAATTGGTGAAATATACGGTGTTTAATATTCCTTTCATCGATAACATATTCCTGCACAGTCTCTTCCATGTATTAACTAATGGCTTTTGTATTATCACTGTTAAGTATTTTATACATTTAAGTCACTCTATGTTCTGTTTACCATTTTTGTGCTTCATTTCTTTTACCGAAATTAAAATATACCTTTCTCTTCTTGTTCAGTGTTAAATTTCACTTGCAGTGAAATTAACATAATGCTGTTGTGTTTGGATTTCAAACAGTGTGGGTGGAGGGGACTGTTTAAATGTCATCTCAAAATAAGACATTTCCATAGGAATGTGAGCAATTACATTTAAACTTTTCTATTACCACTGGTTTTGTTTGTTTGTTTGCTTGGTTTTAATCTTTCTTCCACATTTCAATAAAACTCACTCAAAGATTTAAAAATATGTCACAAAAATTTTAGGCTATCTGTAATTTCTCTTCCAAAAAATATCCTATTTCCCCCCCCCCCTTTTTTTTTTCTTTTTCCCCTCTTCTAATCTTATCCACAGCTATTAATTTTTAAGTTAAATACTGGAAGCTATAGAGGCAGTAGTTGCTCTGCTTGCTAGTAAACGTGCATATCTGTTTTGGTATATAAGATGAATTTTGTAACAGTTCTGTACACACAGTCCACCCAGGTACAATGAAGCATTGAAAGCAAGGAGTCTGGCAACATGTAATTACACTTCCTCATTCCTTCAGAAGAAATATTCTTGAGAATATGCTCTTAGGATTTTGATGGGTCAGTTGTTTTAAATTAAGGGTCCTAACTGGTTTTTATTGTTTGAATGATAAATGAACAGGGCACAGAAGTTAACAACTTCTTCAGTGCATGTTACTTTCTCTTAGCTGCTTTGCTGACTGGAGGGAAGTCATGGTGGGGAGGGTATTGATATTGTGGGGAGGCAATGTAAATGGAAGAGCGTGTTGTTACTAGCAGAGCTTTGCATCTAGTTAGCCTTCAGTGTGCATCACACATTTCCACTACTGGAAGCAGGAAAAAGTTCAAGAAGCTACCAAGGAAATTATACGTGCAGATGGTGACAAACTAGTGTATATGATCAGGCCCTTACTCAGCTCTCACCAGCTGCATTGGATTAGTGTGTCACAAGTATTTCACCATCTACCTCATAATTTTGGCTTTCTTATGCTGAGACCAGAAGATCTTACCAGAGATCAGCTCACCAGACCTCACTGCATTGAAGCCAGGCTAGTGACTCCACGGGACCGGGGACACTAGTCCTTCAAGAGCCCATACGAGAACCTGAGGTCATCTTCAGTCTGGAATAATGGCGTAAATCATGTCCTAGTGCTCACCACCCAGTAAGACTCCTGTTGAAAACTTTCTCCCTGGTTCTGGGAAGCACTTGCTTTGGTTCCAGGAGAAGACCCTAAAAAAATGGTGCTGCCAGACACCCCATGAAGTCCTCCCCACTCACCTGCTCCATAACATCTTGGCTGCAAGCAATCCTGAGCACAGAGGGACAGAGCCCCTGTGTGAGGGGGAAAGGGGCATTCATCCTTTTGCAAATGTAACTGAAGTCTTAACAATTGATGATCAAACTGTATGATATTCACTCACGGAGTATATCTGGGAACATTCCGACTATTGAACCAGCAAACTGTGTTGGCCATAGAGCAGACTGAAGCCCAGGGAAATAAACTGAAGCCAAACCCTTTATACACTATCCCCTAGAAGCTGAAAAAACAGTCACATATAAATAAAGAATTGCAAAAGCATTTCCTCACTTAAAAGGAAGATTAAGCCTGTGTGAGGCAAGGCATCGAAACTCCCATTTGTGCTGAAAATCATACTTCAGGGAGGAAAGAAGTGCAAATCTTAATTACTCTATGAAAAATAACATCCATCACTCATGGGGTTCACATGGCAGAGCTCAGCACCCACGTTGATGTGCCCTGCTAGATTGCTAGACTGGGGTAGAGTATCACCCCAACACAGTCTCCATGCAGATGTGCCACCAGCAATGCTTTGATGGTGAATAATTCATGTCAATTGACTTGTTAGATAAATTACATCGTTTTCTGAATCTGCAAAGAAAGCATAATCATCTCAAATGCTCCTATTATTCTGAATTTTTCAATGACTTTTTGTCCTCATGAGAGAGATACTTTTCCTTATCATTTATAAATCCGTGCTAGGATTGTGATGCATGCAGATGAGTAGCAGGTGGGATTGCTTACAGTCCAGCCCTTGCACTTTTTCTGGAGCAAAAGAAACTCTAGGTAAATTTAAACAGCCAATGTGCAAGTTACCTACTATTTGTAACTCTTTTTTCTTGACTAAGAATATTTTTTTCCCCAACACAGGCTAATGTGCGGAAAATTTTTCCATGTTATTACAACATGTATTAATTATTCAGGGCTTTTTAAATGTCATTTTAACTTTTCTGTACTCTTGTAACCACAGACATCTCCAGTGTTAATAAAAATACATGAACATGTACTTTTATGATAAAGTTTTGGAGGCTTAAGTAAGTTTTTAGTCTTTCATGGTCTTACAACTGCTTCTCAAGTCTTATTTTGGCCCTTATGCGTAACAACAGCATATCTAAGGAGCAGGGAGAGGGGATGTTTTACTCAGCATAATAAGCTCAGTTCCAGAGGATTCCCTTGGCACGAAGACCTAATTCATTTCAGCAATTATAGGGCACCATCCAAAGAGAAAAGAGAGATTCACTTCATTAAATCAGCAGTGAATTTATTAGGAATGTATATTGAACTGATAATCAAACCCCTTCAATTCACATGTTATTTGTTTTTACACAAACTCTTTTTAAATTATTATTTGGGGCAAGTTTTTTCTATTTTGTGCAATGCCTCCATCACTCTGGAAGCAAATCCCTTTGTCAGTGAATATATGCCCCAGCTAATTCATGTCACTCAAGTACCCTGCATGTGTATCACTTAAGGTAAGGATTTGTTGGTGTTGTTACGCTGCCCAGTTATTTATCCATATTGCTTCACACCAGTCAACTACACGGATCATAAAAAGGGCAGGAGTCCTTTGGTCCCATAGCAAAAGCCAAGAGGTGTAGTAATTTCTTTTCTCTCTATGAATACAGAATATTTTTTTTTATCCTCTGGCTTGCTGCCAAAATTGATGACTGCAGCTGTGTTTTGCAGTCCAAGCTTGCCCCTTTCTCCCGCTCTGAAAGGTCACTCTGACTACCTTTGTGATGACTTACAGGATCTCTGCTGTTCCCTGTTTTGTTTCTCTTTTTAATGGCCCTACTAGCTGCTGCACTGCTTGCTTTCATAGCTGGTATCCCAAATCTTCTTTCTACAAGGAGACTGCTGGATTTGCTTCTTGAGTGATCCTCCCTGATCCTGAAAAATCTGTCCTTTGCTTGCCTCACGCAGTGGCAGTCTGGCCAGAGCAGCAGCCTCTAAAGAACACCCCAGTGGGTTTCTTTCTCTCATCTCCTGTCATTAGCTTCAGCAGGTCACCCCTTTTCAGAAAGGGTATTTCTATGGCATACTACTGAACACAGGCAGTTCAGTCCCTTCATTCAGGCTAAAATGTTAACCTCTTCAGCCCTGGTACTCTGTGAGACTTACACTGGACATGGACATAATAACATTTTGTTAGATTCCTCATACACAAAAGCAGATCAAAGTGAGATTTCAGTGGATGTCAAGCCCCTAAATACAAAACTGTGAAGATAATCAATATTCACATGCTGTTTCTTACACTCAAGGTACATAAATTCAGACAGCTGAAGATACTTGTCCTGTTTCACATATCTTAGGTGTGATGTCTAACCATGACTCTACTGCTGAAAAATAAATTCCTGTACTGCTGTTCTCTGTCCCTAAATGCCCTTCTCAGAGCACTGATTCCTTGGGTCCCAATGTGGTCACTACTCCCCCTGGGCTACCCAGGGAGCAGTCTAGCGGGGACCTACAAATCAAGAGTTTATGTGCTAAGTCCCTATTTAGAAGTAGCACTCAAAATTTACTAAGACAAACAACAGACCTTGAGCATTTATGAAAAATGGTATCACTTTATATAAGTAAAATGCCCTAAATGTCTTCATGTCATCACCTTTCAAATTGCAATAATAATTCATTCCTCCCTTACAGAAACACTGAGAAGCCTTTAAAGTCTACACCGGGGCTCTATTATTACACTGATAAACACAGAAAAAAAACTTTCTCAAATCAGAACTGTAATTGCTCTTCTGATCTTAACCCTTACAAATCCAGGAGTAACTTGAAATCAGATAAATGACTGTGATATTTCTTATCATGAGCATGTGCCTACATAGCTGGCTGCCCTGAGTGAACTCTAATAGTTCCCAGTACACACTTGCTGGCTTTTTTTGCTAACACACTGATATTATGGCAAGCAAAATTTCAGTGAAAGAAGCTGTCTGGACAACTTGTCTGTTCTTCTCAAGATAACAGTGAAGCACTTTCAAATTTCTTCCAATGCTCTGTTTGAAAGGTACTGAAGAATAATCCTAGGAAGTAAATTCTCTGGGCTTTTAAGACTCTCATTAGTCCTAGCAGGAGTTTCTTACATAGTTAGAATTAAAAAGACCTTAAGAGCACAGCTGGTTGGAAAATGTAGACCAAAAAAAAAAAAAATTTGAGTGCTTTAAAGGCCAAATTTGTTTCACTTGGCAGTGCACTGTCAAATGTGCTAAGCAAATTGTTGAACCATGAATTGTGTGTACAGTTAGCACTGTCACTTTAATTGTTAGAGATGTTTTTATATGGTGAAGATAGTCTTCCAGTAATCACAGACCAAGTGATTTAGTCTTGCAGTTGTACAAACTGTGAGGGTTTGTCTAATTGTGAAAATAGGTCTTTTAACGGCATACCACAGTAGCAACAAGTCAATGCTGCAGTTACAAGTTTTGTTTTTGACAGAAAGCATTGAGTGTCAAAACAATTTCTTGGCTGTTATCAAACTGATGAAGCTGTGCAGTTGGGATAAAGCTGTTAAGTAGGCATGGGCAATCTCAGGTGGAGGTAAAGGAGCAGAACAGACTTACAAGGGCCTGGCTCAGAAACCACTGAAAATACTGCAGAAAACCTTTTTATTCTTTTCTCAGGTCTTATCTCTGGAATATGATGTGTTTCAACTCTGCTAAACAAACTGTTCAGAAATTCTCAAAGGGAACAATTTTTCTATCAGAGAATGAAATTTTGTCAAATTTCAAATGTTTGCAGAGACATTTTGATTTCTGTGAGGGTGTGATAGGCTAGGCAGGGTTTTGAAATGTGCCAACAACTCTTTCTAACATCTCTGTAGCCTACCCGCCTGCTGGAGATTAAATAGCTCCCAGACTTTTCAGTTCCTGCCTCAAGCAGGAATTGTAGGTTTTCTGGGATTTTGAGGTTTCAATTATGAATCTAGCTGCCAGTCATAAGAAGGAGCTGGGAGACAAAACCTGTAATCTACAGGCTTAGAGCATGGAAACTAGCACTTCTAGGGTTTCTAGACTCCAGCTGTTAATAAAGACCTAGTTTTCCCTCACACCACCAGTTTTGGCTAGAATCCTTTAAAAATCACATTTTGACAGTTCCAAGAGGTATATTTTTTTAAAAGTGAAAATTCACAACTTCAAAATTATATTGAATTTTAGAATTCCTAAATCCTCTTCAAAATTAAAGTATTTTATCCACTCACTTTTTAATCACTTTGCAGTTATTTTCAATATATTTAATTTATATTCTACAAGATTCTCTCATTAAGGCTCCCAGTTCACCCTGCCCTTTTTTTTTCTAGTCATTGTGTCTAACTAATGTGTCTAACTACTAGATGCTAGTATTTTTTTTAGAAGTCATCAAATCGGTATTTCTAAGTGCTTAAATCTCCATTTTTACAGCCATTGTTGCTTTTTTTCCTAATGAAACTTGGCCCTTAATACCCCTAGCATAATCAACAGATACTGAAGCTGAAGGAAGGATGTGCTTGGTCTCACTTCTGGTTTTTGTTCATCTTCTTCTTCCTAGACTCCCTGTAATGCAACAGACTTGTGTTAGTGTACCTCCTTTTCCTTTCTAAATCCTATTGCACCAGACTCCCAGAGCCATCTGTAGTCCTTGCAAGTTACATTGTCTATCATTAGCCTTCGATTTATCAGGCCTGTTTCATAAATTTGTTGTTTATGAATATGAAAGTCTGTATCTTCCAGCTCTGTTCAAGCTGCAGAACATAGAATCTCTCTGCTCATACATAATCAGTCAAGCATATTTCCAGCAAAATTGACATACCCATAGCAGATCATTGTACTGGAAAAGGTGGTTGTTTCCATTTGGCTGGGTAATTATCAAAATTTGGGGAAATGTGGAGCATATGCTTTTTGGATGAAAATCTATAGCACAGTATGTGGGCATTATCATTACCATTATTTGCTCCCTTAGAAACCATACCCCCCTGACTTCTCCCAGCTGTGCAGGGAAGGCTTTAATTTGCACTCTCGTTTGTCTGCCTCTGACTTATTTCCCCTTCCTCTCTGGTTTCTCCTTCTCCCTTTCTTACCTTCTTTTCTGTTCTCACCCCATACATTCTTAAGAGAACTTCTGCAAAGCTCACCCTCTGCTGATGCTCACACAACAGTTTTGACTCAACCCCTGATTTTGAAACATAAGAAAATCCATTAACTCTAACTGCCCCCCCCAGCTTGATGTTCCTGCTAGATGACTCCAAGCATCAACGGTGTCCTTTGTCTGTAGCTATTTTTCACTGCACAAAAGAGTGTTCTGTGAATGCTTAATACACCTATTCACTCAAACAAATTCTATGGTTATGTTTTCTTCTTCCAGGACTCTTAATGATGGGCCATTAGTAACTCTTTCCTGACAATTAGAAGCAAGGGCAAAAATAGAAACGCTTTAAAACAAGTAGCCTGCTTAGTTATGTCCTGCAAACAATAACTGAACATTCCCAGCTCCTGTTTTTGTGTTAACCCTTTGGGATCAGTCTTGGTATAAGAGTTGTCCCACAAATGGGGTTCATTTACCTGGTGTGCAAGCCAATAACACACAGAGTTGAGGTATTTTCGAACTAATTTCATTGATGCGCATGAATGGGTACCTGTCTCAAGACATCACACCCTTGTCTCAAAAATCCTCATAATTATACACTTAACTAAGACATATTCATTGTTATTTTCCTTAATGATCGGTTCTTTCATCTTCACCCCTCATGTAAATTAGTGCGCAGACTCTGTCTTCTTCCTTCATTGTCGTCTTTTCGGTAGGTGGTATCATTGGAGTAGGTGGTCAATGAGTCGGTGGTCACAATCTCCCCCGGTAGGAATAACTTTTTACCTACTTCTTCCCTAATCTTGGCAGTTCCAAGCGGTTCTTTGAGGTTTATTGACCAGACCACAATCCATTACCTTTTCTGACATAAACATAAAGCTCCATTTTCTAGTAGTTAGTTCCTAAATCCTAAACTGTGTTTAGTTATTGTTTCCCTATTTTAAATATTAACTGATGGGGGCTGTACACAGGACTTTAGCAGCTCCCTGGTTATTTCAATCATATTATACATATTTACTGATAACATAGGCAGGGCTCTGATACGTCCTTTTACTTAGGACACTGACAGGTACAAAACCAAGGTGACCTGGTTTACATTAGAAAGGCGGCAGCAGGGTACACGGTAACATGTTATTTGTCAGAACAGTGTCCTACAGTTTGGCAGTCTGGAGTTCACTTGCCTTATGGATTACACAGTTAAAGTAAATTATAATTCTGACCAGGAAGAATTTAAAGTATAGAGCACCAAAATTAGTTTAGGTGCCAAATGGCTCTTGGGTTATTTTACAAGGGTCTGTTTGGGAGGAAGCAATGAACTGTTTCCAGACACCCCGCTTTTATAGCTGGGAAGTGTGATGATGTCTGTTAACCAGTTCTTGACGGACTACAAAGACAGAAAGAAATGTGAAACATCTCATATGAATTTGTGAGAACTCATATATCCAAGGCCATGGCAAAGCCCATGTAGGGTCTACATGAGACTGCTCTCAATGCTTTATTCAGGGTTCACTCTCTGTGTAGATCTTGTCTAAGGTCATGCATCAAATGTGAAGTTTAAAGTGAACCCCAAAGGTCCATGGGCATGCAGAAGGCTACTCAATCTGTGGGTGGCATAAATGGGGACAGAGCACAGGCTGGAATCTCTTTAACTCCTGTTTGGTGTCCTACCCCTGATCTGTGCTGCCTCTGTTTTTCTTCACATCATTCACACCTGCTTGGGTTTTGTTTTCAAGAAGAAAGTGTCTGCCATAAGATGGTGCTCTTCGTTGACTGTATTCTACATACGCTGATCTGACACTGTGCCTCTGGCTTCAAGACAAATTTCCTGGATTATATAGTACTGTAGGAAGAAATGAATATCTGTTAGTATTATTACTTTGATTGTTTCCACCAGTGAGAAGGCATAGAATAGTAAATTTTTCTGTGGTATGAATTACATTTTTGAGTCTCTAAGGCTTTAGAAGTAAAAGAAAATAAACAAAATCAGACAAAATAAAATCATAGTACTGGTAAATGTAGCATACCTACAGGACAGAAAAGGTCTTCCAACTTCTGTTAATACTGCTCATGTATTTTTCTCTTAAAATACTTAAGAATCCATTCATGAGAAGATGCACTAATGGCGCTAATATGCGTATTCCAAACAGATTCTTGCTGAGCAATTATTCCACAGCCAATAAATGGGAACTATTTGGCATTTAATTGAAAGATGAAAGTGTCTCTTAAAATTAAAGGGTGAGTTATTCTGAAGCTGGAGAAACACCTCTAGGGGTGGAGAGGGATAATACAGACTCTAAACTGCACCAAATCTCAGTGAAAACGTGTACAGATTACAGATTAAGTTCACGAATAGCACTATTCTTCAATACAATCCCATTTTCAGAGAAAGACAGACAAAAGAGACTATTCTCTGCATGTGACCTTTTCATTTTTCTATGTCTTTTAACCTCTGGATGGTTTCTACTTACATTATCTGACTTTCTTAAGAATCTTGGGTTGGCAACTTTGGCTGAGCATCCTGAGACTATTTCTTAAGGGTCCCTGTGTACAAATCATTGTTTCTCTCACTCCAGATCATGTATTCTTGCTCCAAGTGATTTAATTTAAAAAAGGAAAATTGCTTCACTTCAATGAGAAAGGTCTGTACCTCTTCAAACCAGTTTCAGAGTCCCAAAACTAAGTTGACCAAATAAGGTAATTTGAAGTCCAGTCCTTGACTTGAGGTAATAAAACAGTCATGGGGTTGTCAGTGCATAGTAACATCTTGTCTTACTGTAGATTATAATACATTTCTACAAGTGTGTATAGTGTACTCTTTTGTCACAGTCAAGAAATAGTGATTCCAGAGGAAAAACAGGTTACTAATACCTTTTTCACAAACATATGAACTTTTACCACAAATATTTTTTTAATACGAAGCATGCAGCTATGCACTCAACAATAACTGGATTGAAGTGAGTATAAAGTATTCTACTTATTTTAGCAGCTTTGAAAGTTTTTAAGTTTTGCTTGAAGAAAGTATGACAGTCCCTCTATTTTTTGTTTAAGCCTGCTGAAAATAACATCCCAACAAAGCAAAATGCACCCACTTAGCTGCTTCTCCTTCTAGGTCATTTGTAGATGTCAACTGAATTCTAATTCTATTGTTATTATTACTGTTACTATTATTGCTACTGTCATTAATTCTCTTCTATGTATGCAGGTTCCATCTTCTTTTCCCTTTGCTGCTGATTATTAGGGGAGGAAGATGAAAATGCGTGAGTGACTGAATAGTCTTAATATTCATGCCTTCAATATAAGCTTCATTACTTATTTTTTTTATTCCAGTAAGTTATGGAAAAGAAGATGAACTTAACACCATTAAAACATTACCTTACAGAAGAGGGTGCTCATAGTCTTACAGGAGACAGCTTTGTAATCTTATTACTGGCCATCCGTGCAGTCTCATCGAAAAGTAGGAAGGGGAACCTAACCTATCCAGTTGCTGCAGAGACATCACCCTCCCCCTGATGTCATGCAAAGTTGCTACTTGCATCTTCACCCCAGATCATGGAGCCTGCTCACTGGATTTATGGAGGAGGAAAAGAAGGGTAGGTGTGTTATTGTGGCCACTGGACTTACACCGGGAGCATAAGTATGAAAGTTTCTGATACAAACGAAGGAAAACAGTGTTTTCAACTCCTATCTTTTTGCAACTGCTTGTTACCAACAAAGTCCAGCTCTTTGGTGTTGGTTTAAGAGGGGACCCAAGAATGACTGAGAGCTGGACATCACACTTATTCTTTAAAAAGGTAGCTCTTCTTATCTTTAATCCCAAAGGCCCTAACTCAGCTCCAGTTCCTTTATTTTTCTTGTATCTTCTACCACCCAGTTTTCTTCCCTTGAACTGTAGCTCCAGCCTTGTGCTCCCCCATGCATTTCTCCTGTTTCTTTTATTTCCTCAGCTAAGGGCTATTTTCTGTTAGTTTTCTCACCCCTTAATTAACAGGTCCCCAAATTTCCTAAAGAACTGTTGCATAGACAGCAAAACAAGCCATAACCAACATCACTGTCTTAAACAGATGTTCACTTTCCGAGTAATTTACCTACTACTTCTGTGCCAGCTGTCTAAAAAATTCGAGAAGCAGAGGGCTGAGTGGGTTATATCTGTAGGACTTGGAGAAGAATAGCATTGCAAACAATTGCTTAAACTATTTGTGCTGACTGACTCTGTACCCAAAATTATGTGATATCCAGTAGTATTGTAAACTCCTTCAGAGGCAAATATAAACATCCATTTCAGAGATTTTTTCAGAGTATTTCTGAGCACCCTGTTATAGAATGTATACAATAAAAATGTTTAGCGTTTAGCTTCTTCATGCCTCCTATTAGAAATTAATCTTTATTTTTCTCCTAAAGGAAGAAGCTCTGAATGGATGCATAATAAAGAAATTAAAGGAAATACATTCAGGAATGTAATGAGATTATTGGAGAAGTAGTCAAATAATTTGTACTGACGTTCAGTTGTTAAATGGTGTTACAGTGACTCCTCCTTAGTCACATGATTTTTATATTTTAATTTCCCTCAACTCGCATACAGGTAGCAACACTCCAGCCTTTTGAAGGTTCCTAATGTTGTTTATTGTCATCAACAAATACTACCCCTGGAATTACTTCAAGGAATTTCTTTATTGATTGGCCTTTTAAACCTTGTAAACATTGACTTTGCATTCATGTTCTTACACTGGCAGTCATGTGGGTTTTATGTACTTTTTCCATGGCTGCTTTTCTTCTGTATCCTCTTGTTCTTCTGTTTCATTTGTTTCACTGTCATTCTTTCTCCCTTGCATTATGACATTAAAATTGCTGATTAATGTCTGCCAAGTTGCTGCTTTTATGTTATTCCTTAAGGTTTCCAGTAAAATTTCAGAAAAAGGTGAACACGAATAAGAATCATACAGCTCCTGGGTCAGCAAGAAATGTAATTGCGTATGTAAATCTATGTGCAACTGACACTATTTGCATGTTTAAAGTTACCCACGTACTTTCTTCCTCTTTGAATCTGGGTCATAGGGAGGGGAAGAATATGCTCATGATTATAGCTGTTTCAGAAGGCTTCACTAGCATTTATTTGAATAGAAACCATGAATCAGCTTCTATAGTATTCAGGGCTCCTTTCATTTGCATTCTCCAAATGTTTGTGAAAGCAAATTTTTGTTCAGAAGAATGTTCAGTGCAAAGTAAAATACCAGAAATAAGGGTGTGAATGCATGTTTGCATGAGTATCGACACTGGAAGCATTCACATGGCCACCTGGACAGCTCTGTGGGTTTAGGAGCCGTTCAAAATATAGCATGAGATTTGGAAATTATAAATGGAGTGCAAATAGCGAGTAGCAAGGTGGTGATAGTTTCAGCATTAATACAGTGAGTCATTCAAGAGCAATCCATGGAATGAAGTTTCACTGACTGCTGCTCTTCCTAATTTACTATCAGCTGGGGTTTGTCAAGCTGGGAAAAAAAAGGTTTTAAAATAATGAAAATTTTAGTAGAATTCCCCATTTAAGTAATCAGCATGTAAGTATATGTGTAAGAAACTTACCATTATTCAAAAACAGTTCCACTTTTTGCAGAACTATTCATCACTTCACTTTGAATAGCAGATAAATCAGTTAGATACCTATTCCTGAGCTGAGTTACTGTATTATACCTCAGAAAGAACAATATGAAAATTGGATCTTTTTCCTGCCTTTCTCATTACATGCCTAGCTGCAGAAAGAAAATGTTTTAACAAAAGCCAGATGTGGACAGAGTACAATTGTGTGTCAACTTAGTCTTTAGAGAGTTCATCTTTAAGAGACCACTTTACAGGTGTCAGTAGCCAAAATGAACAGTGCCATTTGGCTTCATTATAACCATGACTTTAGTAAATGTGATTGGCTAACATAAACATTAGCAACCTCCAGAGTTACTGGGCCCCAGGCTGTGACTGCCTGTTGCTAGCAAATTGTCCCAGTGCTCTCTTGCAAAAATTTGGCCCATTACAACCAGCACTTTGCTCAAACAGCTCCTGGGCTTGGTTCGATACTAAGAACAGTCCAGAGTTCATACCCAGAACACAGTTTCCAAGCAGCAACCTTGTCCTGGAGACTTATTTGATTTATTACCATAGACATGGGATTTTTCCAGCCAGATTGCAATGATCTTACTAGTACAGACATAGCCTAAAAGCTCAGAATGCAGATTAGTGCCGTATTCATCACGAGTTAGTGCATTTTATTCTGGGGAGAACAAATCTATTAATTTTCACAAAATGTGCAGTAGGGGAACTCAGGCAGTGTATTAGAGCTAAGGAGGCTAAGCTGCAGCAATCTTGGGCATGAATGTCATAATGCAAAAGCTACTCTATGTGGATTCTTTGCCTGACACTTCTTAGCAAGTACTCAATCTCAGCTGATACTACATGTAGCAATTAGTGTTGCCAAATCACATGCTGCTTACCTCAAGCGGACAAGCTTTTAGCTCGTGCTCCTCTATGGGCAGAAAAGGTGACTTTTTAAAGTATAATCATTTTAATGTTAAGCCATGATAAAATGATTCTTAAGTGGAAGCTCATATCAATCCATTACTAACAATAGAAGAAACTTTCAACTGAGAAGAAGGAAGTAATTGAAGAAAATGGCCCATTCATATATTGTTTATGAAAATTTGTTACTATTTCTGCATATTTTTTAGAGATTTATATATCTGTTCCCATCTTCTACCTTTCTTCTATCTTTCAAAAACATTTTCAGTGAACAAACACATAGAAGAAATCCCAAGAAAAAAAATTGTGTCTCCATTTAGGCTCATATTTTGAATGGATAGATATAATGTTATACTTTTTGCCACTGCCAGGCCTTTGAGTAAGACATAAGGGACATACGGTCTTTGGGTCTGACTGGAAATAAATAACCACTTTTTCTTAACACCTTTCACATCTTGCATCTTATCCTTCAGTCTGCACATCTTGAAGGTATACATTAGTATTTTGCCAAAACCTGGACCACTGATATGAAACTACTCTTGAACTAAAATTGTGTAGCAGTTCCACAGAGCAATGCAATCACGAAAAAGTCTAACACTTTTTTATTAAGGCATTTAAAGGATGCCACAGAATTACAGCAGCAAATGTATTTGCAGTTCTTCACAGAAAAGGAATTGAAGGTGAAAGCAATGATATGTTCAATAGCTGTTACTTCAGTACCCATGGACACATCATGCCTGAATGACAAAACAGACATAGATGCAGAGCCATTTGGGACCCGGTGGTAGGATCCTCTTTCTATCAAACAGTTCTTCAGGGAGTTCTCTTAGTATTTTTGTTACTCTCTTTAAGTACTGAAATTGCCTTTAACCTTCCAAATAGTTCCATTTCCAGGAGTTTAAGGACAAGCTGTTCTTCAGTGGATTTTTTTACTTTTCTAAGGAATCTGATCTTGCAGCTAGTTCAAAGCTACAAAACTCCAGGACCATTACTGTTGGCTTAGGTGCAGCTGAGTTGGGTGTAAAACATTACTGTGCTTCACTGACATTGACTATTCACATGCCACCTGCTCCTGAGGTCACTCTGATCCACCACTACAAACAGGTTCTTGAATTATCTCTTGACATGCTTCTTGGGAGTGACAACCGTGTTCACAAAACCCCTATCATTAAAATTGCTTATGCTAAAGGGGAGCATTTTCACAGGTGAGTAGTGAGCAGCTCTTGCCAGCAAAACTAAACAAAACAGGCAGTGGAAAAAAACCTGGAGACAAAACAAAGCTGGTACAGTTCATAAGTAAGAGCCAGAGAAGTGACATCCTTAATCTCTGGTAGGACAAGGCGTTCAGAGGTGGTAATGGAAGAGAAGGGCCAGAGGCTGGGAATCAGATATGGAAATTAGGCTCATTCTAGGTGAAAATACTTATCCTCTGGAGCAGACATTCAAGCAACAAAGAAACACTCTGAAAAGAATGAGGGAAAGAAAAAGTATCCAAGCATTTTGCCCATTTCTGGCCAAAAAACCAAGTTGAAATTGCTAAAATTAACATTTGTTGTTACAGCAGGGAATTCTTGTTAAGATGAAGTAGTGAGTCACAAGGAATGGAAACCAAAACTTGTTAATTTGTGTATTAAAAAATTCCTTTACGTTAGGTTTGGCTGAAAACTTCTGCACCTGACGCTTTTTGGCATTTTTTAAGTCAGCCAAAGAAGAAGAGGGAGACAGAGAATGCAAAAATAATAATATCTGTGCCATTTATACAGATTTGAAGGCCACAGAAGCAGAAGAGGTAATCATCTCTATATTTTGGCGTTCATGCAATAGGGAATACAATGAAAAAAAATGTGTGATGCTCAATACGGGTCAGCCAAAACAAGTAAGGGAGAGAAATGGCTCAAAGGAGAGAAGCTGTTACCTGAGGTGAATGTAAAAGAAACAATGAAAAAGAAACAAACAAACGAAAATGTTTAAAGCTAACACATCTATTTTGTGCCATATAGATAATATTCAGCTTTTCTGAGAAAGACAACAAGTAGAGATGGAGGGAAGGGAAGGAGAACATTGCTGCAGAGCTGCATTATGCCCAATCTTCACAGAAGGAAACCCTGTGTCAGTAAATTAATCAGAGTCATTCCTCTGCCCAGTAGTAGAGGCTGAGGGCAATGGTATGAGAGGGAAAGAAAAGGAGAAGGGCAGGAAGGTGATGCTGTGAGAATCAGCTTCCTGCAGAGAAGAGCCGAGGCTACTGACTGATAAATCCTGCCATTTCGTCTGGTCAGTGATCCTGATGGACTAGATCCTCAGCTGAAGTAAATCAGATGAATCTCATTGGTTTGGGTGGAATCATCCTAATTTATGATGTAATTTCTACAGTTTGCTTATAAAATTCTAGTCACAAACAAGTTGCTGGGGGAATGGTGCTTTAGTTAAGAAAGGATGAACTTCAAGTTCTGGGGTTTCCTACTCTGAAGCAGTATTAAACTCATACAATTAATATGTTTTAAACATATTAATGTGAGTAAACAGATTTAAACATGTTTCAGTGTTTAAAATGTTAAAAAGCAGCCTCCCTCCTACCCGTGCAACTCCCGTGATTTGTGACAGCACAGGTGTTTGACAGCTATGACATGATCTGCATCAAGAAATCAATGTGGCAATAAAACCTCAAACTCTCTTGTTTTCAGTAAAGGTTTTTAGCACCTAATTCTGTTCCCCAGTCTGGTTCTCAGCATTTGCTCAACAGCCTGAACAGGTGGTAGGGAGCTGAAGCAGTGGGGAAGGTTGACGATGGGGTCAGCTCTCTGATGATGAAATGCTTGTGGAGCCACAGCTTGAGACACTCATCGAAATACAGCTTTTTCGCCCACCCATCTCTCTAGCAGGATTTTATATTTTAGTTTTTGGGGGTGCCAGAAAAATTTGCTTTAACTCAATGGCTATTCCCCCCTTCCAAAAAATGATGAAATGTGCTGATCAGCAAGTAATGCCTCCCCCTCCAATGCCCACCATATGAAATACGTGAAGTAATCCTCTTTCACCAAAACACCTACCTCGCAAGCTAATAGCTCACACTAGTATCCAGCTGGCTGACCTTGCCATCTGGTGATCCATCTCTGGTTTTGAATACAATGATTTCTCTCTCCTGTTTCATTTCAAAACACTTGTCTACTGCCTTACAATTACTAGCATCTTTCACTCTTGTGAGTTAGGTGTTGCAGGTTGACTTGTGGATTTGGTGCCCATTTTTTTCTCATTTTAGTTGTCAGCAGCGTACAGACTTTAGAAAATCATATTTTCATGCTGTCACCTTGTTTTGGCTATTCATACCCAGAAGTCCCGTGGTCTGGGTCTTGCTGCCTCCACTGGTAGGGAAGTATCTGTGCTGCCCTCACCTCCCTCCCCCTGTTGGTCCTTCTTGACCACGTGTTCCTTGAGGTCTTCCAGTGCAGTCCTTGTTGTGGTTGTGCTGCATCAAGGAAATGACGTGGCTGAAAATAAAGCGTCTCATTTTGCAGATCAGCTCCTCCATCTGGTTCACCACGCAGCCTCACAAAAGCAGACACTGACACATTTCAGGGGTAGGTGAGCACAGAGGGGTGAGAGCTGCTGCAGCTGTCCCTCCATGGAGGAAATCTCTGCAAGATTGCACATGAAGATCTCTGCCCAGGGCATGGCCAGACTGAGAAATGACCTTTTCCTTGTTATTGCTGTGGGCATGTCACTCAGTCGGATCACATCCCCAGCCTGGTTCTCCTCATGACCGCACAAATGTTACCCTAGTTACTTTTTCTAAAGATGCTCCAGTAATTTCACCTCTGAAAATCAGCCTACTTCTTCTTTAAGTCTCTTTAGGTTGCACTTCAAAAGCACAAGGGACTTTAGAGCACCAGCTCTGTGTGCAGGTCCATCCTCAACTTTGAAAATGTCCCTTTTTACACTTAAATATAGAATTTGGGAAACAGAGACAGCTCCAGTGAAAAATTTTTAATAGCATAGACATTTTCTCACCCAAGAAAATTATTCATTCCTGCTGAAAGCTGAAGTTATTTCCCCAAAACTGAAAGATACACGTTCAATTTTTTTTTTTTTCCCCCCAAAACCAGAATAAGCTTCTTTTAATTCATGTTCTGTTTAGCATGGAAAATATATTTACCAGTCAACCTTTTCCTCAGGTTGTTTTTTATGTGGGTATGTTTTTGTTTTACATATGAAAAGTGAGGAAAGTTCCATAGCTGTGTAGCCTTGAGGGGTATTTTTGATATCTGAGTGTGGCAACTTTTCTAGACAGCACTAATAAAGATCGTTACTGTCTATAGTATAATCCCTTTAAAGCATCTATCCCTGCTACTGCAGCTGTGAATGATTCCCTTCAGGGGAAAAAAAAAAAAAAAAATCCTTTTTATGCTGGTCCTTTGCTACTATCTAAGTATTTGCTTTACAGCAGTGCTGCAGGTTTCTAATCTGAGGCTAATTAAATGCAGACACTTATGAAAACCATGGGTGTGATTTGCAAGGAGCACAACAGTTTTGTGGGGATGTGAAAAATAAAGTAATGAAAACCGTCCGTTACAGCTAAGGCTGCAAGACAAAATTCTCTGTAGGTGTTACTCCATGGACTTTGGTGGGGTGATGCCAGCGGAGCCTCTGTCCAGGAAGTGTAATTTTTAATGTCAGTGAGCAACAGCACACCAACAGCAAAAGTAGAAGCGTGGCAATGTTTCACCCTAAGCATGGCTGGTGCTCTGAGGGCTGCATTGCCTGACTGCAGCCCATCATCTTCTTGCAGGGGCTCCAAGGACCTCTGGGCATCCCACAGTGGGCTACAATGCCTGGGGTGGGGAACAGCACTAGTGGTGCATTTCATTGTCTTCATTGTGGTAGGATCTCTCCCCCTTGTTCATGCAGGTGCACTGCTTCTCTGACTTTCGGGGCCAGGGAGGAGACCTCCTTTCCCACTGGCAGTGTGCACACATGCCCAAGGAACCTGCAGGCTGCTCCTTTGTGAAGCAGGTGACTGCAAAACACAGGCTTTCCTTTATTTGGCCCAGAGCCCTTTGCCATTACAAGTGGAAATGGACAGCTTTGAGATGGGTTAGTGTAAGCTACTGCAGATCTTCAGCTACGTAGCTGAACCAGTGGTAGCAGAGGAAGAGGTGAGTACATTTGTCTTCTCTGCCCCTATTGAGTTAATATTCTTGGTAAAATCTGTCCATTTTTTAAGCTAATGAATATCTTGTAACAAAATTACTACTAGTCACTACTAGCCAAGAGAAAAATTAAATGAGAATATATTTTGAAAGAGATTTCATTTCTGGCTGAAGAGCATCACAATTACAAGGAGTTACTTGATTTCACTTCACTTCCTTATCTACTGCAGAAGATGTCGGGGACAGAGAATATTGGAAAGAACAGGTACTTATAGGTCACAGCTAACAGTACCTTTACAGCTTTACTGTAGTCTGCTGGCACTGGAGTGGTCTTCTTTCCTTGTCATGTGGATGGCAGGCATTGTCACAACATACACAGATATGCATATAGAGTGCTGGCTATGAGCAAAACGAGGGCAATGGAAACCATTTACTGCAACACTGCACAACCCAATGCCAAGTGGCTATGTGACTGGCAAGCAGCCTCTTTTCTTTTTTTCTTTTTTTTTTTTTTTTCTTCTACAGTTTTATTAACAACATGGTTTCAAAACACTTTCTCTGAAGTCAAAAGACAGCATTTGGGAAGGAACCCTGGGGAAGCACGATCCTATTCCTGCTCACACAGCCTCACACATGTAAAAGTAAATACCTCTTCTGGGAGTGGGGGGATGTAGCCAAGTTTTCACTTTGTATTTTTGTGGTTGAGGACATGTATGATAATCAAGGCATGCCTGGAAAACAAGGTCAGTGATGACAGCAGATTATATAGCGTCTGAAAATTGTACCCACTGTTGTGCAAGTCAGGATACCCACAACGAGCTGAAGCTTGTACTATTAGTGCATGGGAAGGGTCAGCTGCCAGCATCAGCAACCTCAGCAGCCTCCAGGGAGCTATTTTTTATGTACAGTGAGTATGGGGGGGCAGGTGGGTTGGTGTTGATGTTCAGACTGGAGGTTGGGATCTGCTTAAAGACCACAACCACCAGCTCACAACGTGTCATCTGCCCTGCAGCTTGCACGTGCAGCACATTGCTGCTGCTGCACAGGGGTTTTAAAGGACCATTCACCCTCTGAAAGAGGTTTATAGGTTTTTTTCCTTTTGTGTTTTATCATGCTTATACCCACATGGATGCAGAAATAACCTTTCCTGTATGTGTTTTTTCAGCAGTGTGCCCTTGTCCGTTCACTTCTCTTGAGAGAGCTCCAGCTTATGTAACTAACCCCTTGATGCAAAGCCTGTATGGATCCACACAAATAACGTGTAATGTTTAATTAAACTAAACTGTAATCAACAGACTTTATCTTTTGACTACTGTGTACCAGGGAAGCTTTATCTGTTGAAAATTAACAGTAAGATTGGCTTGACTTTTAAAGGCACCATGTGAGTTTCTCATTAGCCTTATTATAATTTCTGAATCATAAATATGTAAATGATGAGTTTCACATGGGAGATTTAATTCTGTGCTCTTATTTCTGATTAGCTGGAAATACACTCTGGCTCTGTCAGATAATTGGTAACACCGCACACCAATAAGGCGTTTCCCTACACTTCATCAGAAGCAGCTGAAATTAAAGAAGGCAGGCGCTGTTACATTTTTGACAGTTTTGTAACACCAACTTGTTGAAGTTTTAACTCAGCCATTAATATAGTCTATGAATTATTAATTCTTTCTTATGTTAGGAATTTAAAAAAACCCTTAAAACTGAAGATCTGAGCCTGGAGTATAAATGCTCTGGGAACCAGATTTCTCTGCCCACCCCCCACCCCACCTTCTTTTCTGATCTACTCTCGAAACAAAACACATCCATTTACTTTGAGTAAAGAGGAGGAAAAGTAGAAATTTTCAGAGGTTTGGACTCTAAATACACATCCCAAACATATACTTAACTTGTGGGATTGTTTGGGAATTTTTTTTTTCTCTCTTTATCTTTTTTTTTTTTTTGGTGATGTTGGCAGAGATGTGTCTGGCTACATGATAACTGGTGAAGTGACATAGCAAATGGAAGTTTCCAGATAAATGTGAGTGTGGTAGGTTGTGCAAAACACTAGTGCAAAACAAATTGATACTTGCATGAATTTTACTTTCCTTAACTGAATGCAGCAGAAGAGGCAGGTTCATATGGAGAAAGAGTAGTCCATCAGCAGTAAACTATCAAAATGCAAACACACTCCTCTCAAGAATCCTTCGTTTTAATATGTCATCATTCTGTAGACTTTGTTTTGTTGCTTTAGTAATTGACTAATATGTACAATAAAAAACAAACTATAAAAACAAAGGCTCCCTACTGAGCTGAACAAAGTAACCACAAGCAGAGATCAGTTATTTTAGTATTTCATGACAGCGTAATATTTGAGAGATTTGGTGCATCTCATATTCTTTTCCAGGTTTGAGAAGAGGCCCTTTTTTAGTGAGCATGTGGATATCCCCACACCATTCTGTTTGTCTTGTCCTCACAGGGCCAATTTTAGGTTCCCCTTTTGGCAATGTGAGTTCCAGTTTCTACCAAGTACCTACCACCTGTCCTCCACACAAGCAGTATTCCTGGCTCATGAAGGCCAGTCTTCCCCTACATTGAGGCAGTTTCTCCGCTCCACCAGAGCCAGCTCAGTTTTATCAGCTTGCCTTTATCAGCTTTATGTTCTTCTTTTCTCTTGATGCTACATGCCCAGGTCTTTCACAATGCAATAGTCAGCTTTGCTGCTTGTCTTCACCACACTGTATGAAGTCATAGAAATAAAGTTTACTCGAACTGTTCAGATTGGAGGGTGCTTGGTCATTCATGAGAAGCCTTCTGACTCTGCAAAACCAGTAGAGCAGAATCAGGAAAGGTTTTAAGTGTAAAGGTCTGGTAATTGTTCACAGAACATACACAAACTCTGACTCTCAGGCGTGTCATATGCCCAGGGTGGGTCAGATGTTCGTATTTTCATGTGATCTATTTAACGAAAAAGGTATCTGACTAATAATTATTTATTCTCATTTTTAGTGAGGATTCAACAAGTTTTAATTTGTTCTAGTTTTCCAAAGTGCTTAAACCATTTTTTTTTCACCAAATTTGAGCTTGCCTACTTGGAAAACCACCAGCTACAAACCGTTAAAACCTGTCACATGTAAACAGAGTCACATAATGAAATATTAAAAAATTGCGTTACCAAATCAGCCTCTAATAAGAAATTTTGTTGGTGTATGTAATTTTTTTGGTGAGTTCGTGCAGTTACCCATTATTCCTTTACAGGTGAGCCCATGTAAAACAGAGGAGGGATTATTATTGTTATGCTGTTAACATCAACCCTTATTTCATTAGTATTATTGCAGTGATTATTCATCATCAGTATTATGATGATTTTAATAAGTTTAAAAAGACCATTCTTTCTCTGTTCCTTAGCTTTCTTCTATCATTATGAGCCTTGACATCTGCAATTGCTAGACAGTCAATTTAAAGTCTAAAAGAGATGCAAAAATTCCTTAGTAAATCAGCTGAATGCAAGCCTGCATTTTCTGATTTATAGTTACTCTACAATGCAGTAAAATAAAGCCTTTGCTTTAATATGTATTGCTTTTACTTATTTTTTTTTCTTTTTGTATATGTTCTGAAAAGTGAACAAGAGTGTGATCCCCTGAAAGTATTCTTTTTCCTGTTGGTATGGGCTGAGGAGTATGAATGAGCCTTTTAATTTACAGGCTGTTGTTGCAATGTTTCTTAATTTTAGGAGCACTCCGCTTCGTGAGACACAACAATTGTTCTTTAAATGCTTTTGAGAAACAGCCTCCTGTGAGGATGGAGGTGGCAACGTGCAAGCGTCAGCACTGTGTGTAAGATGAGTTTTAAGAGCAACTGCTGGGGTCCATCCCAGGGGATGTACAAAGCCAGGCTTGGCCCTTGGCTTTATGGAAGAGCACAGCAGTGGTTGGGATCACGCACTTGCAAAGATGAGGTGCAAACGCAGCAGCATGCACCATTTGTGTGCTGTTATCCAATATATTAGGACTGCTTTTTGTAAGTATACAAACACGAGCACATAAAAGCTGAGATTGTGCCTCAGACCATTGTGCCATGATCCACACTGAGCTGTCTGATACCAGAGGTAGCACTGAAGAAACATCATGCACAAATGTCACAAGCAGAAAGGTAAGTATTTTCCGCTCTTTCACAGGCAAAACACTAAGAAGACTTCACTTCTTCACATTTCCAAGGACAGCCAAAAATATTCCAGGAAAATGGGTTTTAAGACTTGGTATGAAAGAGCCATACACAAACTGCAGCTGGCATGGGCTCTTCCTTGGTATAGAAGCATAATTTAGGCATAGTTTAGATGTTGTTTTGACTGAGGATTTTTGGCCCTTCCCTTGTCTTTTAGTCATCTAACTGCAGCTGAATGCAAAGCTAGCACTAGCGGAGGAAAGAATGGTCATACAATTTATACATGCTTGGGGCAGGTGTTAACTGTTGTTGATTTTCAGAAAGGCATGTAAAGGATCACTTATCTTTACATCTGATCGGAAAATGAAAACAACAATTAATTGAAAATTCAGAGGTTGAGAGTTACTGTAGGGCCAGAGGACTTTTTGCAGTGTGAAAGTGAGTGTTATCTTCAGAAGTTCTTGTGAAAGGCACTGGGAAAGTGGCCAGATTTTGAGGGGCTGGTTTTATTGAGGACAGACATAGTCACATCAGCAGGATCTGAAGACCAGGTGTGTTAGTGAAATCAGTGCTTTCCTTGCTCTGCTCTTGTGTGTTCCACAAAATGCAAATATTTGCTGCAGTAAAGCTGCATACTCATAAATAATCTAGGAAATGTTAAAAACACAGAAATGCCAGGGCTTGCCAGAGTCAGCAAGTCCTTTCCTAAGCTACTGGAGGCAACTGCATTTTAATCCTTTATATAAAGTGATCAGCGGTCTTAGAAATAGTTCTTTTCTGCCCTCTCCTTCATGCACTATCCTTCTGAGAAGGCAGTCCCGGACCTGCACTTCTTTACAGGTTAAAAATCTTCTTGTTTCAAGTTTAAACTTATTCATGATAGCATATACTGCTGTGGCATTTTTGTGTCCAGTAACGTCCTTTAGGTCAAATAGCCGTTTCCCTTCCTGGGCTGTGTTGGGAACATATATGATTGCTGGAAACTGTCATACTGCACCTCAGGCTTTGTTTTCCTAGACTAAACAAAATGTCCTTCTCACAGGATGGGTTTTCTGTGCCCTGTACCCCTGTGAAGCCTGTTTCTATTTCAATTCTGAGTGTTTCTTTCTTGAAAAGAAAGGACCAGGAGTGTACTTGGCAAATTGCTCTATTTATTTTTTGTATTCTCTGCTGTACTGGGCACCAGCTTCCCTGATCATTGACTGCATGGCATTTTAAGACTCTTGCTTAGGTCAGCTCTGCCTCACGTTTAGGCCCAGTAGATAATTGCTCATCTGCTGTGATAAAAGACAGAAAATATGCCCCAAACCTTCAGCAGCCAAGCCACTGTCCTACTTAAAACACGAAAACGGAAGCAAAAAATAGGAACCATTTCCAGAAAATAAGCCCTGCTAGGCAGAAACACAAGAGGCAATCTAACACTTCCAGAAACATCAGAATAAAACCATATATGCCTCTGCTTTGGAAAAAACCTAGGCTGTTTTCTTTACTGTGCCTTCCCACCCTAACTCCATACAGGAGCCACGTTCATACCCAGGACATTGTGATGCAGAATTTGCTAGATTGTAATGCTAGCTGCCAAATTTGCTAACTGAATTCCCTGTCAAGACAAAATACTTCATCTATAATCTCACTACGATGTGAGCAGACTGCAGCATCACGTACCCAGGCTTACGGATGTTCCTTGCTGTCTGGCACTTCACATCAAAGGCAGCCCCGAGTAGGGTCTGCCATGGTTGTGGTGTTGAAAACCAAATGTGAAGTGCCTGTCAGGATGGAAGGGTCAGTCAGCTCTGGCAGCAATGGGGTACCAATTCAAGCCAAAAGAAAAGGCAAACAATACAGAAGGAAACTCCTGTGTTTATAGGCTACAACAGCAAAGATTATTGATACATTATATGGGCATTTAAGATTCAGTATAAAGTGTAAAATGAGACTAAGGATTATAATTATTATTTCTAGCACAGACCATGTTTTCATGTGGTTATATTCTATCTTTTTTTCCATTTCTGGTCTTGCAGACTGTCTTTCTAGCACCAGGTGAACAAGGTCACAGCAGCGGCCCACAGGGACAGTTAAATCAACTAAAATATACCTTTCATATTTTCCCAGTTTTAATTCATCTCGCAACATGGAAAACTAAGCAAACTCTGACTGCAAGGCCAATAGCTTTCTGCAGCATATCAAGACACTGTGGAGGCCTTCAAGAAAGTCTGGAGATCATGACAGGAGATACGTGCACTTTTTTCTTACTGGTTTTCACATCTTGCTAACCAACAAGTGTGTGATCTATGTGACTACAGTGACACTGACACTACAGTTACATGCTTTCAGTGTGCTGTTGCTGAAAAACAAAGAGGTATCTGTCTACTCTAGTTCAGTCTTTTAAGAAGGGTGAAATATGTTTGTAATGCTGAAGCCAGGTTTTCAAATATTGTCAGTTCAGGGCATGCTCTAAAAAAACAAAGCCTGAGGTTTGTTCAGAAAAGCAAGAAGGAAATACTGTCATTAAAAACTGTGTGCATGTACCAAATGTCTGCACAAACATATGGTTACTGAGACATGTAGGCATGAGATTTGCCTACATAACTGATTACTACATGAAATAAAGACATAGATGTGGGTTTTTAAAATAGGACATTGAGATTCTAAGCAGGTGGCAAATTGGCCTTTTATGCTGTAGCAGTAAATACAAGCAATTCAAAGATGCTTGAAATGAAAGTGCCACTAAGGCAGTCCCTTGGTCCCTCTGCAAAAGGCTGGGGACAGGCATAGATATTTAAGCACAACTTCGGACAGAAGGAGGACCTGAGTGACATCCCACTATGAGAGCTTGCTGCAGAGAAGACTGTCAGTTTTAGCCTCCACAGAGCTGCAGCTGAGTCTTGGCCTCTCCTTGGTGGCCCTGTCAGTAGGGCTGATCTTGGTAAAATTATATTGTCTTGGCTCATCTTGCCTTTTTTTTAATCGTTACTCCTCTTACCAGTGCTGCTCTATAACACATTTTCTCTCTTCTCCCTCTAGCCTTGTTCTTCAATCTTTTTTCAACAAATATGTGTGAGATCATTTCAGGGAGATAACAATCTAATTTTAGGGAACAGAGAGAGAGAGGCAGAGAGAGCGATACACTCACAAGTCAGGTTGAAAATGGAAGGGGCTTGCTGATAAAGAGGGTGACATTGAAGCCCTGGATCTAGTCTCAGAGTATTTTAATGTGGGTTGCCTGTGGTTGCAGGGTAAAAGAAGACATTGTCTTTAGGTCTGCAGAAGTGAGTTCATGCTAGGATTATTCACTCAGCTATGTTTTTCATGCATCTTTCTTCTTTTTTTGGTATGTCTCAGGCATAATTACTAGATGCCATAAACAAAGCTAAGCAAAGCAGTAATTCCGTCTTGCATTATATTTGTTTTAGAATCACAGTCCATCAGGGGATCTTTTTTCCCTGACTTTTACCACATTCACATCTTCCTCTCTTGTTACTCTAAGGAATTTATAATTTATATAAATCTACCCTAGGAGTCCTTTGTCGGGATTGCACTGGCTGGAATAAAGTGGAGGTCTCTCCACAGACAGTTACATGTTTTCTCCCAGACAAGGAAGTGGCTTCTTTGAAACAGATGTTTTCACTGATTGTTCTCAACAGTTTGCTGGATTCTGAAACTGTGCATGTCATGGAAACATATAAAGTCGTACTCAGTGTGACATACTTCTAAAAAAAGTTAGGAAAGAAGAAGGTCATATGAAATTTTTTTTTTGTCAGGAAAGGAACTAAAGAAAGTAAGTTGCAAAGTTCTTCTCCCATAGTAGGCAGGAATGCCTTTATCAACCTTTTGAATTCTGTTTTAGGACGTAGCGTCATTTGTCCTC
The DNA here is from genome assembly GCF_026419915.1 of Harpia harpyja. Taxonomy (NCBI): domain Eukaryota; kingdom Metazoa; phylum Chordata; class Aves; order Accipitriformes; family Accipitridae; genus Harpia; species Harpia harpyja. The sequence continues at coordinate 39,581,559 of NC_068969.1, forward strand.
AATTTTTGGACTTGCACCTGTACTGGAATCTTGGAGAAAATGGGCAGAATCTTTGTCATCACCCAAGAAGAAAGGTTGTAAAATATTCAGGGATGCTAGTACAGAATGCTAGAAATATTAAATTTGGTAATTACAAACTTTTATCAAACTAAAAGTATTTAACCTTCAGCCTTTCCCTCATGCAACACCATTCTAACGTCTGCAAAAACTGAGATTGTGTGAGTGTTCTTGGTTTAGCTGATCAGGTTTTAGAAAGGAAAATTAATGAAGGAGCATAAGTGACCTTCAGGCTCCAGTGGCACAGATAACAAAAGCCACAGCAAGTACTGTCAGCCATTCTGACTCGCATGCTGGTGCATGTTGGTGGTTGAGGGGTTTACATCCTGTTTTCAAAAGTAAACACTGGCTACAGGTATTGGAAGATCCTAAACCCTAGGTATTTAACTTCCTTCCTACCTGAGATCCTAGGTGTTTAACTTCCCTGACTTTCTAAATGAACACCAGGTGCCTGACTGCTTTCAAGGATTTAGGTATTACGATGTTTTTGAAAACAGCACTTTACATCTGTTTCTATAGTTCAACAAGGCTAACGTGCATATAAATGCAGCCAGAGTTGGATGGGGAATGCAGTAAGTTGCTGTTGCATCTAGCATTAAAAGTACAGGGGCATTCTGCTCAGGAAGAACTGTGATATTTTTATACTTAGTTTCATTCAGAATTGCAATGAAAACTAATTGTATTCAAATTCTTTGGCAAATGGAACAGAATTATATTTTCAGTCCAGAAATGTGACAAAATTCAACAAAAAAACATACCATGGCTGGAATTTTCTGCCTGAAATACTCCCGCAGTGCAGTGACTTCCTTACGCCTCAGCAGCTGTGCGCAAATCGTATCAAAAGTTGGTGATGAAAGATGCCCCAAGATAACAGCTTGGACTGGGAGCCCTGGATTCAAGACTGGATTACTCCACAGTTTTTCTGTGTGGCTTCAGGCAGCCCATGTTACTCTCTGTGTCTGTTTCCCAACACTAATAGAGGGATAATAGCATTTCTCTTTCTCACAGGGCATGTGCTGCAGGTAAGTATGTTAAAGGTTGTAGGGTCTTTGAACAGCGAAGTATGGAGGAGATGGATCTGCTTTAGAGCTTCACTGAGGAGGAATTAGTTAAGAAAGTGTTTTGAGAACAGGAGCAATGAATAATTGCTTTATACCGTCTTTTTTTGTGTGTCTAACATTACGCAGAAAATTGCTTTGGTAGTATTTTGGGCACTTAGAGGTGGACTTGTAAAAATGTTATTTTTTGTGGCTATTTTTCTCTTCCACTTTTAAGGGATTGTACTTAATTACCCTCAGTCCAGTGCAAAAAAGTCATAGGAAGTCAGAGATTTCAAAGTTTTCAAAGTAACTTCAAGTAGCTTTATGTATGTAATACATATCTGTGTAACATAAGTATGAAAAAAATACAACATAAAATTGCTGTTTCTCACTACCTGGAATACTGCCAGTGAAGCAGACCTTATATGAAGAACAGGAGGGCAGGCAAGAAAAGGGGAGTGAAGCTAAACAGGAGCACAGGAGGTGATTCTCAAATTAGTCAAAAGGATGACGTGTTGTGCTGAGAGACTGATGTCTACTTTTTAAAACTTGGCAGCTGATAGGAGCTGCTTAGAGATTTGGCTATTAGAGACAGCCTTTGTGGAGGCAGAGCAGTGGGCAGAGTAGAGGTGATGCACTTGAAGGGACATGATTAATGAATGTTTCACATGGCACTGAAATCTCTAATATACATAACCCTAAGTGTGCATGAACAGACACACACATATTTATATGCACAGGCACATTTATGAATTTTTTTTAGAACCTACTCAAATCAGACACCCACATTACAATTGCATTTAAACATACAACCCAGATATACAAAACCATGTAATTTAACCTTTTTTTTTTCTTTTGAAAATATTTCAATGCCAGTATTGTTCTTTTCACATCATCAGCTTTGTGATTGTTATCTACTTGGGTCACTTCTGTTTGAATTCTCCTCTTGTCATGCAAATTTTTACTAGCATGGTCCACCATTATGAAGTATTTCTGATGATAAAATAAAGTAATAAAGACAAAAATCACTAGAAGACTGTCTGGAATGAATTTCTAATTCATTTAAAGTACAAAACTGCATTTAACCCTTAACAATATTCATTTTCTTCGGTGTGTAAACCTTGCCTGTGGTTAGAAAAGCTATGAATTTAAATAACCTTTAGCAGTCTGAGAAATGAATAATTTGATAGGTATATCAGGCAAAAAGTTGAAATGACATACTTCTCCACCTTCTCCTAGAAGAATTCACTGCAGGCTTTCTGCCAAAATTGCAATGGGAGTGGAAGGCAGTGCTGAATAAATAAACAAATCCAGAAGGACTAAAATAATAAACATTTCTTGATTTGCCAGATACCACCATTGAGGTGGATTCAGAATTAGAGTCCCTGCTGTCCCCTTGTTTCCTTTCTGTATGGCTTGCTCTGGAAATCAAAGAAGTCTCAAAAAAAGGCCTTTCCAGATCTTATTGAAATGAGTATTTAATCTGATTCAGATTAAATCGGTGGAGTTGTTAGCACCTCTCAAGCCAGACTTTATTGTTTTGTAAAGCTTAATGCTTACTTCAAAATTAATGCAGATACGGACAGCCTTGCTAAGTCACTTTGATTGACAGTCCATGCAGGTGGGCTTGTGGGAGAAGAGGAGAGGAAATCCTTTCCCCCGGCTGCCGCCTGGGAAGATGGGGAAGCCTTGCCCCTGTGGTCCCAGAGGCAGCCGACCCTGGTGTGCTGGGCTCAGATGGACACAGCCTGCCCAAGGCTGTGGAGGTTTGCACCCCAGGCTCTCCAAAGGACTTGCCAAGGTCTTGTGGTGCAGCAGGAGTAAGACTAAAATATCTCTCATCTGCTGAGGCTTTCTGTGGTGCGGCGCAGTCAGGGTTTGTTTTGAATGGAGAGGACAGAGTAGCCAATGCCTGTGTGCAGGATATGTAGAAAAAAGCTCTGCAGGCAGATGTCTCCTTGAAACTCTCCTTTCTCTATATCCTGCAGAAAGAGAGGCTTGTGTGCAAGTGAGTGTGGTGGAGACAAGGTTTTTGATACAGAGCTGTAGGAGCATAACAGAAACCTGCTTTTCAGCCAGCAACGCAAGGGAGAGAGAGGAAATTTCTGTTTGAGGAATCTGAAGTGCCACAGGGCGAGCTGGCAGCACTGTCTTTGGGCAATGGTGGTAGAAGCACACTCCCACTTTACAGGGTGTTAAATTTTCCATAGGCTTTGTAGGATGGTAATAAACTGTTAGTTCCTATCTACTCCACCTTTGTGTTGCTCTGACCGGAGCCCTCAGCCTCCCAAGCTGGGTAAGGTAGCAATCATGTTGAGCAAAGGAACACTGTCTTTCTTTCGCTCCATTTCTTTCCTTCTGAAACTGCAGTGTAAAAAACATATCATGTTTGTTTACGTTTTCAGAGACATTTGCAGTTTTCAATGAAAACCCCTAACAAAAAGATGGTTGATTGTCAAACACATTTTTATCAGACTTGGGAGGTTGCTGTGCATGCATCTTGCACTGCATACCTTCTGGTTTTGCCCATTTTCCAACAAAAGAGGAGAAAAAGAGAAGAACACCAGATAATGTTATATATAAAAAAAGTTATTTTATGTGCAATTCAATTTCAGTGAAAGTTTTTAACTAGCTCTAGTTAGACTAGGCTAATCATTTTTTGCTTGGATTACCCTGAAATTCTGTTTAGGTACTGGGGTGGTTCAAACTTGCTAATGGGAATTTAGTGTTGGTTTTGGCTAAATATACTGGACAGTCCTTTGGGATGAGTGGTTCATGAACTGTCTGAAAGGAAAGGTCTGGTAGTTTGTAGGTAGCAGGTCAAAACTTTCAGTGGATATTGACAGGTATGAAGGAAGAGGGATAGCATGGGGAAGGGTAGTGAGATTAAAGTCAGGAAAAAAACAAGGAAGGAATAACAAAAGCTAGATTATCACTGGGTATGTAATTTCTGCCCAGTGTGGCAATACAGTCTGCCTTTACCACTGCCCTCTCTCACCCTGCAGTTCTTGTACTTGTCCCTGTGTATCCCAGTTTAGCTGGAATTTCCCCATGGATTTGACCAGTATTGCACAGTGAGGGAATCTGTTGAACCCTGCTTTCCTGCTGTTAAACACTGTTTCTCACTTTAATCATAGGACAACCTTCTTTCCTCTAGTAGGTATGGAATATTTTCCACCTGGGTTTGTGACTGAAACAGCTGCTTACAGCAACAGCCGCCAGATGCAATGGCATTTTCTGTTGTGAAAACTGTGTGAGTGCTCCTCAGTCTGTCCTGCTGCGTAGCACAAGCTGTTGCCCAGTTCTTGCTTTGTCAGCACTGACAGGTGGTACCTTCATTTCTTCCCTTACTCTTTCTGTTATGGGCCTACCCCCTCACAAGTTGAGTGTATGTGCGGTTTCAAGCTAGCGTGACTTGCTGCTGTTAATGTGAACAATGTTCATGGTAAGATTACTGTTAAAAAAGACAGAGAAATTAATTATGCATTAGGGATGAATGATGTGCACTTTTGGAAAAAGGTGAGAACAAGAGAAGTGGCTGGTTAGAGTAAAATTTTTCCTCTAAAGGTCTTTTTTCTCCTCCTTCTCCCTGTGGGGCCAGCACTGTGGCACACCAAGCCGCCAGGAGGGAAGGGAGCTGGGCTGCTGGGTACCCTCCCACTCCCTACTCCAGCCCTGCTCCCAAAGTAAAACAGCACCCAAGTCAGACAGCTGTAAATCCCTGTTCTTCTCCCAGCAGTCCCTGTGATCATTACTCTTACAATAATCTCCATTCCTGTTTCTAAAAGTTCCTTTCAATTATAAGTGTTAATCCAAAATACGTTGCTTCTTGTAGAAGACAACATAAAGCATCTACATAAACATAAAACTTTATTTAACATCTAATAAAATCTGTTTTAAGCCAGGAAGGGAGGGTTCCTTCTCATGTTAATGTGTGCCTTTCTCATGTGCTAACACTTTCATCCAAAGGCTTTTTGTAGCAACCAGAAGGTGCCCATTGGTCTTTGTGGTCTTTGAACCTGAGGTGCTGGGCTGGGAAATGAAAGAGAAGGTGCTGATCCTACACCCAGTTCCCTCTATCCTGCACCACAATTGCAAGCAAATTAAATGTAAGCCCTCTGAAAAGTACTGCAAGATTATCTTCTCATTCTGTGATAAATGTGTTACAGCCTCAGTACTTTGGTTGTAGACACTCTCTATTTCCTGGTTCTCATAACTTTCAACAAATCTGTTGAATTCACACTAGGAGTCATTTTAGTTCACAAAACAAACTTGTAAGTGGTATGTTTAATGTAAGTAGATCAAAAAAATTTGGATTTCTAGATGCACAAAAAACATTATGGATAAACGGATGAATTTCATCCAGCCACACTGGCAGCAATAGGAATTGGTTCAAGTGTTGGACTGCAGAATGTGCTTCTCCTCTAAACATGTTTCACATGACTTTGTTGGCCAAAGTTACCCTGGAGATCAATGGAGATCTAGTTTGGTTGCAAGCTTATTGTGAACCTTGAAAAGAGTTTTAAAAAATGGCTGTAGCTTATATAGAAGGGAATTCCAGTTCAGCAGAACTCATGGTCATTTATGTAAGGAAAGATTTACTCAAAGCCCATAAAGCAATCTTTCTGCAAGCAGTGTCTCTAGTCCTGTCATGAGATCTATACATAGGCACTTGGATATATAGGACAGCTCACACAGGCTGTTGCTCACATTGTGTCTGGAGACTGGATTGCCAGCCTAAGAAAGTTTAAAGTCTTTCACTTAGATAAGAATTATAGCAAAAAGAGAGCAGGACTGACTTTGGTGCGGGTTGGCAGCCAGAGCACATTCCCAGGTGCCCCAGGCTTGTATGGCCCAGCTTTGAAGTTTATATTCCCTCTTGCTATTGTTACCTGGCTCAGGTAGATTACCAAAATTTCTTTGCAGCTTCCAGTTGTGCTTCCTCCCCAGTTTAAGCCTTATTCCTGTGGGTGAGCAGATGTCATAAAAAATATGCTCTGTGAACCAACTAGACAATAAAAATGCCTTCTATTTTAATTTTATGATTTTAACATGATCAGAGGTAAGAGTTGCAGAAATAGTTCAGAAATGGAAAACAGGGTTAAACAAAAGAAGTCTGTAGAGCTTCTCTCAGTCCTTGTCATGGCTGAAAACTGAGCTGCGATTAAAACTTTGTGGCAAGATGGGATATGGCATGATGTTTTCAGTCCTAGCCTACGTATGGATCAAGCTTATATTAAAATTAAGACAAAACCAATGTGCATTCTGCACAATGTAACAGCCAATGTTTGAATTAAAGTCAGAGAGTGAATAATGAGAATGGGCTGACACTTTCCACACAAACCTTTGAAGTTAAAGAAATGCAACACAAGGAAGGAATCTTTATTAAAAACCTCTTGAGCAGTCATAAAACTACTAGAAAGACATATTCTTTGGCAAGTCTCTTTTCAATACTTTTTAAAAAAAATGCCCAGTCAAAGAGCATTTTTCCATTATTTGAACCCAGCAGCTGAAGCAGGCTAGATGCTGCAGGTTTTTGGAAGAAACTGCAGCATATGCGTTATGCTAGATCTTACTTAAGTACAGTGATACATATAAATCTTTGATCTTTCAAATATTGTGGGATCAAAGTATTCACTGTTTTGGATATAAATCTGTGCTAAAATCAACTGATTATAGTTCTGACCATGTAAAAGAACCTGGTACAAATGACTTTGAACTCATGTCACTCCAGGTAGTCTGTGCACTTTTGAGTTAATTAACATCTCTTTGAACTTAGTTTCTTTCCTGTTGCATGGTCTGGAATAAATATCAGTTACTAATAATCTATTTAAAACTCATTTTAGTGCTAGAATGTAACAGGCAGAGGGAGAGACATGAGCAGAAATGTGTTGGTGTATGTAGTTGCTCTTCTCACCACTCTTAATATATATAAAAAAATCACATCTAGCACCCTGGTTCCTAATTATTCTTAATTGGCAATGCTTCCTCCTAAATCAAGCACTCACAGTAGCATGAATTAATTAATAATAGTAACGAAAGCACAAGAAAATTCTGCAATGGGTCATTCTTGTTATCAGTGCTTATTTGACCATATAAAAAAAGTTTGAAGTTTTAGAGGGAAGCAGAAGGAATTGCTTGCTTGTCTTTAAAGGGCAATTCCCATGAAAAATTCAGCCCAAAGTTATATAGCAAAAAGCTCTAGATAAAGTGATTGAAGGTAGGGTACTTACCAGGCTTCAGGACCCTGTGAAAATTTTGATGACCAGTCAATGCACAGAAATGCTACACTTCACAGATTTGTTTTTCTAAATCAAAGCAGTAGAATACTAAAAATAAGTAATACAGAACAGCTGAATTGATCCCTCAGCACAACTTTTCCCCCCTGTTTTTCAGGCTGCCCTATTTCTCTAAGGAACAGCAGCCCCCAAACCTTACCCCCCTGCCCCGCTTTCTAGGTGGCTCAGGACTGCCAGGTGCACACATGCCTCCGGCTGATTAACACCAGAGACCCTTTCCACAGCTGGGCTGGCGTCCTCCTTCAGCACACAGGTAGCGAGCAAAGTTTTTGCACCACTGACACTTTTCCTTGCCACCACTGCTTCATCTTTCTGACTGCCCTTGGTGTGGTCAGACAGAGCCTGGGCACTTTCCTGTCCATGCATGAGAAGAAATAGATAGCTTTTCTCAGTGGACAGTCCCAACAGGCCCTCTTTGCACCTTGTTTTGATTAAGTTTATATAGAATATCCTTATTGCTGTACCTGCTACCTGCACAAGGTTTTGCAGGTTTACAGGTCTCTCTGCATCATCTCTGAGTCCCTGTGAATATGATTACATGCATCCTAAAACCTAAGCATAAGGGTACTCATTCAGTCATAGATGCAGAAAACAAAATATCACAGTCAGAGAGGCTGGTAGCACACAGACTCTGTTTCTCAAGAAACTCTCTCCAGCAATCCTTTCCTCTTACCCAGATCCTTCATATTACCCTCCCAAGCAAAAAAAACCAAGGGGAAAAAAAAGTGCTTTTAGTGAGATCCAATCAGTAAAAGAAATACACAAATGTTGCTCACAAAAAGCTACGGGTCATTATAAAAAAATATAAAAATTTGAGGCTAACTGATTTGATACTGCAGGAATGTACAGACTTTAAGAAAAAGGAAGAACTGACCTAGAAACTTAACAGGGTTTCCTTCCAAACATTTACAGAAACAAAACTGCCTTTTTCAATAAAGTAGGTAGATTTTGTTAGAAGTGAGAATGAATCTTCTTTTACTTCTCCCTAAAATGTGCAGACAGCATTGGACTTAATTTGCACAACAGCTCAGCACTGGCATTTCATAACTATTGAATGCTACCTGAATATGGACTTTTCTTTGGGAGTTTGTCACTAGTACTTCCCATTTAACAGCTTCTGTTTCTAATTTCACCATTCCTCATGATTTCTTCAAAACAGCATTCAATGAATGGAACCGGACCTAATCTGCTGGAGTGAGCTGAAGTACATGACTGTGAGAAGCATGCAGTCTAGCATACCCTGAGACTGCAAATATATTCACTGAACAGGCATGTAAGACAAGACTTGTATGTGAGCTGCTCAGTGTATTCAACATGTCTTTGCTGAAGAATATTGCACTCAAAAGAGGAGGCTTGCAGTGACTCTCTGAATAAGTCAGTTCATGAGTTTGAGGAAAGAGCAGAAGAAGATGAGTTTTCTCTGGCAAAATATTTCCTGCTTGAACCTTATGCTGCTGAGATCTTGCCTCATATAAAAGACTGACTGAGCATTGCCCATAGTTTTTCTACAGAAGATTAATCAGTGCGAAGGTAGCATATTCCATTTCTTCTTGCATGTCTGTCTGTGGTTCCTTAAAGATATGCAAAGTTAAAAGAAGACTGAAGTGCCTATTTGCACAGAACGAAAGATACTTCAGGTCTGTCAACAAAGTCAGGGGAGAGCAATTAAGCAGTCAGGGAAAGAAAAAAAAAGTCATGCAATATTTTAGTCTAGAGCTTTGTAAACAAGCTCTTAAATATATGATTCATGTACCTCATTCATCTATGACTGTTCACACTATGCTGACACACTTCTGTAACACTAAATAAATTGGTAGTGCATTTGGCATTTGTAAGTTTCCTTCCTCATGTTGTCTCTACCATATCCCTTCAAAAGACAACTTCTTCCCAGATTCCCTGCCCAAACACTTAGCTTATTGCATTTTATTGCCTGTCAGGAGATTTCATAAATTAAAAAGAAAAAAAAGATATTTAAACAAAATTTAAACTAACTGAATTATTTAATACAGATGTCAAGTGGAAATGCATAATTTATTTTAAATCTGTGTAACGGAGCTTTAAGCCTACAGTGCTCTTAAGTCAAAAACTTTTCTTCCTTATATCTTTTAAGTTACCAAACTACTGCCATCCAACCTAGTAGCAGAGTGGGACTAACAAGTGTTGTTCTTTGAAGACCCATCATGCCAAATCTGAGCCTCCTCAGGTCCTACTAGCTCATCTTTCAGTTAAACTGGTTAACTAGAAAATGAACTAGTTGAACTTGAGCTAGCTGCTGAAGGTGTACAGCCTCATTACCACCACCAAGTAGTAGAAGGTTCAATGCATCAAAAGTGTGTGTGTGTGTGCACGTGTGCGTATGAGGGAGAGATGCAGGCAGGCAAAATGATTAATGCTTTTAAGAGCTTAATGGAAAGTCACAACGGTGTCATAAAGGAAGCAAAAGAGAAGCAATAGGCAAGTTTTTGAAACCTCTGTATGTCAACTCTCTAGAGCTAGGGAAAAAGCAGAATAGCTACAAGTCACATGCAGTCAAAACTGTGGCGTGGTCAGCAGAGCAGAGACTCAAAGGAATATGTCACAGGGTTTGAATAGTGGCCTAACTCTTGAATTTGCATGCTTTTAAACAACAGGTAATGATTTTTACATTACGTGTCAATAAAGTACATGCTCTCTGCAGTCCAGAAAATGTAAGATGTGCTGAATGTCTCTGGGTTGTGGAGAGTGAAACCATGGGTGGCAATGTTGTAGTATGGGCTACAGTAAGAGAAAGATAATGGTTCATTGAGTAACCAACAAAGTGAATAAATAATGCCCCACACAGAGAAATCTGAAATCTTCAATGACTTTTTTGCTTCAGTTGTAACAAGCAGTTTAATTATGATTAGATATTTTAGTATTAATTAATGTTAATAGTTTGGAGTAGGAACCTGAGCTAGAAAAGAGGGGAAAATAATTTTAAAAAATTGAGCTAAATTAGGTTGCTTGAGTTATTAGAGCCTGACAAAGTTGACCTCAGAACACTAAGAGAGGCAGCTGAAGTAATTCCTTAAGTATTAATGATTATCTTCAAGAACTCATAGAAAAAAGAAAATGTCAAACATAATGAGTATGTAAGAGAGGGGAAACAAAGATTAGAGGGTACAGACTAGCCTAAATTCATTACATGAACAGCCACTGGAATAAATATTTGACTTGTATATGCACAGAACACGGTAACTGGGAAAATTACTGGCAATCTGAGAGGAAATACCAATGAAGCAGAGTTTATACTACCGTGAGCTACCATTCAATGCTTTCATAAATTGGATGCAGACATGAAAATGAAAAAAAATTGGACAGACAGAAGACACGTCAAAAAAGTTTGCATTATCTTAAGTGGATGCCAAAGTGAAATTTAGCTAGTAATCAGTTACTGTTGCAAGAAAAGCAAATCTTGATGTAGTATGATGCAGCTGAACCCCAGATAAATGACAAGTTTGAACGTTCTTGCTTTAGTAAGCTTCTCCAAAATGTCATTAGCTTTTACACTCCAGAGAGTCACAATTTCTTACAATGACCAGAATATTTAACTTTTTGGATGAAGGAACAACTAAAAGTGACTAGATTAGATTAGATTAGATAAAGTAAGATAAAACTAGGTTAGATTAGATGGCTCAGAATAAGAAATAGTTTAAACCAAACTTCCCACACTCCCACTATGGATTAGATTCTTGCTGTGTTGCTTCTAGCTAAATCAGGAACTTTCTGAGGGGCAACAGGTCTGTTCCAGCCCCCTGGTTCATCAGAACTCTCTCTTTATATACCCTCTGAGGCCTGGTGGTCCTTCCTCGCTTCTCTCAACACTCCCATCATGCCTCAGAAGCTCCTGTTTCCAAATGCCATCTATGCTCCCTCCACTCTGCAGTCTTAGGAAGGTCTTCCCAGATTCAGCTGCTCCCCAAGGGCATTAGCAATCTCCCTCTCTTTTCCACAGAGTCCCCACCTGACTGAGATTTCTGCAAGGAGTGTAAGGCAATTATAAACAAAAATGAAAGAAGTCACTGTCCAGCACCTTATCGAAAGTATCATAGATAACACAAGAGCTAATTTTTCTGCTTTTCTCAGCCCTGGCAATGCATCAGCTGGAATATGCACTCCACCTTTGGCACTGAGCTTTAAGACAGTTCTAGGCAAACTAGAGAAGTTTAAGAACACAATAAAAAATGAAAAGGTTTAGAAAATGTGATCTATAAGTAAGCAGTGGAAAGATTAGTTTATAAGGAAGAAAGGAATTGAAAAGGTGATACTATAAGAGTTGCCAAACATTTCAAAAGTCTATGAATTTCTCTCCATGTTTATAGAGGAAAAGTTAAAATGCAAAATCATTATAGAAAAATTTAACTGGGGGGAAAAAAAAAAAAAGACAACTTTATTTTGAAAAGTAAAGTACCAAACAATTTACCCCTGAGTGTTTCAGGGTCTCTAACTGACACTTTTTTTATGTAGAAACTGGATGAATACCTGTCTTGGGTAATCTAGTTATATTTAATACTTGCCTAAAGCAATGTACAGATTACACAAGCTCTTCTCTTTTCAGCTCCATACTTTCATGGTCGCATGAAAAACATACAAGTCCAGTAACCAAAGCAGGGACACTCAACTAGTATAAATTCCCACTTACCTGGGCATCAGCTAGAGGCCTTCATCTTTCTTCTGCTTGCACATGAACAGGCTCACTATTTTCTCTCTGTTAGAAGAAACTGTTTTCTTCAAGGACACATACCGGGGCATTAATTTTTCTCTGAAGCACAGTTGTCATTTCTTACAAATCAGTTGTTACAAATACCAAATTAGCTTAAATTAGATGTTGCTCTGAACCAAACAGTAATTCTCTGTGTGGGTTCACAATGAGCTTCTCTGATGTCAGGTAAGTGGTAAGTGAGCCTGTGACTTATACTTGTTCTGTTGTGCACTGTCTCTGATGAGTGCATCAAGTTATGTGTCAGAGTTACACCTGGGCATGTTTTGCTTAGATAACCATTTCACTTTGGCCTGTTTTATCAGTTTGACAGTGGCAAAAATTATATGTGAGAAGACTTGTGCCTCTCTGTGCAAAAAGTGAAACAACCCAGAGAAATGCAGTGCTGCTCAGTGGCCACATCTCCTATTAGATGACCCCTGAGGAGCACAGCAGGAGAGTGCCTGCATGTGTCCATTCTCCAAGGTGTTAAGGAATACCCCCATTTGTCTCAGACAGACACATCCATGTCCATATCCATGACACTGGTTGTGGTACTCCTGGGAGCACTACCATTTCCACAGACCATGACAGCACCTACTGCCATTTGCCTTTCTCCTGAGATACAACACCATGTGCACCACCTCATTGTCCTGCTGAAGAGACACCACTCTGACTCTGCACAGAGAGCAGCAGGCAAAGCCAAAAAAACCTAGGATGGGATGAGACACACTTAAATCCTGTAGGCTGTCACTCTTTCCAATGCCCCTGAAAGAGTAGCCTTCCCTTCTGCCTACCAGCACAGACAGTGGATACCTTTTGACTTCCTCCTACCTAAAAGTCAATGTGGAGCAAGTGACTATATTTGGATCTATCCCCAAGTCTCCAAGTTCAGGACATTGGTTTGGTAACCACCCTCTTGCTGGTACATGATGTTGGGCCCAGGCACAGATATGTGACGCTGATACATTTCTCTGTAGAGAAATCGCAGAAGTCTGCTGCAGAATCACAAGCACTCATCAACAGTGGTATCACAGGCAAAATCTATTAGGTGGGGTAAAGTTGGGAACTAAGATTCCTCCCTCCAAGTCAGAAGACAAAAGTCTGTCAAAGTGCTCCACCTTACTTCTAACAAAACTCCTAGCACAAAAAATCTTTTCTTCCCACCACAGAGACCATGGACAAATCAAATGGTTTCACAAGCTGTCCTTGAATGACAGCACTTTTTAAAGACCTTTTTTTAAAGGTATGATCCAACATTATATCAAGTATTATTTTTGTATGCTCTTATTTGATCAAACTGCAACCCTTCATAGACAACAACTACTAGTGGCATCCCAAAGACAAGGCACAGCTGCAAGACAGATTCTAAAAGAAAGTGCTGCACTTTCAGCAATAAATGGTGACATGTCCACTAAAAATAACAATGATTTCCATGATTCATACTGTAGCTTATGCAGAGACTCTTCCTTTTCCCATTGTGGCAACCCAACAAAGGGGGAATCTGAGTTCCTGGCTTCAGAGACCATTCCTGGCTCTCACCAGCTCTGGGGTTATACCCCATTTGCACTCTTCAGGAGGGAGAAGGATCTGGGAGAGGCCAGACCAGCTTTGTGTAAACACATTAGTTCCTCACACAGCTCTGTTCCCTGTTGTGAAAAGCACAGAGTCCCCCCATCTGTTGTTTTCAGCACTCTTGCCCAGCAGTTCTGTCCTGATGGAGTCACCAGACTTACAATCTGGTTCTCCCAGGAAAGCCAGACTGTTTGGAGACATGGCCACATGAAAGATAGGCAAGTAGTGGTGGGCATTGCCTGTGGGAGTTGGAGACAACCAAAAGCACAAAGAGAGAGTTGAGGATATGCCTCCCTGTGTGGCTTGAACATACAGCATTGTAGGCTGCTCTGAATAGTGTTTTTGACATGCACTCAGGCACCTGATCTGGCCAGCTTTGTATCCAAGGCAGCAGCTCTGTGCCACTCACATGGAGCTGTATGTGCTCCTTCCTCTGCAGCACATGGGGCTACAATGCAGGAAAGGAGTGAGAGGAGGGCAAAGGGAGGCAAGAGGGTCAGGGATAGTGGGACCTGTACAGCCTGTGAGGTGTCCTGAAAACAAATAACAGACCGTCCCTCTTGGCTATTCTCTGTGTCTGTGGGAAAGGCTGTGGGACAGAGGTAATGGTCGCTCAGAAATGAGACAGCAAGCCAGGCTGAGCTGGCTGAGAGGTAAAGGTGTGTAGGACCTACAGAAGTATGAAAGAGCAGCAGATGTCCACATCCATGTGACCCTGGCAGCAGGGCTTCCTAGGCTGCCCACTTGCATCGCAGGCTAGTAGTTGCTAGGTAATTTTGTGTTGCCTGGCAACCCTCAGTCCAAAATTCATCCAGCTTCCTCAGAGTAGGGACATAGGCAAACAGGACTGGTTCTGGAGTACAATCAGGGCTGATCCAGTCCATCAGGGCAAACACAGCTTACACCTAAGGAGGAAGGCAGGTGCCCTGGGCTGACCAAGACAAGCACCGTCCCAGAGGATTCATCCCTCCCAGCTGATGCAATGCTCCTGGTGAGGGAGCACAGCTCTCCACATCCCATGGGGTGTCTGAAGAGAGGTTGTCCAACACAACATCATTGGGCAGGTTGGCACATTGCTGCTGTGGGACGCGTGCTGGCAGACAACTATATCAGCAGGGATGACTGCTCTCCCTCTGGGACATCCACACTGCCTGGAGGGAGGTGAGGGAGTCATGTAAAGCCCAGGCAACCTCCTAGTCTGGGCTGCTTTCCCAAGTGATCCACTGTAAGATCCACTGCCAAGATTTCATTTTGAGGTTATTGTGAAGAAACTTTCTGTTCTCCTCTCTGAGATCTTACAGTGATTTCCAAAGAACGTCCTCAAGATTTTGCTTTCATTTGGATGTTTGTAAAACTTAAAATACTCTAAAGAATGGGCAGCCATCTTGTATTTGGTTACATGCTCATGCTGTTGCATATCTTTATTTGGATGCTGCTTCTAGCAAGTCCTCATTTAAGACAGAACAAGGATGCTTCAAGACACTGAGGGTGGTCAGGAAATCTTACCTGGAGGATGCTTAGGCAGGGATGCTCTTACGAAACAGTATAGATACAGCCTGTGGGTACTTCTCATACTTCACTCCCTTCACAGCTATGGTCTTCAAGCAAGAGAGTAAGATGCTCTTACTCCCACTTCAGCATTCATGCAGGCACAATTCAGAATTTGTCTCTTTACACGCATCCACACAAGACCATAGCAATAAATTATTCATAAAAGAAACAAGTATTAAAAAAAAAAAGAGGAAAAACTGATAATGATCATGTTATCTCTCTTACAGTTTTCCAGGAATGCTCTCAGTTACAATATTGCACCTTTTCTTCCTGAACTATCACTTCTTCATCAACTTCCTTTCTCTTCTTTGCTGGACTTAAGCACATCTCCCACCCATTGCACCCTAAAATCTAAATATTTCTAGTGCTCGTGTGCTTTTTCCAACTTCAAGTGAAACAAGAAGCTATCTTAAGAAAGAGATGAACCTTTTCTTCAATGCAGATTTTGACATTTTTTTCTATTTGTTTCCTAGTATAGCAAGAAATGAAACATAACCAAAAGCAGCAGCCAAACCTATGAAAATCACCCAAATGGTGATCATCAGACATCACCCTCATGGTTAAGTTGCTGCACAATATTATTCTCACCTTCCCACACAAAGGACAAGATTTGCCAAAGTACAGAAGACAATCCAATGAAAACTTGTGGGATTATTGATGTGCTGCAAGTTAAGCATTCAGTGAGTGTTAGCAGGTCTTAGACTGTTGGCTTTTTGGAGCCAGCACCATGTATTTTTGTTTTGTGAAAGAATGAGTTTTAGTGAAGGGCAGCAGGGAGCTCTGAGAAGCTATTTAAATGAATATAAAATTATAATGGGCCAAATTGTGGAGCCTTCTTAGGCTTTGATCGTGACAAATACAATCCCATGATCTTCAGTGGTATTTTAGACTAAGCATTGTAAGATTTGGCCTCAATAACAATAACAATGAGATATTAAGATGAGATAAATAATCATCTTACCTTTGCCTACCCCCAGTACATTCAGTCCCCCTGACAGCGATCAGACTACTCATGTGCCTATCTGCTCACTATTTCAAGAGACTGATATTCTGGCTCATAATATGGAAAAGATTTAATTCTATTCGCTGTATCAAATAATACTGCTCAAGAAATGGGAGCTAAATTCACCACAGTATAAAAATGAGATCTCTTATTTTAATTAAGGAGCAATCTTTGATAAGCAGGAAACCCACTAGCTCTGACATTTCAGTTTAAATTGTGTCTCTAAGAGGGAGCCTGAAGCCTTTAACTTGTTGTGGAAATTAAAATTCTGTATTTTCTTTATATTTTATTAGTGCTTTCTGCATATAATATCTGTGGTCCAAATTTTGACACTTGCCTTTTCCCAAAGATAGTGTTGGGAATGGGGAAAGCTGAGAAGAGACATCATCTGTATGATATTCAGTCCTAGGTACAGATGCCTCTGGCAAGTTATGTTCACAACTTTCTGATTTCTCTTGGTTGTCACGTTTGGAACTAGGTGAAATGTTTCAATTAAGTTTTTTGCAGAGTTGTATTGATTTTGGTCACTTTTTCAAGAGGAAGCTTTCCAAGGCTGAGGGGGGATGTGTTCTGCTCTTCTCCAGCTAGGGAAGAAAAGACTGTTGCAATCTGAAAGAGGCACAGTTACCTCCCATGAAAGTATTTTAAATAGTCAGTTTTCTTCCCCAGTGCAGGTGAGGTGAGAGAGTGTGCATGTGAGAAAGAGTTCATTTGGTTTGTGTTGTTCCAAATTAGAATGTAAGTTGTTTTTACTTAATATTACAATGGTAGTTCATGGCCTGGACCAAGATTTTGAAAAAGTCTTCAGGCCACCAACATGAAGATAAATGAGAAGGAATTATGTGACAATTATAATCAAATTAAAAGATCTTTTGCCTCTTTCTGTCATTAAACACAGATCACAGCTCCCAGACCCTTTCATTTTCAGACATTCACGACTCCGTGTTCAAGTAAGAAGGGAAGTCTGGCAGCCTTTCTTGAGGATCTTGCTATAGACCGGCTGCTAGTTTCAGTGTCTTGTTCTGAGAAGTCCAAAACAGGAGCTGTCCACTAAACCCTGGTGAAAACAGTGGAGGAAGTGGATTTGAGACACCATGTCACAGGGGTCTAGCATTTCCCTTAGGCAGTCAGAACATTTATCTTTTTCACCATCTGACAGCTACAGGCTCAGTCAAAATCATGTTCCTCTGGAATCTACCATCCAGCAACAGAGAAACCAAAGAGCTCACATAACGTTTTTCACTCCCATTCATTGCTACAGAATATAGAGCATGAAATGGCTCTTACCACACCCCGCGAATGATGAGAGGAGCAAAGTGTCTTCCTTTTCCTGTCACCCTGTTTGGGGAATGCACAGCAGATATGTTCTTCCTCTGCTCATAAGGAAGACTCAGTTGTCCTAGAGCCCTTTAAACACACACACTCCTCGCTACATCCTCTTAAGGTCTGGGACCGTCCCCTTCTGCAGTCACTTGCTGAATCACAGGCTGTCCCCAAGAGGGATAAGACTTTTCTAAACAGTTCTGGAGAAGGAACAGGGGTATATTTATCTTCATTAGTGGAAATACTCTTTGGAAAGAAATGTGCCAATTCTTCTGCCTTCTTTTAGATTTCAAACTATAATCAAAACTGTAAAACCAGAGATGCTCCTCCACATATACTGGATAACCAAACCCTGACTTACAGAGGCTTTTGGTGGGAGTGAAATAGATGTTAAAAATAGAGGACATGCTGGATAAGGCTAGATGGAAAGAGAGTTGTTCCTTGCTAACAATTGTTTAAAAAGAATCTTACTGAGAAATAAATTCTTCAAAGACAGGCTGCAAACATTGTAACCATGTGAAAGTAGTATAGGTATATATCATCATTCTCTGCTTCTGTTAGAGTGGAAACCAGGTCTTAACATTGATTGACATGCACATAAGTCATATTTTTACAGGAATTTTAGATAGTGACTCAAAATTGTCATCTCACCATTTCCATTCACATACTAATTTCCATTTTCTGATGTAATTTTTCATTTCATTATCACTCTGTGTGTTTTCCCTTTATACACTGCATTCAGTTCATTTCTTCCTTTCATTTTGTTTCCTTTGATACCCTAACAGCTGGGTTTAAAAAAGTGTCACTTTTATTTTTTGTCACTAGAGGCAGGGAAATTAGCACCTTGATGGAAGGCGTACTTCATGGAGCATCTAGGCATTACAGAGCTCTTAAACACATTTTACTTCATTGTGATTAGAAAAATTTAAAAGAGGCATCACAATTTGCAGCCACTTTACTTCCTTTTCTCCCCACACTGCCTTTGCAGGATGACAGCCGTAGAAACATACATTATGAAAAGCAGCTCGCCTCACCCTTGACATTGTTGTCAGAGGACAGCAGCAATAATGAACTTTCTTTTCCACATATGATTTCAGACCAAGCTACAAAGGGCTAATGCACTTGTTAGCCTACTGTCTTTTTAGTCAATTCCCCACTGCAGCTACAGCTGTTCCTCTGAAACATCCCAGGGTTAACTGCAGTTAGATCTCACAGGCTGGATCATGAACAATGTCGGAGGCTGGAGGAGCAAGAAAGAAGTCTGTGTTTGTTCCCACCTTTAGAGAACAGCAATCTGTATAGAGAAGCATCTCAGAGCTGTTGGAGTGGGATTAACTTCCTGGGAGACTCATGGAGAAGACAGCCAGGACTAGCCAGGCACCTCCAGCATGCTGCACGGGAAGGGAAACTGGCTTTTCTTCATAGGACTCCTGGAGAAATGTAGTTACCCACTGCTTCCAGGGGACAAATCCACTCCCCATTGTAGATACTAGCTTTGTAAATTTCATCCCCATTTGTAGCAAGATGGATTTATAGGGACTTTTTAGAGCTAATCCCCAAAGGTGCAATGGGAATTTGTATTTCCAGTCAGGATCCCATCACTTCTGGAAATCTACAGTCCATTTTTCCATCCATGCAGAGAAACTTACTCAGTGATGAAAAGCTGCTAACTGGGAGCTGATAGGGGCACTCACACTACCTACTTTTAGGCACCTAAATAGGCGTTTGTGTTCAAAGACTTGTCTCTTTGGTTCCTTATGTAGTCAAACAAAAATGCTCCCCCAGAAAATGGTCTGGGGTAGAAATCTGCTCCAGGTGCTCTCAACATCCTTAAATAAACCTCTCTCTCCACAGACCACAGGAATAACTTAAGAAAAGTAGCCTCCTAATGCAGGCACTGAGGATATACCCTGGAAAATTAATCTGTTATTTAATATGCATACTCCATGGATGAATTAGACAGAAAAAGGCATGCCCGGTAGCTGAAAGCAAATAAATAGGAGACTACTAGGAAAATATAAGAAATGTTGTTACTTTGGGAGGGCCCTCTATCAAGGGTCAAAATAACTCAAATCTGGCACTCTGTGTGGCCCTTCATCATTTCTAAAGGGAGCATAATATCCTGAAGGACTCAGGGTCAGGGATGCTCCATAATTAAGGGTGGGCACTGGTTATTTTATCTATCCTTCATTTTGTACCTGGATCTTGGTTTTCCAGGTCCAGGGCTGCTGTTGGTATCCCTTTTAACAAATGCATGCAATTGTGCTTTGAAGATTTGAGGTGCCTCAAGTGCAGAGAAACCTCATGTTTTGTTTTTCACAAACAAAAATAAGCAAAAAAATGAAAAAGTACGATTGCTCCTACTGTCCTTATTATACCTACAGCCTGTACTGTGATGTACGCGGAAAAATACATCAATGAGTCCTTCTGTAAGAGATTAGTCTAAACCAGGCCTTCTGAAGATATAGCCCCACTCCTGTAAAACATTTACTAAATCATCTAAATAGCCCCAGAAATGTCACACAAGTCACATGGTTAAAATTAAGCACATCTTTAAAACTACTTAGCTTAACTGGGGTTTTCTGCTCTCTTCTACTGGTTCATTCAACTGCAACTTACATCTGGCACTGCTCACTCTTTCTCACTCACCTATGTGACCTTTTTACTAGGTCTTGAGATGAGCAGTTGTGCTTTGTGTGGAGAGCTGTATTAACAGCAGGAATGATTTGAGCATGCAGTGGCAAAGAGAAGGTGTTTAAAAACAATATAAAAAGGCTGCATGGCAAACTGTAGCATTTAGGTATAAACCTAAAGAAGGAACTTCCTAAGGCTACCTAGAGACTGCCAGGAGAAGACATTTAGAAGCTGGCAATTACTTGACACTGTAGGCTGTTAAAACTGAAATACCAGTAGATCATTTCCTCTCCATTTCCTACTCATATTAGAGTCTGAATCACTATTCCCATGTGACTTTCACATGTCTTACTTTATATAACAGTACAGTAAGAAAAACTCTTGCAGTCTTTGGGCCTCTTGACCGAAGACAGAAAGGACCTCTCCTTTTCAGAACCTTTTGCTATGTTTTCACAACATTGGAGGATTCTGTCAGCAATTTAGAATCATTTTGTCATATTACAAGGACACATACTGTACTTCATCAACAGGGACACTGTGAAATTATGAAACATTTCAGAGAAAACTGCAAGATATTTAGAGTAATTTCTTCCTGAAGATATGCAAAGCTCTTTGGGGAAAATGTAAGCAGATGGTGTGCGAAGCATTCATTGTTTTCTTATGTAGTGATAAACAAATACTTTAAATTAAGTATCATAACCAATATTTAGGAAACCTTATCCCAAATTATACACCAAAACAAAAGCCTAGCAAAATCCAGTGTACCTTTAGATCCTCAGTGTTTTCCTTCACCCTTTTCTATTTCTAAGACCATCCTTGGAAATCCTACTGACTTGGAGGGAGAGCTCTTGGGACAGGTGCTCAGGTGGATAATCACTCAGGAAGACATTTAAGTAAACAAACAGAGCCATGACAACAGAGGCAGCAAACCTGTCCTTGTGAGTTTTAGGCGTAAAAGCAAACGAGATCAATAGTGCTCCTGCTGCTCCAGTGACTAGCCCTAAGCCCTTCTAGCTGTTTACAATGTATGCATTTTATTCGCTGTTTTGTATGGCCTTCTAAATTACCACTGCTGCTTGCCTCAGTTTACATGAGTATAAAATGCAATCTTTAAAAACACATTCTACGTTATTTGACTCAAAAGCCATAGTGTTTGTAATAACAAACACTGATTAACCTCAATGACCATAGTATCATCCTGTTAAACCTGAAGAGCTATTACTGTTATTATTCACTGACTGGACTGTTTTCATGTCTAGTGAAGGGGAACAGCATCTTACAAAATTTGAAGACCATGGCATGACAACTTTGTATTTGCATATTGCCAGGCACTGCTATCATGCCCAGTATGGCAATCAGAGCATGAAAAAGAAGAGGATCCCTTTTCAGAATGAAAAAAAAAAAAGTGAAGGTACCTTTGAAATGCTTTGTGTAATGAATCTTACTATTCCTTTAGTAAAGTGGTTTTTTTCACAGCAGCAAAAGTGATACTGAAGTCTAATAAAACTGTGCTGAAACTAAAAAACTTAAATTTACCTCTGAATGACGGTGATGTGAATTTGATGCAAACCCATTAACTTCAATAATACTGATTTAATGAGTTAATCTATATTTACACCAATGTAACTGGGAGCACAGCTTAGTTCACAACTCAACAAAGCACTTACCGGTACCCAGTACACTGGTACAGGTGTTGAGTGGGAATATCCTACCTTGTGGAAACATCACAGGCAGTGAGCTGAGTTCTGGTGAAGGAAAGAAGAAAGAGGAAAGCCTGCCTGGCAGTGATGGCCCTGGAGTGGGATTCTGGAGACGGATTGTGCCTCATGCATTCTTCAGAAATGTGTTCTCTGTCTCTACCTCATTTCTCCATATGTGTTGTAACACTAGCAGTTCTTTTCTGTTATTCTGTTTATACCCGGGACTAGATTTTGAGACCCAGTCTTGATCAATAGTAATTCACAAGATAGAAAAAGGTATGTAGCTCCTGTGGTGTAACAGGATAACCTAATGAGAGAAGGAATGAAATTAGTTTGCTGGATGGAAAACTCAGGGACTATCACAGTATCCAGCACAATGAAGACTTGAACTCATCTGAGATACTCAGTGCCACATGAACATGAATAATAAATACATTGTCAGAGGTGAAGGTTAAAGAAGAAGAGAGAAACAGAGGGATTCTGAGCAGAGGTGAAAATAAACAAATCAGATATTGAAATACAAGTACAGCAGAACTGGAGTCTTCAGCTGCTCACGTTAGGACCCTGCATTGAGCTGTTACCTTGCTATGAATATTCATGCCAACCAAGTGATGAGGAATGATGTATGATGTAAAGAATGCTAAGGAGTACATTTAATGCTCCCTTGAAGGGAATAGGGTTGTAGTCTTCAGGAGCTTAAAAAAATGCCAGCAAGACCCTGAAGTCAACCTGCAACTCACTCAGCAAATAACATAATTCTCAAGTCACAGACACCTCTAGCAATCATCTCGTCCTACCCCTTGCTCAGAGGAGGATCAAGGTTGCCCAAAGCGATATCCAGTTGGGTTTTTAATTTCTCCAAGGATGGAGAACACACAGCCTCTCAGGGCAACATGCTCCAGTGCCCAATCAACTTCACAGTAAAAAAGTGTTTTCTTCCACTTAAATGGAATTTCCTGCACTTCAGTTTGTGCCTCTTGGCCTTAAATATGAGTTAAGTAAATAACTAAGTAAATAATTGAATGAGGCATGACAATCCTACAGATTTTGGAAAATGAAGTGAGTGGCATGCATCTGAATAGGCTAATGTATGTGGGTATTGAAAAGCAGGAGCCCAGTATGCAGGCTAACAGTAATTGGTTTTCTTAATTTTCTTTCTTGTACATTTCCAACTCTCTAACTCCCATATGAGTTGGTGAGCTATTATGTAGAGGCTGCCTATTAGATATAAAGCTTTACAAACTCATTGTTGATAATGTCAATGTCATGAAGAAAATTCAGGCCAGTTACAATATGTGGTACAAAGCTATCTAAAATTATAAGTGTGGGCGTTTCAAGCGTGGGTCTTATCTCATTTGAAATTGAAATATGTTTGCAGTGCTTGAATGTGGGAAGATTAATTAGCACCTCTGTTTCAAAATAAGAAGGAGTAGAAACCCATCACAAGGAAAAGGGGAAGTGACACTGTTGACAGCTAGGAAGATAGGGTTTTTCAGCTGGAAAATAGTGCAGAAAAGAAACAAATGCATCTATTTCTCTATTCTGAAGGCAAGGAAAATGGTATTTGATACTGACTTTTTCAAAATGATTCCATGGCCATGTTTTTCTTAATTGCCAAGTAGCAGCAAGCTAAGATACTGAGTTCATTTTCAGGAAGCTACTGATTTAATGATATTTCAAGGTATCTGCTTTCCCAGATTCCAGCTCTTGATTCCTCCAAGCACGTAAAATGAATGAAGTTAGAAGGTAAGCAAACAAACAACAAGTCCCCATGCATATTATGGCACATTTCGCTCTGATGTATTTCAGTGAAAGACTGGGATGCATTAAGCAGTCGTAGGTGTTATTTGAAAGTAGCTCTCTGTTGTAGTTTAGGAAATAGAAGCTGCCATTTCCCTATTTCATCTTTTTCCTATGATCCTCTACCGGTTGGGAAGAGTTCCCTTTGATATCTCATATAGGATCACTCACAGATGCTTCTTTTATTCTTTGTAAAAGCAGTCTCAAGACACTGACAGTCTGTAACCCCTTCATTTAGTATCAAAGGTTCTTAATATAATTTACTAAAATGACATTGAAAAGCATCCTTCTCTTAGAGGGATGACTTTGTTAATGGGGTTTAGAGATAGCAAGGTAGGTACCTATATCACGTCTTACAGTAACAATATGAAAGAGACATATTCAAGCCCTTGAAACCCCTGTGATAACACAAGTGATTCTCTGTCTTGCTTCAGGTAGCTCTGCAACACTGAAGCATTATATTTAGATAAATGTCTGCACTGCTAACCCAAAGTGGCAAGATAAAATATTCCAAACTGTAATTTGTCACAGGAAATGAGCAATTTATGTAAAAAAAAAAAAAATGGAATTGTGATTGTGCAAGAAGTAAAGAAATTCTTGTCACAAGAATTTTCCACACAGAAACATCTGCATTAGCACACTTCCCCATTTCATTTTCCCTCCTAGTTAGATTCCTACTTTCTCCTTCCTATGAATCTGCAGGAAAAGTGCCCCAAAGTGCCCATTTTGCATGTGCACCTTAACAGTAGGAAAGTCTGCCTTTGAAAAAGAGCTAGCTTTCCCCTACAACCAAATTCCTTTTTAAAGGAAGTTCACATAAACCTTAGTTATATTTGCTACATAAATGAGTCAACTCTGAACTTTGCATAGCATATGAAAAGTCTGGAGTCTGAAATCATTTTGCAGTAAAAATTCCATATTTCACTTTAATCTGTTGAGAAGAAAAGTTAGTGAAATGGCATATTGTGTATGTACTGTGCACAGAGCCTCCCTGAATTCCCTGTTATGTTTTTTCAGCTAATATAAGCCTTACAGGGGCAATTTAGCTTAGTCAGAGTCAAGCTGCCTTCTATGAGCCTCTCACATCTTCAACAACTATAATTCCTGAAATTGAACATGTTTTGTAGTATCTTGATAGTGCTGATGTTGAACAAAGCAAATAAAGTCAGTTTGATTCTCCTAAATTCAGATTAATCTGCAAAGCACAAAGTAATAAAAACATTATTTTGACTGTCAAACTGAGCAGATATGACAGCAGTTGTCAGGGGAAAGCATGTGTCATGCACATACATAAACTTACCACAACAACAAACTGTAACATTTCGTACCAGCTCTGCTTTCTTCACAGGAGTGCCTTTCTTCCAGATTGCTTTGGGAAGAGGGAAGGGTGGAAGAAATCAAAAACTAAAAGGCTTGAATTTCTGAGAAAGAAGAAATATTGAAATGGCAGCTTAGGAAGATAAACAGTGAAAAGAGCCCCTAAGATGAGTTCCCTTAGTGAAAGTTACCAGTCTGCCATGAAGGGCTGTCCCATAAAAGGTGTGGTGGGTTGACCCTGGCTGGACACTAGGTGCCCACCAAAGCCGTTCTATCACTCCCCCCTCCTCAGCTGGACAGGGGAGAGAAAATATAGCAAAGGGCTTGTGGGTCAAGATAAGGACAGGAGACATCACTCACCAATTACCATCACAGGCAAAACAGACTCAAGTTGGGGAAAATTAACTCAATCTATTACCAATCAACCAGAGTAGGGTAATGAGAAATAAAACCAAATCTCAGAACACCTTCCCTCCACCCCTCCCTTCTTCCTGGGCACAGCTTCATTCCTGGATTCTCTACCTACCCCCCCACCCCCAGCGGCACAGGGGTACAGGGAAAGGGGTTTACAGTCAGTTCATCACATGTTTTCTCTGCTGCTTCATCCTCTTCAGGGGCAGGACTCATCACACTCTTCCCCTGCTCCAGCATGGGGTCCCTCCCATGGGAGACAGTTCTCCATGAACTTCTCTAATGTGGGTCCTTCCCACGGGCTGCAGTTCTTCACAAACTGCTCCGGCGTGGGTCCTTTCCATGGGCTGCAGTCCTTCAGGCACAGACTGCTCCAGCGTGGGTCCCCTATGGGGTCACAAGTCCTGCCAGAAAACTTGCTCCAGCGCGGGCTTCTCATGGGGTTACAGCCTCCTTCAGGAACCCACCTGCTCCAGCGTGGGGTCCTCCCTGGGCTGCAGGTGGATATCTGCTCCACCGTGGACCTCCCTGGGCTGCAGGGGGACAGCCTACCTCACCATGGTCTTCCCCATGGGCTGCAGGGGAATCTCTGCTCCGGCGCCTGGAGCACCTCCTCCCCCCCCTCCTTCTTCACTGACCTGGGGGTCTGCAGGGTTGTTTCTCTTACATGTTCTCACTCCTCTCTCCAGCTGCAGTTTCTGTGCCCCCTGCAACTTTTTTTCCCTTCTTAAATCTGTTATCCCAGAGGCACTACCACCGTCGCTGATGGGCTCGGTCTTGGCCAGCAGCAGGTCCAACTTGGAGCTGGCTGGCATTGGCTCTGTCGAACACAGGGGAAGCTTCCACCAACTTCTCACAGAAGCCACCCCTGTAACACCCCTGCTACCAAAACCTTGCCACACAAACCCAATACGTATGCATTGAAAGTTAGCTATCCACAGGACAAAATTTAAGTATACCTATACAGCTTTTGCTAAGATTTAGCTGGAAGGCAGCATCTATCTGAAAACAGCTACCTAGCACAGCCTGTGGAACAGTCAGATCAGGTTCCCCACTTCCTCATGGGCTGGTGCCAATACATGTTCCAATGACCAAGTAAATATGTAAATTTCACAGGTTTGGGGGCTAAAAAGTCCTATCTATCAAAAGAAACTATCAAACCTAGTTTCTAGGAACAGAAAGACCCATATGATTTGAGGTGAGATTTGAGCTAAGGATGCCAATAGTTGTCAGACCAAGGAAGGGTGTATAATCACCACAAAAGAACATTGCCTTTCACCAGACACAGGCACAGTCTCGCAGGTAGGAGTGTACTGGTCCTGAGTAATGTCCTTGATCAAGACGAACTGGGAGAAAAAAAAAAAGCCAAACAAGAAAAAACACAAGATAGAGAAAGAGAAAAAAGAGTTAATATTTTTGGTATCCAAGGTACTAATTAAGTAAGTCATACATTTTTTTCATCCAATCCTTTTTATTCTACAGAAATCTAAAGAAATTGTTAAGAAGGGAAGCCTGGCAAGATTCTGGGCAGCAGAAGGAATGTCATGCTATACAGAAAGACAGAAGACTAATTAACCTCATTTTTGTAGGATTTTGATCATGAGCTGTGATTATGTGATTGATTTCATATTTGTGTGGGCTCTTAAAATATTATAAGGCCTTTTTGTTTCTGGGATTTTGGGGGGGGAGGGTTGGTGGGTTTTTTTGTGGGAGAATGGCAATTATCTGTATGTGACAAAAAGGAAGAGAGATTCTGTAAATACATATGTAATATTTCTGTATGTTATATAGTAACTGTAGCAGCACAGAAAAATACTCCTCACAATATATATTTTTAAACTGTCTAAATGTTTCAAGTCATTATCTCCCTTTTTTTGGGGAGGGGGGGAGTTATAAGGACCTTCTGAAAAGCTGACAACTTACTTTGTAGACCATAACAAAGTTTATAATGACATGATGGCTGAATTTGTGAATGTAAGTGGAGGTGATTTTTTTAAACATTTGTTACATACCACATAGAATGAAGGTAAAGAAAATCTTATAGTTCATAGCAGAAAACATCATTTATCTCCTTTAATGGCTTAGAGTAGTGCAGCACTACCCTAGACAGGGTCGCACTGGACTTGTTCATTCCAATGGAGCCTTTCATACTGCTGAGATTTCCTTTGTCCATGAGGAAGAAGAAGGTGCATTTCCACTGACAAGATTATTTGGCTTTTCTGCTGGGTAGATTTATCTCCTGACAAGGGGCCTGTAAAATCTGAAATATCAGTGATTGCCATCAGGTACTAGAAATTATTTAGAGTGGAGAAAGATATGAAGTGGGTCAAAAGCAAGTAAGGCACTGCAGTCACCAACATAAACAAACAGCAGTAGGTAGACTTCCTCACCCATATTTTTGTTCTCAGTCAATGTTATACATTCATTGTCTTGTTTTATCTGTCTTAGTGGAGGTAAGTTTGCAACTGCCTTACAGAGGTGAAAAAGTATCCCTCTAATTAGCTTTTTATTGTAAGTTAATAAATTGTTTATGGGCTGCTGATTGGAGGACAAAAAGGACAAAACTTTCTTTTTTAACTAATGGCAAGCATAAAATAGTAGCATTCTTCTCCACCCAATCTTTCCCAAAGGAAGTTCACTAAGTGAGGAGAAGCCATATGCTAGAAGAGTTTGCTAATCAAGTAACAAAGATATTGAGTTGGGAGGTTATAAAGGAAGAGACATCATATTTACTTTCTTCAGCAATTCTAGTTCTAAAGAATGTTACATATTCCAGTCAAAAAGGACAGAAAACTTTGGGGAAAAAAAGCAAAAATAATGTGTGGAAGTGAAACAAAGATTTATTAACTGGAGACAATGGGCATAATAGATCAAAAAGGAGTGAAATTCTGGCCCTGTGTGAGCCATGGAGGCTTACCTCAATTTTCAGCGGTTCCAGGACTTCGTCTGGTATATTAATGACAGCCAAACTGTAATAAAAAATGAAAGTAACACATTGCTTAGTGATAAACTGTAATCCAAACCAGAGTCCCTTTTTCCCTCCAGACAAAAATGAAAGTTTACCGTATAAAAGAAACACCATCAGAACTGTAATTATCATTTTGAGGACACTGACTTTGCAGGCATATCTGTACATTCAAAGAATATTCACCGCAAGGTAGTCTATAAGCCACTGGCTACAGAGCATCATTGGAGGTAAAAATTGTACTTGAAAATGCACAGTAAGAACCTGATTTTGCAAAGGTTTCATCCCATGGATTAAGGAACCTGGCACTGTGAAACAACAGTGCACTTGTACCAGCATCACACATTGCAGGGAATGACTCATAAGCAGCCCCATCCATTTGGAGGCAAGACGCATTGTGGCTGTTTGTGACTTTAACCCAAGAGCTACTATTTCTGAAAATGCTCCTAGAGGGATGTCTTTTGAAGGTTTGGGAAACAGGACAGAATTAAAATCTGACTGGAGAAACAATCCACTGCCAAATAGCACAGTGCCTGGAGCAATTCAAATAAAACTTCTTTCAGATGTCACTTACATTGTTGCAGACTCCCATAAAGATAAAGCCTGACCTATTTTTCTTTTGTTTCAAAACTTGTTCCCTTTGACATTTTGTTGCTGTTGTAATTGCTGCCTCTCTCTCCTTCCTTTCCCGCTCTGGCATTCATTATTGTGGCGTGTTTATGCTGTGCCTTCACCTCCTTGTTTCCGCTGCTTGAAAGGGGTCTGGTAGAACCTGCCAGGAGTCTGAAACGGCCAGGAGCATTACAGTGCTCCTGCTTTGCTGAAGATGGCAGGGTATATGGATTAAGATAGATGCAAGTTTTCCTTTACCCAGGGGCAACCACCACCTCCATCAACATAAAAAAGGCAAAGGGTTTTTCTTCGCATACTTACCTCCATGCTTGGCTTGAACACCTTGAAACAGGAGAGGTGTTCCCTAGCTTAGCAAGTCATGGACATGTTAGTCCAAGGCATACTGTACACACAGCTCTGTGTATATGTTGCCATGTGTGATGCTGTTATAGCATGAAATATTTAAACAAGACAGCTGTATTCAGAGAATAGACTGGTGATGGAGAAGCAGCTTGCTGACAGCACCTCTCTGGATTAGTTTGCAACCCCTGCATAGCTTTTACCTTTCCCTTCCCTGCTTGCCCAAGGGGCTACCACTCTGCTGTTGCTCAGTCTTAAAAGTATTGCTTAGATAGCTGAACAACAGGAAACAGAGAAGGTGAAGGAAATGGGGTTTTGAATAAAATACATTTTCCTCTTGAATGTGTCTATGGTTAAAAAGCAGTACTTATCAGCTCCATAAATAATGACTTTGTATAATCTTACTGGTGGGAAAAGGTCTTACTTGATGGCTTTGAGGAAAGTGGCAGGAAAATCAGCTTTTCAGAAGGATTCTTTCCATTATTTTGGTTTGTTGCACTGCATACTCTTAAGTGACAATGAATCGTATATCTTGCTCCTCACTGTTGATAGGAGATGTTTGGCATAGAGATGCATTTAGATGATGTTTTTGTCTGGTCAGGCACAAGAGGAAAGGGTTGCTTTACGCATAAAACCTTAGAAGGGAGTTTTTTGAATTTTCCTTCCCATTCTTTTCTTGCTGTTGTGACACAAGAGACCATCAGTGCTCTTTTCTTGCATAAGATGCTGTCATGGTGGGCAAGTTTCTCCTCTATTGAACAGGCCACTGTCATTGCATCTGATCCCTACAAGGGAGGTTTGGTTCGGTGGGGGTAATTCCCTATCAGGAGGGGGCTGTGGATATGCATAGTCAGTACTTTCCCTTTGCCAGCTACCCAGCTTCATACACGTACCTGCATCGTCATACAGGGAGGCCCAGATTTAACAGAAGCCCAGCCTGAGGAGGGAAACCCTCACTCTCCTCTCTTTTCCCCTGCCTTTCAGAAGGCTGTTTCCTACAACACGGTGACCCCTAAGAAGGTGGAAAAGGGGAGGTCAGCATTTCTACCTCTCTGGGAGGCTGTGCTCTGCACCCTTGATACTCATATGGAAGCTGACATTGTCTGGGACAGTTCTCTGTGTCCTGCAGAAGACACCTAGAGGCACCACTGTTCCCTCATTTGCTCTGCCAAGACTATTATAGCACAAATAATTCACAACTGAATAACAGAGAGGGATCAGGCTCACTGTATCTGCATCACCACAGCAATGGCTGTACTAGTAGAAATGAAGAAAAGTTACTGTACAGAAATCCAAAAAGCATAAAAAAATCCTTCTTCAATATGCTTACTACCTTTCTTGTCCCATTAGAGCCTCTGTGATGATAAATTTTCCTGCCAGAAAGAGGCGCGGAGTCTCCATAAACCCCATTTGAGTACATTCCTTACTTGTGGGAAGCTAAAACATTCAAATGCAGCTCTTTTCAGTACATGATTTCCAACCCAAAACATCCATTTGTACCTCTGAAAACCTCCACCCGAATATATCTCTGACTCACGCATGAATCAGTATGTAGTTCCATGTCCAGGGATCTGTCAAAATGGGTTCTGTTTTTCATTAAGTATTATCTCATTACAATAGAAAATAATGTAATAGTGAGACTAATTTTATACACAGGAGAAAGTAGCAAATATTCACATGCCAAATACAATCCAAAGAGGTAAAGTAATTAAAGAGGTATGTAATGGGAGAGGACAATTAAACTTTGACTAGAACAAGAAGTTCTCCTTTACTCACAGCTCGTCACCTGAGAAGCAAACAAATTCAATATTAAGATTCAGAAAATCATTCCATCCCTACTCCTAAATAATGTGCTTGCCCCTCTTTACACAGCAGCTATGGTTTCTAGTTACAACTGAAAGATGTATAAAAACCATCAACAAAATATTTCACAAGGCTGGAGGCATCTTCTTATGTTGTTCAGTGAAAGCATAAGTAAGAAGCCTTGTCTCTGAGTCCTATCCACGGGAAAAGCTTCAGATTTGACCTTCCAGTGGACAATAATTGCCTGACACCTAATTTGAGAGTAACACACTTAAGAGAAATCTGGGGCATTTCACAGTGACAAGAAAAGATACTAATAACTACTGTAAGGCTGAAACTGTTGGTGTCTTCATTTTCACCTATAGCAAAATAGTATCCCAAACAAAGATTCCAAGAACAGTGAAGAACTAATGGAACATGTTATTTACCATGCAAGATTTCAAGGTCATTACAAAGCAAATGTTGAAATTTGGTTACAGATTACCCTCCGGTATGAAAGGAGAACACCTGCTTAAGTGATTCACTAAGCCATGAATACAGTGGCAAAGCAGGACTCTGCGATGAAAAGCTGAAAATACATATGGATAGTATAAAAGGTCCAGTGGAGGAGTAAAAATAATGAGAACCTATTGTGATCCTTGAAAACACCATTTACCACATGTGTAATACCTTTTTCCTAAAGCCCCGTGTAGAAGACAGCATGTATGGATATGTTAAGTGGTGATAATTAAGGCCAGAGCCAAGTTTCTGTAACGTTGTACATGTTTGGAAAACAAAAAACCCAAAGCAACACAAAACAAAACAAAACTACTTTGTAATTCATCCTGTTGGGACCTCACCAAAAACTTGAAAAGCAACAGAAAAAGGAGGAAAAAAAGATCTGTCTTCTGCATGAGCCCCAGGTTGATTAGAAGCTGTCCTGAGAAATTCTGTATTTGACCACAAAAAAACCAAAGACCCCAAACCCTGACATCGGAGGATTCAATGAACCAGACACATTAAGGTAAATTTTTAAAGAAGTAAATGGTATGGACTGAAGACCCGGAATGACTGGCACAGATTTCTGCAAGGCAAAATGGACATGATGAATTAAAATGCACCACGGTGAGAAAGACAGAATGTCAATATTTGTTGATGTAGAAGGATATACCTGGCAGTTGTTTGTTCAGTCACCCAGATTACCAAACTGTGTCTAAAGTCATCTTTTAGAGATTTGGTTACCTTCTTGCCCTACACAAAGGAAGAGCTTTAACAGGCAAGGGTAGGCTTTGGATGTCTACAAGTACATCAGCACACGGAGTTGAGCCCAAGCTTTGTAGTTTGCCAGGGCCACTTGTCACTGTCACTCCTCCACTTAAAGAGATATTCGACACAGTCCTGGGAATTCAAACACTAAATTTCCTTTGAAATTCTGGGGCTATACCATTTTGAAAATCTCATTCTGAAAGATTAAGTAGTAATGAGCATTAAACACTTTGCCTAATCTAAAGTTTGGGCAATACTAAGGGCTTCTTCTCTGTAATGCTGACACCATATGCACAAACATGGAGCATTTAGGGGAGAAAAAACTCCCTAGTTTAGCAAATTGCCAATGTTGCTGAAACCTGTGTTGATCACAGGACTGAAATCAAACTTCGAAGACATGA
Source organism: Harpia harpyja (assembly GCF_026419915.1). Lineage (NCBI taxonomy): Eukaryota > Metazoa > Chordata > Aves > Accipitriformes > Accipitridae > Harpia > Harpia harpyja. The sequence goes on from NC_068969.1 coordinate 39,614,372, forward strand.
AACAAGCCCCAAACTTGCTAAATAGTATGTCAAGTTGATTCCTCTTACAATTCAGACAGAATTACACTGCACAGGACACCTCCAGCTACTGTATCTAGCCTAAACGTGATGAACCCCAGTGCTCCGGTTACTCCTCCACTCTCCAGAAACTATTTCATGTTCTAACTGACCACAGTTACACATTTTGTCTGGTTTTCATCCTCCATTCTTCTTTCACTGAATTTTACCCCATTACTTCTTGTTATTTCTCCCTAAATTGCTCTAAACAATTCTTCCACCTATTTTACCACGCAAAAAAATAATTTTACTGTTCAAACATTGAACATTTTGTTTAAATATTAAAAAGTATTGTTTTTCTCTTGACTGTTAAGCCAGTTTGAAAGCAGGATATAAATTGGCTTAAAATCTCTGACACTGAGTCCTGTACAACTGGTGTCAGAAGTCATACCATTTTCCCTTCAGCAGCAAGCTAACTGTGCTATCACTTCCATGTGGGATGGTTCTTTATTGTCAGGGCTAGGGTATGCCACACTCGAAAATGATTTTGCAGTGCTGCATTAACACTTTCAGAAGCATTGCTCTTTTTCTTTTCTTTTTTTTTTTTTCCCAGACAAAACAGCATTACGTACATCTTTCTAATCATAATCAGTCACCTGGTGACTTCACAATCTCATTATGATACAGAGGTGAGATTGTGAAGCGTTGGAATATGAATATGAGTGTTCTATTAAATTTTTTATGCAGACTGTGAGAATACCCACTGAGACAACTTCCTCACCTTCTTTTAAAACCATTCATAAACATTTAAATATGGGTTAAAGAAGAAATTTTCTTTCTTAACCCTTTCATACTGCAGAAGGCATGTTTCATTTGAAACTTCAAATCAAATCAAAGTTTGCCAAAGAACAATCTTCAAATTTGCTTGAGCTGTCCATTTTGGTTGACATGTTTACACCCAAACCCAAGGGATATCAATGTGCATGCTTTTTTCAACATAGTAGAAATCTTTTGACTCTTCTTACCTTGTTCATAGAAGTTGGGGTCAAAGTCTCAGGACTTCTGCTTCTAATTAGAAGGAAAAAAGCCCCTGATTTAATCTCATATGCAAACCCTGCAGAAACTGAACCTTAATTCAAGACAGGGCTTCTGGAAGGCTTTATTCTGCTCTGGCAGCCTAGTGAAAACACTTAAATTGATTTAAAATGGCAGTGGAGTACATCCCAGGTTAGCTGGCCTGATGATAGCAGAAAAAGAGTTTGTGAATATTTTTCACATAGTGGGGCCCTAATACCACCTAATCATATCTAAACTCTGAGATTTGTTAACTCAGAGATCTTTGAAACTGATTGGCACTCATATGTTTGTAGTTTGATTTAAATATAATCTAAACCTAATAAAGAATGCATGACTTCTTTAAAGATAAGTATTCTTCAGTCCAATAGTCTGGACAGCAAATTTCAAAACCACTCAGTACAATTTCTGCAGCAATATTGGGAACCATAGAAGTAACCACATAATTATCTCCTGTTATTTTGTTAATTACTTGAAAAGTTCTGGAGCATTGGTTTGGGTGGGAAATACTAGCTTTAGGGACTACACTGCCAGCGGCAGGTATTACGGATACTTGGTTCATTATTTGGACTCCTAAATATTATCATAATACAAATAAAATTACTAAAAAAACTCTAAAAGTTAAGTTCATTTGGGTTTGAGTTTTGCTATTTTATTCAGATGATTTGACAGCTCAGCACAAAACTTCTGATTTGAAGCCTGGAAAAATCAAGAGATGGTAAACAGTGTGCTTTCAGTTAGTAATTCCAATCCGGCCAAGGTCAGTAATGAAAGAAAGCCATAAACAAATGGAAGAGCTCCAGTATGCCAGAATGTGTTTTATAATTTCATTTAAATTATTACAAATGTCATCAGCTCTGTAGTTTGTCAGGCAGAGGATAAAGACCAGTGCACAATGAATAATGGATTTTTTGGTTATTTTAGCTGAACCAAAAAAATGGAAACAAAAAAATTGATTTGTGTCAACACAAAATATTTTGTTGACTCAAGGCAAAATGTTTTGTTCCATTTCAGGCCAAATAAAATGTTTCATTTGACCAGACAGGAAACATAATTTTTCATTTTCAAGTTACTGTACTAGATCATGTCTCTTAAGGCCCCATCACTTCGAAACAAAAGTCAACATGGAGCATTCATTAAAAAAAAAATAGTTTCTTCAAAGTAACATCAGCATGCCAGGATGACTATCTGATGGACACCCATAGATGTCCCTGCCTTTCTTCCCCCTGTACTGCTATCAAACCCATGGCATGGAGGTGTCTGGGGCTGCCCCTGGTGACCGCCCCACCTGCCCTGTTCCCTGGATGGGGCAGTGGGATGGTCCTGGCTGCCAGGTCCTGCCCTGCCACTTTGGGGAGAGACCCCGACACTCCTGGCACCCACCAGCCCCTGGGCCCTGTGATGCCCTGGTATTGACATTTTCTAATTTCCCTCTCTCACGCTTCTGTGTTTTAGAAAAACACGTTTTTCATTTCCCTGTGAGTACAGGGATTGCCACTTCCTTTTGAAGCAGCTTTGGTGATTTGTATTTGATAAGATAATAATAACAAAACAGCATGCTCAGGCCTAGAAAAGATGGAGCTCAGGGTTATATTCTCAGTGAGTCCTTGACTCAAAACACTTAAGTTTTCCACTTTGTAAAGTGTAGATAAGCCTTGTCTGCATATCCACCCCACCCAATGAATTTTCTAGAGCTTTATTAAATAATTGCAGAACGCACTGAGCTCCTTGACTCTAAGTTGGAAAGAGTGATTAGCAATACCAGTGATCCAGAGGTATGTTTTTACTGCAGACAGAACAGACCTGTAGGAAAAAGACCCTCAAACATACCGTATGTGAATTTGATATTTTTCTGAGCATCCTGCTAGTATCTTGGTGACTCCCTTTCCCTGTGGAAGTCTCTTCTCTTCCCTGCATGCTCTTCTTTGATATATTGTTTTCAAAGTGGCCACAGTAGAAAGCCGCGCTCAGTTCCCTCCTGCTCCCTTGTCTTACTCTGTTGCCACCAGGGCCCTCAGTCCTGAGTCCATTACAGTGACATCCAGTTCACCACAAAGTCATCCTCATATTTGAGTTTTTCTTTTTTTTCTAGCCCTTGAACCTACAGCTAAGGTCTGGTGGTGGACACTGAAACACTGCGTAGGGCATTCAGAGACCCCAGCAGTAAGTCTCTGCTCCTCAATAGAGGAGAATATGAAAGGGTTACTCCTAGACTATTTCAGTGTATGATTTTCAAAGACTTACCAGAGCAATTGCATTTATCGTGGTGGTGAGGTTGACAGAGCACAGATGTTGGTATAAAAGAGGAAGTCTATGGGGTTTTTCTTTGGCCAGACTGAAAATCTTGACATTGGATTAAATTAAAAAAAAAAAAAAAGTTTCATATTTATGAGTTTCAGAAGCGGATTTCAACACATTCCACAGAGAACCCAAAGAAAGGATGAAAGAAAAGGTTGTGCCTCCAGTTAATCACATCCAAAGCCAAATGAAACCAGGAATAAAATGTCCCTTTCCTTACAGTATTAAGAATTAGGTGAAAAAAATTGTAGCCAAGGGCAGTCTTCACTGGATCTTACATGCTTTATGGAGTCCTTTGACAACTAATGTGTAGAAATGTCTAGATGCTAATTATTTTATGACCGAAAAGTGCACAGTTCTCTACAGCACATCCCTTAACAAAGAAGCTGTTACCAATTAGACATTTCCTACTTTTGCAGGAAGCTTATTTTCAAAATAAGCCCCAATGTGTAACTTGTATCTTATTTAATATTTACATTATTTGTCGGTCTTTGTTCCAAGAGGATTTTGACTGCAGGATATCTCTTCTTCAGAGAAGGTTTGTTTCGGATATTTTTTGGCTGTAGGATAGTGTTGCTCAGCAATTTCTCTTCAGCAGTCAATGTCCTTTTACCACACAATCTCTGCCAACTATTGCACATGTTCTTGGTACGTTTTTGTGTGTATGAACAGCACTGACACAGGGCAGGGCAGGACTAACAATCTTGGTCTGCCACTGTCGTCCCATTCTAGTGACCCCCCCAGGGAAAGAAAAAAACACAGATGCTGCTGCATGAAGGGTTCTTGACTCAGGTTACATTAAAACAAACTCAGCAAAAATTGTTGAAATTTTAAAAATACTACATTTACTCTGTGAAGATTTTGCTTAATATTATTTTTATTTTTTGTGACAGCATTGTACTTTTCCTGTAGACTGGAGTGCCTGATTAGTACGGGGAAGTTCGTTCTCATACAAATGACAAGGATATTTCACCCTGTATAATACCCAGTGTTTTCTCCCTGTGCTGTAGAGTCATTCTGAAATATCACCAGAACCTTAAAAAGAAATATTGTTTTGGTCAGTCATTTCCTAACCTTCACAGTCATATTAGACATTGGGAGTTCACTGGATGCTGAAATAAGCTTAATGTCTTAAGGAGATAGATACCACTGCATAAGGCTTGCTGGTACTAACTTTCGTGAAGTCCATTTACCAAAAAAAAAATTAAAAAAAAAAAAAAAGAGTACAAGCTTATTTTATTAACTTCTGGAATGTTAATTATATCTTGCAGATACGCAGAATGCAAAACATCCCACCTGTGTACTGGAAATACACAATGGGAAAGGACAGTCAAAACCAGCAATAGTACTGAAAGCCAGTTAAAGAAGTGTCATCCTCCTGTTTTCCTGAGCTGTACCAGTGGGGATGTCAGTGCAAGCAGCAGTGGGTACTGATTATAAAATCATACCAAACCTAAGTGGATAAAACTGAGCAGTACTAAAAAATTACCCCTCATTCAGCAATAAAAAAAGGCAGAAGTAACGTGTAGCTCTAGTGCTATTAAACAAAGTACTCCAGAAACAGGTGGCAAGAGTAACACTTACGTTTGTAAGGATGCCACTGGATCTAATAGCAAATAAAGGCAGATCCTTTCCAGGGTAACACCGTTTGGAATATAGATGTCAGTTTTGCCCAATGGTCCACAGTTCAACATTTTCATTACTGCAAAGCCTGCAATGGTCAGAGATGCTTCTTTAACTTTTGGGGTTGATAATCCCTTTTCAATAAACCTGTCTTTACTTGACAAAAATGAAGGAGAGAAATTTATGCATTCTAATTCTACATCTGATCCTTCAACCAGAGAGACACAGCCAGAGATCAAATGCTGCAATATGATTCTACTTGACTTAATTTATTTAACTGGCATTGCCAAGAATCCATCAGCTCTCTTTAGTTAATATGCACTAAAAAGTAGGTTTGATAGACTTATTTTATATTTTTATACTTATGTGTGGTAAGCACTTTGTTGTTCTCTTGAGTAGAAGTACAGCATTTCATTTCCTTGGACCATGTAAGCACATAGGGAAGAATTTATTAGGAAGGATTGGGAAGGATTTATTAGCTGAATATTTTAGAGTCAAACAGCAGTCCCAAATTAGCAGGTAAAAGACTTTCTGTTAAATTCCCTACACTCATATTCTGATTGCTCTTCTGGTCTTTTCACATCTCTCTGTTTGATTTTATTAGCAAATGGATAGGTTCTCAAACACTTCAGCCTGTTACTGGATACCTGCAGGGAACTAGAGTATATTAATTAAAAAAAAAAAAAAAAGAGAGAGTGACAGAGAGAGAAGAATAATATAATACCATATAAAGATATATGATACATATACACATGTGATATGGTAAGAGATACAGACTTTGTTACAGATTAATTAAACTCTGAAACAGCATTTTTACAAAAAAGTTTTGATATCATTCATTCCAGAGATGGGACATGCTAGAGATAGGAAACATTTTGTAGATACCTAACATCACCTGAGATAACCATGTACAGTTGTGTCATCAACCACCATCAGCTGATGTGAGCTCAGGCTCAGCTCATTGCCATGGTAGCACCAGATGACTCCGTGGAAAGGTGGGGCAGACCTGAAGGGCAGAGAAAAATTAAACCAGTGGAGTAACAGCTGACAGCTCTGAAAATCATGAGTTTTTTGCTCCTTTTATTGGCCAATTATTAAAAAGACACAAGGCTTTCCACCATAGTAAACTTAACTTGCCTTCACAGAAAACAGCCATAGTCAATGCTCTTTATTTTTTAAATGTTAGCAGACATTGGCATTGGAAAATGAATGAATAATTAATTGCATTGGTGAATAATACCAACCAAAACCAAAAAAATAGTTTCCCAAGTCTTTGTATAGGGCATATAGCCATGCAAGTGTTGAAGGCTCCTAAAGCTGCATACACCTTCTAGTTCTTAAAATAAATTGCATTTCAGTTATAATATACTAACATATGCCTCTTTCCATTTGCCACCAAAGTCCTTTGTAAGAGGAATGATTCACTACAGTATATATTGAAACAGGCAGAGCTCTTCCTCAGTTTGATTAGATGATCATTAGGTCCCTTCCAACTGAAAATTATTTTATAAATAATATGCACAAAAAGTATAAGAATCCAGTTGTCATTGAGTCTTCTGTGGGATATCACACGCAGCATGTCACCACATTTCCTAGGCAGAGTCCCTCTCTTCTCAAGTCCTCATACACATCTAGTTGCATTGCTCCTTCTGACTTGGTCACAAGTAGCTGGAAATTATAATCATGTAGCCTATCAGTCACATGTTATCATGGGATTGTTGCCACTTCTAACAAGAAACACAGATTTTGTCAGTCCTGCTTGACTTTGTTGATCATCCTTGTAATTAGCTCCTCCATTTTCTTGGGCAAATAGACAATCTGCAGGTTGGGTGGGGGTTACTAGAAAACAAAAACAGGGGCAGACCTGAAAATTAGTCATATTACATAACCACTGAAAAAGCTCAGATGAAGATAATCAAGGCTATTACTGGACTGTGGGTAACTGGCTTCCCCCAGAGCTTTATTTGACTTCCAACAAGATTTAAGATTGGATGTAAAATTCTAATGTTTTTGTAGCTGAATAAGGCAGCTGCCTCTTCATCAGAACTGCTGTCCTATATATCACCTACCTGATTTTTGTTTTCAGCTGGTTGCCTGTTTTCTTTTCTTTTTTTTCTTACAATCTCTGATGTATGCATATGACTCAGTGTTCCAGCAAAACCCCCTGTAGCTTCTGTCATTTACACTGTCTGCTGCTGGGTAGAGTCTATGCTTTTGCCACACGGACCATGCCCTTTTATTCTCCCTTATCACAACAGAATGGATAGAAAGCAGCAGTCTCCATCCAGTGTAATTTTAGTTTAGAGCTTCTGATGGATGCAACCAGCAGTGAAATGCTGCAACATTAGCCATGCGTGGGTCAGGGCCACCCGTGTTAAAGTGTGATGTGCTCACATTCAGAAGTGAGATCACCACTGGCAGTTTTCACCTTTCTCACATTTGAAAGGAGCCTAAAGCAAATCTTAGAGACACTAAAGGCTGTATCTGCTGCAAGCAGGCAGACCTAGGCGTAAAGCCAGATGTGTATTTCAAAGAAGTGAAATGACTGCAGCTGAACTCTTCTCCTTTCAGATCAGAGGATAGGCCTAAAAAGACTTCCTTGACTAGTGTTATGTTGTACTTTGCACTTTGATGCTTCAGTGATGCCTATCTTTACTTGTCTCATTTTTTATTATTACATTCCTCCCCAAGGGGCCAAGACACTAGTGAGATCTTTTTTTTATGCATATGTTGGCTTTTGCAATAAAACAGCAGGGGTGAAAGTCTGACTCCACTGAAAGTGATGGCAGTCTTCCAGCTGGTTTCTGCATGGCCAGGTTTAAAGAGTAGTACCCAGCCTCACAGGTTGGTCCCTGAACAAAATCATACGCAGACAAGAGGGAAACAACTTTGACATGGTAACTGCCAGAGGAATATTGCATGGCCAATTTTCCCTCTTACTCATCTACTGTCAAGCCTTCTGTCTGATAAATGTTTGAAATCAACAACGAAAGACTCATACACGGAACTTGCTGCACATCACTAGGTGCAGTTTCCCAAGTAACTGGTGGATATTCTGCAGGAGCTATCAAGGATTTGCCCAAGTTTTCTTTTACTGTTGTTTCTGATTCCTATAAAAGTACATGTGATAGCTTGAAAATTACTCTGCACAGATTACTTTGCAAAATAACAGCTGTAAATATGCAGCATCTGCGATGCAAGTGTGGAGCAATAAGCAATATTACTGACTCCAGTTTGGGACCCATGCACTTGAATGATAGAAGCAGTCAGCACATCTAGAAAATGTTTTCTTTTTTGCCCTTCAATTTACGTTTGTATTTCTGAGCATGCCTACAGCTAGGATTAGTATGTGGTGGCATCTCTTTTTGTATATAATTTTCGCACTGAAACAAATTCAGCCCCGGAAAAGTAAATGCAATTCGGTTGTTTTGTGGCTGTAGCTGTGCACATGCACAACAGCAATTAGGCCGTTTGCCTTCCTTAACCTAATTGTTCAACATACACAAATTCCTTCCAATTCCAGTGGTACTGGAACACTGACACTTAAGAAGCAGAAGAGCAAATGCATTCGTTCATTACCAATAAGACATTCGATTTTATGTCTTATGCAGTAATATGATATAGATGTTTAATTTTTGTCCATAAGCAAGATTTTGAAAGTAACGATTCCCCTGCATTTCCTTGTTGGGGGAAGCTGCCTGGCCTGGTGGACAGGAGACCCCCACAGTGAGGCAGCCTGCTGTGGGTAGGGGTCTGTAGGAGTGCCGGTGGTCCTAATACTAAATTTTGAGCCTCATCCACAGTGAGAGTATCTGATTTGCTTCTTTTCCCCATAAACTGGACACTTATTCTAGGGTTGTATTCCCCATGCTTAGCTGAAAACTTTATTTGGAGGTCAGTACCTCCAAGAAAGTTAAATCTTTTGCAGTTGTCTGAGGGTGGGCATCCAGTATTTGTTTGATTTTTATCATGGAAGGAACCACTTTCACCCTATTTTCTTCTCACTGGTCATGTGAATCATCACTGTGAGGATGATTGGGAGAACTGGGATCAAACCAGATACCTCCTCAGCATTCATCGTTCTCAGTACATGTAGCAGCCATTTCATTAACAGGCTCTGTTTGACTAGACCATCATAGGTGATCTCTGTGTATGTGGGCACTGGCTGTGATCTAGTGCTGCAGTTTTCATTCTAACAACCTGTTCTGATATTCTAGCTATGCATATCACATTTTATACAACATATTATCATTTATTACTGTTTATCTATGGTTCTATCATGTTAATCTTACATAATCTTACGCTTCTAGCTTCTCCACTACTGCTGCAAGCAACTTTCTAGCAGCCAGCACAAGCCTGGTTTTCGCTTTTCCTACTTCAACTTGTTAGAACATTTTCATTTCTTCAATTCCTTCTAAATATTTCTGTGATTGGTACGACGTTCTTCTATCCAAGAAAATTCCTACTCAGGATTTTTCCATCCCTCCTTTTCAAATTTATGAGCTAGCTTTTTCCAGTCTTTGCTAACGTTTGCAAATATTTATCCTCTCTTTTAAACAGTCTTGTCACTAACCTTTCTGAACTGCAACAATAACCTCTATTAGGTACTTTTTTTATCTTTTATTTTTTAAGCTATAATGCTAAATCAGAAATCTTGTTATTGCCAAATTGCTAGTAGAATAACTGGTAACATTAAACCTCAGGAATATCCTGTCCATGACACCAGCTAATGTTGGAGTCCAACACTCTCTGACCAGATTCTCTTCGATATTACGCATGTGGAGGATTTAATCTTCAATATCTGACTTACTTATCTGAAGTTATGTTACACAGGATTTTGAATTAGCAGACTGATAAAGCAATGGACGTAAATCACAATACAAGTACAAATTGCTCTTAGCAGAGTGTAACAATTGCAATACATAGCTGAATCACAATACAAATGTGATTCTTATTGCAGATTTCTATAATAAGCTTAATGTCACAGCTGGTTAAATCACTTAAGTGATATAATTGGTCGATTGACACAACTGGCATAGCCAGCAGATCCAACTCAACAGATAAAGCTGTTTACCTAAGAAAGGGTCATCCTTACCCATCCATGAAGAGCTCCCTTTGTAAGTTCAGCTTCTTTGCATCTTCTAAAGTCAGTCACTCTCCTTTCTTGAGCTTCATGAGAACTTTGCCTTTGTCTTCTCCTCTGAACCTTCTCACATTCATTGATCCAGAACAAGCAGAGATAAGGCACTTCTTTTACATAAGAGGCAAAATGTAAGGTTGTGATTTAGTCAATTCTCTTGTATCAGAAACTGTTGGTTGCAGCTTGATATCTGACTGTAACAGTATTTAAAAACAGAATTAAGGCATATCCATTGTCCTGGTTTCAGCTGGGATAGAGTTAATTGTCTTCCTAGTAGCTGGTACAGTGCTATGTTTTGAGTTCAGTATGCGAAGAATGTTGATAACACTGATGTCTTCAGTTGTTGTTCAGTAGCGTTTAGACTAATGTCAAGGATTTTTCAGCTTCTCATGCCCAGCCAGTGAGAAAGCTGGAGGGGCACAAGAAGTTGGCACAGGACACAGACGGGGCACCTGACCCAAACTGGCCAACGGTGTATTCCATACCATGGGACGTCCCATCTAGTATAGGAACGGGGAAGTGGGGGCAGGGATTCGCCGCTCGGGGGACTGGCGGGGTGTCGGTCGGCGGGTGGTGAGCAATTGCACTGCGCATCATTTGTACATTCCAATCCTTTCATTATTGCTGTTGTCATTTTATTAGTGTTATCATTATCATTATTAGTTTCTTCTTTTTCTGTTCTATTAAACCATTCTTATCTCAACCCACGGGTTTTGCTTCTTTTTCCGATTTTCTCCCCCATCCCACTGCGTGTGGGGGGAGTGAGTGAGCAGCTGCGTGGTGTTTAGTTGCTGGCTGGGGTTAAACCACGACATCCATATATCCAAAGGGAAAAGCTTCAAATCATGGAATGCCTGCACTGAGTCTTGACCTCAGCTGATGTCCCAGATTCGTGAAGAAGGCAACACTATTCTCTTAATGGACAGTACAATATTATTTTTCTTGTATTTCAAAATTAATTATTAAGGAAATCAATTTTTTTTGAGCTTATGGACAACAATAAAGCACAGAAAAGCTGTGAAAATAATAGGGAGGGAGAATAAAAGGGAGACATGAAGTAGAATATAGAAAAAGTCTCAGGAAAGGAATTAATGAAAAACCAAATCACTGGAATAAGAAAATTAGAGCCTTCACTAGTGCTAACCACTTTACATGAAGACAGTTGTAATGTGAAAAGCATGATTTGCAGCCACACATGGAATATAAAACACTTGACATGCAATGAACAAAAAATCTAGTCCATAGTAATACCCTAAAGATCCCTTTCCAAACCATGGGGTCTTTATCTAAACAGATAGAAAAGCTCAATGCCCCACAGCTGAGTTTATGCCATTGCTTCCTTTTGAAAAAAAGCTTCATTCTAGGCCTTTCTTGTTCAACACACACGATGGCCACAAACTATGTTCATTCACATGCCAGTCTGCCCTATTCTATTGGGTTCCTTCTCTTTTAATGCTTATTACTATATAAACACCTTGTGGGGAAACCACTTGGCTCTAGCCTGCACCCATGGCTGTGCCAGTCAGGGCCACCATGGGCTCCACAGCTCAGAGCATGGGGATGGGCAGAGATAGCAGCAGGAGCCTCAGCCAAAGCACAGGAGGAGCCCAGAAAGCAGCATGGCAACGGGTGTCTGTCTCTGTGGCATGTCTTTCCCTTTCCCCTTCTGCCCTTGCCTGCAAGGAGGGCAGGGGCAGCATGGCTGCCATCAGCCTCTCAGACCCCAACCACTTGAGGACCATCACTCACCAGTCCCTGGTCCCGGTACACTTGTCAGCTGCACAACACTCCCTCCTTTGTCAGCCTGGGAAACTTGATGGCCCCTTCAGGGATTTTCTCTGGCCCAGGAAAAAGCCAAGAAGGGGAAGGTGGAGCTTGTGCACCTATGTCTTCTTTCCTCTCCAAGCTACTGGAGACTTGGCAGGAAAAAGGAAAGGGAAAGGGAAAGGGAAAGGGAAAGGGAAAGGGAAAGGGAAAGGCAAGCTACCAGAGAGACCAGGAACCCAGGACCGAGGCAGTGGAGATACCACAGGTCTGAGAGCCAGCTACTGCAGACACTATGTGAGCTTGTGTGTGCGTGCATGTGGGTGCCTGGGTACCCATGAGATCCAGCTACTAAATTTCGGGCCTTATTAGCTGGTGAGTAAGAGCAAGGTCAGGCCATTTGCATTGCTTATGTTTACATGAGTGCTGTTTGTGCTTATGTGCATGCCTGCAAAGGCACTGTTCTCCTGTCTATGCTGATCTGTGTCAATCTATGTCTGCACAGGGAGTGCACGTCTACTGGGAATTTGCATCAAGCTTCGCCACTGGCTGGATTTGAGAATGGGGAACAGCAGTAGCATTATATCTAGATGACTAGGGAGAGAGCAATTTCTATGTCAATGTGTCACTCAGGTTTAAAAAGGGCTAGATCCAGAGCTGCCCTTGAACTGTCCTAAATAGATAGCCCTTCAGGCTCTCTGAGGATTTGGAAAAAAACCTCTCAAGGGCCACCCTGGTATGTTACCAGGCACCACACAGTCATCTGAAAAGTATTTGATCATCAATCATCTACATATTTGAGGTCTAGCACCTTGTAATGCTTGATGGATCTGGATAATTTCTCTTTTCACAACACGTATATGATGAATATCCCACTGAATAAAGGGTTTCTAAATACTTTTCTTCTGGTGGTAGTTTTTCAGAGGTAAGAGACCAACAGTCTTAGGCCTGAGGAACATAAACAGGTGCCTAGCCATGCAAGTGGTGGCCAGTATAATAGCCTGAAAGGGAAGTATACACTGATACATGTTCATATTTTCAGCACCATCTTCCTCATGGAATATGCAACAAGTCTTTGCAAGCTCAGTCCAGTGTAATGAAGAGGCCTCCCTTAACATTTTCACATTTTGATGGTAGGAATAATAGTTATTTTTACATTGCAGAGATCTTCCTTTCATTTGCTCTGTACCATGCTAATAGCTGCTTTTTCTCCTCTAGCAGCATATTATCCACCTCATAATGGAAGATGGCCTACAGAATTTTGATTTTCGGTAGTGTGAGGAAAATGGGGAAAATAATCTTTGCAAGCCTCAGATCTCTATGCTTGCAGAAGGCTACTTAGTTTCATAGGTAAAAAATTAGAGAGTATATGAAATGTATACTCAGGCTGGGGACTTCTCTACACATGACTCTGCCACCTTGGGTGAGTAATTGCATGTCCATTTTTTCTTTCAGAAGCTGATTAACAAAACACTAACCCTCACAGTCTCTAACATTATGCTCTGTAAATAACCCAGAAACTTTGTGTCCATAAAGAGCTGAATACAGTCCATGAGACAATAGTCTCTAAATTCTGTCTTTTTTCACTTTTCTTTCTACCCTTTCAGCTAGCTCCTGGTGCTAACTGCTGAGATAAAAGTTGTCCCAGTTTCCTGCATACATTCCCTATTATAAAAATATAACCTTTCCATGTTTTGTGCCTTTTTATCTTGGGCATGAGGCACTAATTTAGTTTTATATTCAAGATATCTCCATGACATTAAATGCATTTACAGCCTTTACATTTGTGAGGCTTTTCCACATAGGCTTTACACCTCTCACACAAAATTACAAGTGGACAATCCATTTACTTTTTAATAGCAAGGGCTTTTTTATTTGTCTAAATGTTTCCCAGGCCTACAATGAATTTAAGGCATCTTAAACTCTCACACATGCCAGCTCGCAGCCCTGCAACTCAAGAACTGAACCAACTCAAAACTTAAACAACAAATTCATTGCTCTTACGAACTCCATCCTGACTGCTGCTCCTCTGTACCAGGATATGATTATGATCTTTGAGCACTGAGGCTGTGCCTGTGCTGTTTTTGCAGTATCTGTGGTCACCAAGAGCATACGCAATGAGGGTGCATCCCAAAGAAGCTGTCTTGTCACTTCCACAATAAATATGGTCTAACAAATCAACATCACTTTGTGCCCAGTCTGTTTCTTATTTTCCAAACCAAACTTCATTTCTTCTGCTGCTCATTACCTTTTTTGGACACTCCCTTGAGGCTTTTCCTCAAGGTCACCATGTACATGTTACTGTGAATTTGACTCTGCTCTCGCTTACCATTTCTGTATGGACTGGGGACCCTTTAGCCTGGTTTTGGCTTGCCTCAACTTGTTGTTCTTGTCCCTCTTCTTATCCTGGCTGACATGCTGTACCCTCTTTGTCCCAGCTTTTAATAGCTGCCATTCATCAGTTTGCCCCCACCCTCTGCAGCCCCTTCCCAACCCACATGTGCTAAGATTTGTTCAGCACTTGTTCTAGAAAAGAGACACCGAGACTGGCCTCTTTCTTTCCTTCCCTTTTTCTTTCTCTTGGTTGATCTTCCACTGTGATCCCAACACCAAGTAATCAAGACTATAGACTTTTAAGCATCTGTAAGCATTTAGAAGTATCTGATCTGTTCTGCAGTTTCATGAGCTGTGAAAATTTTGCCATGAAAGTCTGCTCCCAACCTTACTAGACATCTCTTTTAGATACCAAGGTGTGTTCTCCCTTTCTCAGCAGAGGCCTAGTTTCTTTACTTTTAAGCCAATCCTCATACATAGTTTTCCAAAGCCTCACAACGTCAAGGAGGTTCACATCAGCAGGTTTGCCTCTGACAGTTCAAGGGAAACTGTGGTTACAGCTCTTTATAAACTCCAATAATGCATACCAAGAGGTGTTGTGTGCTTTAAAACACCTCCATATCTCTGATTGTAGCATACTGGTAAAACACTCTACAACGGAGATCTTTTTTCATTATTAGGAACGAAGCGGTAAACATTATCCTGCTTTAACTGCTTGTGTGAAGGCTGTTTTAGAAAATGTTTTAGCCCCAGTCTGTGGTCTTTACACCCTGCTAAAAGTGCTTCTAATGGCCACAAGTATTGCAGAACTCATTCTGCCTATCAGACACACAAACCAGATGTGTTCGGATAATACATTTATTACTGTGAAGATGTTTTTACTGACATCATTTTGTTTGTAAAAATGTTGTATATCCACAAAATCTCACTGCCATTGGGCATCCACTTCCCACACAATCATTGTGTTTCTCTGAAGGTACTTTCTTACCTTCTGTAAGATGTAAGCATCACCTCTGTCCAGCCCTTGTTGCCCTCCCTGCTTTCTGTTTACATCAACTCTGTCTTGTAGCTGTTTCAAAAAGTGAATTTACACTATCGAAGATCCCCACCACTCCAGGAACAAGGTCAATCTCTTTCAACAGGCAATCCAGCATAGACACAGCTATTAACACCCTGCTATTTCAGAGAATCAGTTTAACTTGTGGTCGAAGAATCTTTGTTAATGAGGTATCAGACAGGTGCAAGAGGGGTTGCCTGCTTGGCATCTTCAGACTTGTTTTTTCCCCTCTTTGAACATTGCTGTCCTTTCTTTGAATGGTGCTGTCCCAGAAATGAACAAAAATATTTCATAAAAAGAAATGCTGCATCTTCCTTCTCACCAGTCAAACCTGGTTTTTGAACATATTAGATGAATGTGTGAAGGCTGTAATAGTACTGCACATAACTATCACCACAGCTCATGGTTGTGGGAAAATCAGATGCAGCAATAGCAGGGGCAAAGACACTCCCAACCCAGACAAGTAGAAGTTCAGCAGCTACTATAACAGCATTTGTCTTTTACTTACTTGGACTCTCATTTTTCTTCCTGTTGCTGACCTCTTGCTGTGCACACAGCTCAAGACCAGCATCTGGGTCCTCTTGCAGACAGGACAGCTTTAATCATAGAATCATAGAATGGTTTGGGTTGGGAGGAACCTTAAAGATCATCTGGTTCTAACCTGCCTGCCATGGGCAGGGACACCTTCCACTAGACCGGGTTGCTCAAAGACCCGTCCAACCTGGCCTTGAACACTTACAGGGATGAGGCATCCACAACCTCTCTGGGCAACATGTTGCAGTGTCCCAGCACCCTCACAGCGAAGAATTTCTTCCTAATACCTAATCTATATCTACCCTCTTTCTCTTTAAAACTGTTACCCCTCGTCCTATCACTACACTCCCTCTGATAAAGAGTCCCTCTCCAGCTTTCCTGTAGGCCCCCTTTAAGTACTGGAAGGCTGCTATAAGGTCTTCCTGGAATCTTCTCTTCTTTAGGCTGAACAACCTCAACTCTCAGCCTACCCTCATAGGGGAGGTGCTCCAGCCCCCGATCATCTTTCGTGTCCCTCCTCTGGACTCACTCACGCAGGTCCATGTCTTTCTTATGTTGGGGGCCCCAGAGCTGAACACAGTACTCCAGGCGGGGTCTCATGAGAGCTGAGTAGAGGGGGAGAGTCACCTCCCTCAACCTGCTGGTTACGCTTCTTTTGATGCAGAGTAAGGGTGGTTTTCCGGGCTGCGAGTGCACATTACTGGCTCATATTCAGTTTTTCATCCACTAATACCCCCAAGTCCTTCTCCACAGGGCTGCTCTCAATCCACTCACCACCCAGCCTGTATCTGTGCTTGGGATTGCCCCGACCCATGTGAAGGACCTTGCATTTGGCCTTGTTGAACTTCATGAAGTTCCCAGGGGCCCACCACCTCTCAAGCCTGTCAAGGTGTTACGGATGCACAACTAACCAACTTCAACAGGTGTTAAAACTCAGATTTATTCTTCAGCAAAAGTTAGTTAGAGGTCCAATAACATTCTATAAAATCACAGGCTCAATGATGTAAAGAGAATTAATACTACACGGCTGACTTAAGAATCCCCAAGATTTAAAGTGATGGCTCAAAACGCGCGTATCACTCACCTAAAAACTGAGGGCTCTCTCCCTCGAGGAGTTACCTTGGGCAGTGCCCCGACCCAAGGGGGAGTCCCCGACTGCAGACCCGCTGCTCCGAGGAGGACTGCCAACGTGTCCTCCGGCGGGACCCCGTTTCTACCCCTGTCGAATCTGACCTGTGGTCATTTAATTCTATTGGCTAGGAGGGTCACCTCGGTGTACCTGGCGCATCTCGATTGGCCAGTTCAAATTTCAACCTGCAGCCTCCAGGGTTTCCTTCCCCTTCTCCCTTCCTGGAGAAGTTTCGTTTCCTGCTGGCAGGATGGCGGGGGCGGGATGTACTGCCACACAATGTCCCTCTGGAGAGCATCCCTTCCCTCCAGCGTGTCAACCGCACCATACAGCTTGCTGTTGTCAGCAAACTTGCTGAGGGTGCACTCAATATCACTGTCCACGTCACTGACAAAGATGTTAAACAGTGCCAGTCCCAAGACCAGACCCTGAGGAACACCACTTGTCACTGCTCTCCACTCAGACATTGGGATGGTGACCGCAATGCTTTGAGTGCGACCATCCAGCCAATTCCTTATCCACTGAGTGGTCCATCCATCAGATCCATGTCTCTCCAATTTGGAGAGAATTTTATTGTGCAGGACAGTGTCAAATGCATTGCACAAGTCCAGGTAGATGATGTCTGTTGCTCTTCCCTTATCCACCAATATAGTAACCCCGTTGTAGAAGGTCACCAAATTTATCTGGCACAATCTGCCTTGAGTGAAGGCATGTTGGCTGTCACCAATCACCTCCTTATTTTCCATATGCCTTAGCATAGTTTCAAGGAGAATATGGTCCATGATTTTGCCGGGCACAGAGTTGAGACTGACTGGCCTGTAGTTCCCCAGGTCTTCCTTTCTTCCCTTTTTAAAAATGGGGGTTATGGTTCCCCTTTTCCAGTCAGTAGGAACTTCCCCAGACTGCCACAACTTCTCAAATATGATGGATACCAGCTTAGTCACTTCATCCGCCAGTTCTCTCAGGCCCCGCAGATGCATCTCCTCAGGCCCCATGGACTTGTGCACCTTCAGGTTCCTTACATGGTCTTGAACCTGATCTCGTACATTGGGAGGTTCTTCATTCTCTCAGTCCCTGCCTTTGCCTTCTTTGACTTGGGCGGTGTAGCTGGAGCACTTGCTGATGAAGACTGGGGCAAAAAAGCCATTGAGTACCTCAGCCTTCTCCATGTCCTGGGTACCCAGGTCTCCTGTCTCCTTCCAGAGAGGGCCTACATTTTCCCTAGTCTTCCTTTTATCACCAAAGTATCTGTAGAAGCTTTTCTTGTTGCCCCTGATGTCCCTGGCTAGATTTAATTCTATCAGGGCTTTGGCTTTCCTAACCTGATCCCTGGCCGCTTGGACAATTTCTCTGTATTCCTTCCAGGCTACCCGTCCTTGCTTCCATGCTCTGTATGTTTCCTTATTATATTTGTGTTTGTCCACGAGTTCCTTGTTCATCCATGCAGGCCTCCTGGTGTTTTTCTCTGACTTCCTCTTTGTTGTTATGCCCTGAGGTTGGAGGAGGTGATCCTTGAATAGTAACCAGCTTTCTTGGACCCTTCTTCAGTGGTGAACACTTTGATCATTTGGGGCTGTGCCAAGGTGGATAGCACCATGGTGGCTTGTCTCCTGAGGCCTGAACACCTCTCCCCACATCTTCCACCCCCAGTGGGCTGCACGATGTTCTCAATGGAGGGACTCAGGACCCTAAGCTGCCAGCCAGACCCTGGAAGTACACAACACCTAACACTCCCAGGGTCACCAGGACTGTGCAGGGTGTTGCAAGTAGTTTTCCTGATGGAAACCAAAGGAACCAAATGTGAGGAGGGAGGCAGTGCTGCCTTTCTTAGTCATGGAGCAGCCAAGACAGTGAAGAGGAAGTCTGTTCTGCCCAGGAGGGAGCAATGGATAAATGAGACCAGGAAACTGCTGTACCATCACCAAGTGCAGATGCTGATGCTTTGGCCAGGCTCAATGATCAGAATTGGGTAAACAATGAAGAAACAAGAAAAGCCACGGGAATGTGAGAAGAATGGGTTTTGACTGTCTACCCTTTTCCATGAAGGCTCACCGGTGCAAGTGGCAGGAATTGAAAGACCTCAAAATCATCACAGGAAGCCAGCTTGTAATTTGTGTCTGCACATGGAATGCCCAAGACACTCCCACCCTTGCTGAGGAGGGAGTCCCACCTGAGAGCAAGGCTCTGTTCTCCCAGTGCTCAAGCTCAAGGCTGTTCCTGGCTGCTGTGGTCATGTCAACTCCCCACTCCAACATCTGACTCCACCTTTGAGAATGAAGGCCCTTTTTCTTCTTCTGTTCGTCCTGGAACAGGGAAGGAAGTTTATCTACACTTCCAACTCATGCCGATCTTCCCTTACAGCCTTTTACTCACTGCTATTGTGTCACAGAGAAGAGATCACTCGAAGGACTCAGTTTAATCCCTACTGGAGCAATCTCACTACTAGTCCCGACAAGAACTGCTGTCGGAACAAAAAGAAAAAGAGTAAAGAACACCGAGTTCATATGCTGTTGCAACCTCAAGCATGAGCAATGAACACCCCACTGGGAATTTCTAAGGAAAAGAAGGAAGTGTTATGACTGCCTCAAAGCTGCAGCTTCCATGTAAGAAGTAGACATGCTTTCTCTAAACATGCTAGATGGAAACCATCTACAGGGTACCGAAAGATACTAAGCTGATGTGAAGATACTAGAAATACAACTCTTTAATATTCTGGATTTGCAAACACAAATATTGCTACATGTGCACGCAATACAAACACAGAAGCAGTGTGCAATTACAGATGCAGTGATGCTTGGCTGCTTTTGCCAGCCCAGGAAATACCACCCTGCACTAGAGAAATCCCTTTTCTATACCTGGAAAAAAGGCTAGGGAAGTAGAAGGAACAACATAAAACTGGATATGGGGATGCAGGGAAAAATGAGGGACAGAACATGCTCAGCAACAGAGAGACAGGGGTGTCAGTTTGCCTTCAGAAGCAAGCAGGTAAATGATGCAGAGATCCAGTGGGACTAGGCACGAATTTGTTGGGTTTATACTTTAGAGTGAAATGTACAGAACACACGTGTATTAACTGTGTTTCTTTTCATCTACTCTACTTACACAGATACACACACAGGGAGACAATTTTGAGAGAGGATGCAACTAACAGGAGGCTTATTTCTAAAGACACAGCCAGGAGAGGACTGTCTCCATGCTGAAAAACATTCCCTTGACTTGTGCCTCCTCGGGACTGGCACTCATGCTGCTGGGGAGCTCCCAGAGCCAACACTCATGAGCTGTGGAGGTGGAGCCTGGCTGTCTCAAATGTGTCCTGACTGAAAAAGCACAACATTCAGTTTGCCTTTCGTCTGGATTTCATATCAGCTACTCACATTAGCATGCTTATTTAAAGTCTGAGATAAAGCAATGGAAACCTTAGTAATTTTATATATTTCCACTCTTTACAGTAATGTGTCCACTGATGGTGACAGGGTCATTGCTACTACATTACACAAGCAAAATGATAACATCTTCCACAGCCCAGTGTAACAGAGAGGTTAATGATTTTACCAAAGTAATTTACAGCAATTTACATGATTCATAAATGGTAAAACCACAACTGAATTTTCAGGTCATCCAAGAAAACTAGCAATAATACACTCATTTCATCAGATGTGTTCAAGATATGGCACAGATAGTAATGGATTATTGGCCTGGATTTAAAATGTCACTACTATCCTTTTTTCTTAACAAGTTCTCCTAGGATTATATAATCCCAGTGTCAGCTACCCTGCTGGTTGAATGGAGCAAAAACTCCAATGTTATTAGTACATCCAGTAGTTGCTAGGATAGGAGATAAATTAAGCACAGTGGCATTCAGTCCACATACTGATCCATGCAATTTATTAAAGTCCAGAAATTTGTACTTTTGCCTGTTTCTTTTACTACATTGCCTGACCTAACAGCACTGTGTGAGAGCCTGAGTTGGAAAACTACAATTGGCAGGGGAGGGATTTGCATGTCTCACTTTATTAATGTTATTGAAAAGGGAACATAAAAATCCCTCACCTTTGCTTAATAGACTCTCCCTTCAGGTAACATCTTTTACAGAACTTTAAGTCCTTGAAAAGAAAATTTAAAAATGCAGTGTCTTCACAGTAACATTTATAGTTCAGAAAGACACTTTCATTGCTATATTTTGTGGTTACTGGCATACCCCAAAACCTGAAAATACAAATCTTGTCTGTATTTCCCATTGTCATTAATGACATGATGCCTGGAGACTGATTAAAAAAAGAATTCTCTGTAAGTTCTTCTCAGTAAATTGTCTATTCTAAATGCCACTTCTGAAAGCCCATCACTGAAAAAAAAAACCTTCTCTAGAGTCTGGTAAACATCACATGTCAGATAAAATTAAAAAGAAAAAAAAAAAGAACATTGATTTTTAGTTCATCTTTTATTAATTCTTCTTCAAACTAGGTGTCATTCCTTATAGTAAAAGGACAATTTATATTTATTAGATTTGAGTTATATTTATGACATGTTCATGTAGGGCTATTCTTGTTTTATACTTGAAAGTTTATTGAAATCTTTGGAGACTGGCATGAAGTAACAATTTATCCTGGCAGATGTGACCTTATCAAGACTGTAAGGATAATACTTTTCATTTGAATGTTCTACAGCACAGAAGATCTGTTATTGTAGGTTGCAGAGTCTGTTTATTAACCGAAAGCTTTCCTGATGGGTGAGGATATATGAGATTTTAGAAGTACAGTCCAAAAAAAAGGAATATATTTTATCAAAACTACCATTTGAATACTGAATTTGGAAAGTTTAATTGCAAGGCAGCCCACATTAATACGTATCAGTGGTATGCAATTACAGAGTATAATTCCAGCTTCAACAAATATAATCCATCTAACAGTTAAAGTGCCTCCTAATTTTGATCTTTGTACATGCGTTATTTTTGGAGCACAGCAGTGAGAAGACTCTAAATGGATTCTTTTTTAACATTTCCATCTCAGCAATAGTTATCTTAGAACAGATTTACAAAGCTATGATTGTTAATTAGTGCCTGAATTCAGTGATTCCCCTTGTGTTTTCGTGCTCCAGCATCAACAAGTTCAGGAGAATGTGTGCCTTGAAAGTCTATCACTAATAATCAAATCACTAAAATATCTAACCGGAGTGGTACTCCTGGAAACTTCTGGTAACCAAAGAATTAAGGGTTACTTGTAGTAACCTGTACATTTTGGTCTGGTGACCCCTAACCACTCCTTATGATACATGGCCTTGGAAAGAAGAGGGATCCAGGAGAACTGGTTGATGCTCAAGAAACACTTCCTCCAAGCTCAAGAGTGATCTGTCTCAGTGAGCTGAGAATGAAGCAAACATGGCAGGAGGCCCAAATGGTTCCTGACTAACTCAGACATAAAAATGAAGCATACAAGAGGTGGCAACAGGGCAGGCAACCCAGGAGGAGTATCAAGGCATTGATTGTGCAGGAATGGGGTTAAGAAAGCCAAGGCCCACCTGGAGTTGAATCTGGCAAGGGAAGTCAAAGGCAACAATGATAGTTTCCACAAGTACATGAATAGTAGAAGGACGACTAAGGAAAATGTGGTCCCACAGCTGAATGGGACAGGAATCATGGTAAGAAAGGACATAGACAAGGCCAAGGTGCTCATTGCCTTTTTCACCTCAGTCTTTACTGTTAACATCAGCCTTCAGCAATCCCAAGTCCTGAGACCACTGAGATAGTCTGCAGGAAGAAAGACATGCCCTTAGTAGTGGAGGACCTGGTTATGGAGCACTTAAACAAACTGGACATGCATAATAAGTCCATGGGGCCTGATGGGCAGCACCCACAAGTGCTGAGAGCTAGCTGATGGCATTGTGAGGCTGCTCTTGATTAGCTTTGGAAGGTCATGGTGAGTGGGAGAGGTTCCTGATGACTGGGAGAAAACAAGTGTCACTTCTATCTTCAAGAAGAGCAAAAAGGAAAGATGTGGGGATCTACAGGCCAGTCAGCCTCACCTCAGTCCCTGGGCAGGTGATGGAACAACTAATCATGGAAACCTTTTCCAGACACAGGAAGGACAAGAAGGTGATTGGGAATAGTTGGCATGGATTTATGATGAGAAAATCATAGTTAATCAAACTGATAGCCTTCTACAATGAGGTGACTGGCCTGGTGTTTGAAGGGTGCTCAGTAGATGTTGCTTATCTTTAGTAAGGCTTTTGATACTTTCTCTCATAACATCCTCACAGACAAACTGATTATAGAGATATGATGATAGATAGGTTAGATATGTGGGCAGTGAGATGACCTGCTGAACTACTGGGCTCAAAAGGCTGTGGCACAAAGCACCAGTTCGAAGTCAGTCACTAGTGATGTACCCCAGGGGTTGATACCAAGGCCAATACTGTTTAACATCCTCGTTAAAGACCTGGACAATGGGACAGATTGCACCTTCAGCAAGCTCACAGATGATACAAAACTGGAGAGAAAGGTTGATGGGCCAGAAGAATGTGCTGCCATCCAGAAAGGCCTGGACAAGCTGGAAAAATGGGTTGACAGGAACGTCATGAAGTTCAACAAAGTGAAGTGCAGAGCCCTACACCTTCAGAAATAATACCAGCCACCCATACATGCTGGGGAGCACTTTTTCTTGCAGAAAATGCCATGTGGGACCTGGTGGACAAAAATTTGAACACGAGCCAGCAACGTGGCTTTGAAGCAAAGAAGTCCAACAGCCTTTTGTGTTGCATTAGGAGGAATGTTGCCAGCACAAGAATTAAGGTGATCCTCCCACTGTACTCAGCCTTGGTGAGACATATCTGAAATGCTCAGTCCAGTCCTGGGCTCCCCAGTACAAGAGAGACATGGACTTACTGGAATGTAGTGAAGGGACACCAAGGTGATGAAGGCACTGGAGCATCTGTCGTATGAGGAAAGGCTAAGAGTGATGAGACTGTTTAAGCATGGAGAAGAGAAGCTCAGAGGGATCTTATCCATAAATATCTGATGTGGGGGAGTAAAGATGACAGAGCCAAAACTTTTCAGTGATATTCAGTGACAGGATGAGAGACAATGGGCACAAACTGAAATACAGGAAATTCCACTTAAACACAACCCCCCCTTTTTTTACTGTGAGGGTTGTCAAGCAGTGGAGCAGATTGCCAGAGAGGTTGTGGACTCTCCATCCCTGAAGGTATTCAAAACCCCGTTGGACACAGTCCTAGTCAACCTGGTCTAGGTGACCCTGCTCTGAGCAGGTCCTGGAGTAGATGATGTCCAGAGGCGCCTGGCAACATCAACAACTCTGTGATTGGGTGACCCTGCAAAGGTCGAAGCTAAGCTTGCTTTTGGCAGAGCTCTGAAGATTTCCAAAAGCGCAGTACAGTACTGCTGTAGGCATTTGTGGGGTAGGGACTTTGTGAATCATGGGGGAGGAGAGAGACATAAGCCAAATTCCTGTTAGTATGAAGTCACAGCTTTCTCCCTTGCAAACCTTAGAAGCATTTAATTACCATCAGTCATAAATATCCCAAAATCTGAGGCTCTGGAGATGATGGAAGTGCGTCATGTTGCTTCTTTTTCAGTGCTAGATAGTAGGGAGAAGGCTGAGAAAAGCATCACTGCTTTAGAAGGCTTAGGTCTGTTAAGACAGATCCTCAGGTCTGTTAAGGTTTAACCCCTCCTAACAATAAAGTCACATCTTGCTCCTAGCTAAAAGAAGGGGATATGGGGAAAATACCCTAAGCAAACAAACAAACAAACAAACAAATGAACAAATAACCTTTGACCTTTCTTACAAGATATCTGCGTTTGAAGCAAAAGGGTTTTTAAGTCACAGTTTCTTCGCACTGTGTAATTTTTTTTTTAAAGTGCTGGCTTTAGAAAGCTACCTTATGGATTACTTTTGTTGCCAAATGTAGTTGCTTTTTCTCTCTTCTGTCAAAACTGTTTTTCATGCAATAGGCAAGAAACATAAACTTTATAGCAAATCCTTTCTCTAATTCTCTTATTAATCCATAACCACATTTGGGGTTTTTTGTTGTTGTTGCTGCTTCTGCTTTTTTTCTTGAGAATTCACATCTGGAAATGAGTACCAAGAACCCTTCTTTTTGTTGTCACTGGCATAGGCCTGCAGAGGGAAAGATAAATATAGCACAGACCTGTTAGGACTTTGTAGTTTATTAGTCCTACCTTTATTTGCAAACAGAAATAGACAGATAGATATTCAGGGTAATACGCACAGGGTAGTATGTTCTCAAATAAACCTGCTCCACTGTCCCATCTGACATTTCTGATTGATAGCTGAAACAAAGATGCAAGCTGCATCACAGTTGCAATGGATGAAAGAGATGCGATATATTCAGTATTAGCTCTTTCCCAGCTATTTGATTTCTTCAATAAGTCTGGCTTGGGGGGGGGGGGAAGGATGAAATTAAGCCTTGGCAATAAGTTCTGGTCAACCTTTCTCCTTCTGCCTGTCCCCTTCCTCCCCCACTGAAAAAAGTCAAAGCACAAAATCAAGTTTGGTAAGCATTTATGCTTTCTGTTCTCTCTTGTAGCTTGATCTCCTACTGCTTAGCGAGAGCTGGCACAGCACAGCTGAGAAATGTTTGGGTTAATTCTCCTTGAAGGTTCCCCCAAGTGAAGCCCTATGTGTGTCACCTCCCCAGTCTTCACCCACAGAGTGTGGCCAGTGTCATCTACAGCCAGTGGAACGAGGAGCAAAGTTACCAACTTCTTCAAGGTTACTGCACCAGTCACAAATAAAGCAAAACTAGATGATATAACCACTCCCAAATTCCTCCTTGCAGCATGCTACTGATCTCTCTTCCAAACTGAAGTTAAGTTCCTCTGATTTTTCTACATGTTTGCTGACAAGTTCACCTTCCACCACCTGTGTATCACAAATACCTTATCACTCATCAGCAAATAAAACTGCCTGGGTTCAAATTGTCAGCAGTGTTGCTATGTTTTAGACTGGCTATGCCCTATGCTGCTTCAATACTCCAACACCCACAGCTTTAGGAATCAAATCTGCTCAGAGTTAATAAAATGTGTGTTAAAACTACAGCTTTTATTTTATTTGCTGATGATTATTGCCTTACTTGTGAGCAAAAGAGTGGCGTTTTTATGGGGTTTTTTGTATGCAAATGCCTGTGACCAAGGAAGAAAGTTATTAATCCATGTTTAGATATAACATGCTTAAGCTCCTTAAAGCACAATAATTACAGCAGTGCTAGCAAAGTTATTCTTCCTTTAGGAAACTAAGTGCTGTTAAATTTTCACATTTAGGTTTTATTCTATACTAAGTGTCTTCTTTGCACAAGGTAAATAATCGAATTCTCTTTATGTAGAGTTGTTTGCCTGCTGGGAAAAATGAAGTGTTTCCTTCTGTTACACCTCTGGACATGTTGGTAAAGTCTAGCTGAATAACCCAAGAAAACTAGTTCACCAGGCTGCACAGCCTAAGTTTTTGCACTGTAACAGCAAAATGACATTAAGGACAGTATCCTCACTTAGATTGCCTATCCTTCCCCTAGCTGAGTGTTTACAACTTAAATTAACACTGCTTGGAGTTACCTAGGTTACACCATCAAGAAGTCACTATGTCCTTAATGAAGAGGTCTGCTTTTCTGGAGCTCACTTTGAAAATATTTGCTTTCTCTCCTCTACCAGTGAGGTGATCCCATTTCTCCTGGTTTGAAGGAGTTGAGATTTTAGCATTGTTTCCAAGGTGAAAGCAGATTTCTGTGGCACACAATATGGAAGTGAGAGCAACAGCCATCATTTGCATTTCCCAAGGGTAACAGAGCTGAACTACAAAACCCCACTACCAATAAAAGCCGTACAGGGAAAAAACTGAGACTATGCTAGCATTCAGGTTACTCTACAATCCCATGTCTCCCCAGACCATAGGCAGTACATAATTGATGCCTAAACAACATAATGCACACACAGGAGGTACTGAGTGGGAGTAGGTGTACACATATAAATTGCCCAGTGAGTTTTTGACAAATTCACTTCTGGAAAGGAGTAAAGGAGTGGTTTTTTGACTTGCCAGCTTGCAGAAGCTGAAAGTGCCTATTATCAAGTGATGCAGAAAGCCTGCTGAGCAGTAGAATTTGAAGCCACTTCCTTAACCACAGTAGTTGTGCTTTTGCTTGACACTTCAATACAATTCCTGTAACACAGATTTTGCTGTCTTCATAAAACAAAAAAAAACCAAGCCAACAAACAAAAAACATGAAAAAGTGTCTGTAATACTCCATAGCACAGAGAAATTTTTAAAATTATAAGTCTGCTGAGCAGTATCCACAAAAGAATATTAAACCCATAATTAAATTATTAGTCTTATGCTCAAGATACTTGCATTTGCTAGTTTCCAACAAAATACTTTCTATTTGATATATGCTTTCTTGTTCTTCTATTTTTAAAATTACAACACTTCAGTGCCAAAGGATGGTGCTATAAAGGTCCATGTACTGCAGATCATTAGATGCTAAAAATACAACAATGATGGGAACTATATATCTAAGATATATGGCTGTTAATTGGTCTGTACTATTGACCATCCTAGAATACAAATTCCAGTAAATTATTTTATACTTTGCCTAATAATTGTAAGGAGAATGTCACCATCAATATACAGAACTATACTATCTTTGGGTGTGCATACACTAAAGGCAGAAAAAAAAATTATAAAAATGTTACAATAACATGGGAAAATACAACATCTGAGTTAATAAGACCTCCACAAAACCCACACATGGACTGTCCAGTTTTCAGATTGTCCATGTTTTTTCCGTTAACCAAGGGATTATCACACCAGAGAATGATAGCTAGATAGCCACAGTGAAAAAAGCATAGTGGAGAGTATAGGAATGGTCTAAAATTATGGCATATTAGCCCAGTGTCAACTAACCTACTGGAAGCTGGTTTTAGCACACTAAGAAATAATTTGGAATAGGAAAATGCAGTAGTCTAATCTTTACCCTTCCATTCTTCTAAAAAAAGCATATACCCCCCCCCCCCAAAACATACTGACAGATAGGAAACATACATCAGTTAGTATGTGTCTGTGACACATGAAATGTATTTACTGTACCATGTTCTGTTGGTTCAAGGTCTTCATAAAGAACTCCATACCCTGTGAATGATAATTATGTGGCCTGGGGAATAATATCTCTACAAGTGCAAAATATCACCAATGAAAAATAAAGTAGCTCAAGAGTAAAACTGTAAAAAATCTCTTTCCCTGCTCACTGTGCCTTTGCATTGCAAGTCCTTGTTACCAGACTCATTTCCACATAACTGTGTGATTTTCTGGATTGCAACAGACATTGTCCAGTTGGGAAGCTCCTTCCATCATCTTGCAGACACAGCCAGCTGCTCTTTGAACCTCACCAGCCATCTCTTGAATTCTCTATCAGTTACAGATGGTGATGCTTTTGCCTTCCTTCCTCCAATTTCTCTCTTAACAGAAGGACCATCCCTTCTTGCAACACATGGTCAATCTGACCTCCTTTTCCTAGAGTGAAAAAGCAGAAACTGAGAACAGACAAGAAAACAGATCCTGTTTGTCACAGGCTGGTAGCTGAATACAAAACTGGCCTTGTGATCACACTTCTCTCAAAGTTGACTTACCATGTCAGGCATCAAGGAGGACTGCAGAGTGCACGTAGTGATGTCCTTAAGGCTGTGGGTAGGAGTCAAAGTCTAAAAAGTGAGCGCATTTTTAAGACATGCAAAAAGGAAAGGGGACAGAAACTATGTCTTCATGAAATGAACTTACATTTGTGTGCAGAAAACAGTTTACTTATTGTGTTTCAGCAATGGTAGGTGCATTGGATTCATCAAAAATTTGAGGCAGGTTATTAGCCTCTTACTGAATTCATTGGCTCCAGGATATTACCGTTGCTACTTTCCTAAAGAAAGGGGAATAAAATAAATAAATAAAAATATACTAATTCTTCCTAATGAATAAATGAAATAGGATACTGCATGCAAATGTGAATAAAACCTGTCATGGAAGCAGTGAGAAAGACAGACTTGCCTAACTTATGTATGTTAAAAGTTCTATGTAAATGTAATGCTGAAACCAATGTAGTAGTGCAAATGATGAAATAGCAAAAGCAATGTAACCCTGAAAACATGGTAACTAATCTTAATGATTTCCCAACTGAAACACACAGGACAGAAAAAGGATCATACACTAAAATTAGAGGAGGAGTTGTTGTATAAATAATCTTATTCTGTGAATAAAATTTCAGCTCCATTCTTCTCCAGACTTTTCCATTTTAGATTATTAGCATGAGATTGACACAAAGAGCAAGTAAATTTACATCATCTACTCCTCAGTTATAACAAACCAAATCCACTATTAGAAGAAACTTTTAGAGGCAAAGTTCTAAATTCTGTAGTAATACTTCCAACAGCTAAATGAAAAAAAAAAAAAAAAAAAAGAAACAAGCCAAATCAAGCAGATAAGGCATGCAGACACTGAAGCTAACTGTGAGTTCAGCCAGTGGTCAAAATGTACTGTTACACAGTAGCGTGTAGTTCTGCTGGTTTTGTTTCTACAAGCACCTAAATATGTCTACTTGAACTTCTCAGAGCTGTGCTGGTAGGTGGAAGCTTTCTTAATGAAAAATCCTACATTTTTTACCAAAATGTCTGCTTTTTCATACTGGCATTCCACATTTCTGTTTCAAAAATCATCTGCGCTGAGCAACATAAGAATTCTTAACAACTAAAAAGGAATTCCATGCTCCTAGCACAGTTTCCATCTTGAAAGAAAAAAAACCCACTCCAATCCTTGAATATTCCTCAAGTTTTAATATTAATCAAGCCATTCTGCATCCTTCCTTCTTTTAAAAATTGCTGGTGTCTTGTAAGAACTCATAGTCTGGCCAATGTATTGAAACTTCCCTTTCCAAACATTAACAGGAAGCATGTATTGACCAACCCAACAGAGGCCTGTCTCATAGCAGTCTGAGGACAAGCTCTTCTGTCACACCTAAGGGCTTACTCAGCACAGAAATTTCCAAAATGGCTTGGACTTTGGATCATGGCTTTCAACTTCTGATTCTTAATTACTACTTCTCTGGACATCAGCTCCTTTCTCACCTTGCTGCAGGTTTGCCTTGTCCCTCAGTCCAGACTCAGCCCACTACTGTGGACTCTGAAGCCATATACCAGCTACCTGGCTTCTGATCAAACTGTCATCTTTTTAGCAGAACAACCTGATTTAGACAGAGCTGTCCAAACCAAGGTCCTCATAGATACCAGGAACCGACAGACATTGTAGCTATCAGATTAACAATTATTATTTTGTTGGAGGAACAGAAGGTGATAAGGTGTGATGAAGGAAATTTGGTTAGCTTGTAAATCACATTAATAGGTAGAGATGATCTTCAGGAGGATCTCATTTACCTTCATTGTATGTGCCTCTCACACTGGCTACTTCCAATGACTTCTGTGGCATTTCAGACAGAGATTCAAGCTGTACAGGGCACACAGTGACTGACACTGCCCTCCTGATGAGCCAAGGAGAGCCTAGGACAACAGGTGCCTCTTGATTCCTGTACTGAAAGCCCAAGGAGCGCCAGGGCACTTGATGGTATTCCAGATAACTTGTGGCTACAAGTTGTTTTCAGTCATCTCATCCTCCTGCTTTGTGTACAAGACTTGACCTGGTGACTGATACTTCTCTCCCACACTGTGTAGAAGCAAGGACAAGACAGAGAAGATATGGTGCCTTTAGGCTGATATGCCACATCATAGACAGATGTGAGGTATAACTACCAGCCTCTTGAAATAAATTCACAGGATTAAGAAAAGAACAGATATGATGTGACAGCATTTCTGTCAAGAGAGTTGATAAAAAGGCTGAGGCTTTGCCACATGAGTACACACCGATTGTTGCTGGAGGCTTCAGGATTTATGAGCAAGCTGAAGCTTTATCAGAGTATGTTAGCCACTCTCTTTCAACACGTGAAAATTTTGACCAAAGAAAGAGCCAATATGTTCTTGAAACTGTGCTAACAAGCTGGTATAAATTCTAATCTTTTACCATTCTGTGAAGGTCAGTGAAGTTACAAGATTTTAGAGCATGGATATTGTTTCTTCTTCTAAAGAGTCTCAAAACTGAAGTTAAAGAAAAAAGTTGAATTTCAACAAGAAATTCCTCCAGTCCATTTGTAGGCATTTGCTGCCACTCAATCTAAGGAATTTTTTTGCATGAAGTAACGCTCAAGTTCCCAATTTTGTAAAATTCCTGCCATTTTTAAGTTTGTGATGCCAGTGAACATCTATTATAGATAAAGACTATGGAAATTAACAAAGTGGGCAACAGCAGAATACTTCAAGCATATTTCCTTTCTTACAGCTTATGATTTTGTTGTTCTTTTCCTGGTTTGCTGCACACTGACTAGCTACCAAGCAACAAACTCATTGCTTCCAGTTCAGTTTCATTAAAACTAATAACAAAAACCAGAGTTACCTTTTACTATTAGGCAGTAAGACACAACCTCAGCTTGCTGCTGAAACATTTATTATTTCCTGACCCAGAGGGCTCTACACAGCATGTAGACTAATAATTGTTGCATACTATGATCCTTAAGAAGGTGAATATTCATTTATTTGAGATACTCACTGTCCATCATGCTGCTGAAATAGAATTAAGTGCTCAAGAGGTGCAAGCAGAGAGATTATTGTCAAGAAATACCCTATGAAATATCCCTGAACATACTACGTTGCTTCATCCAAACATGCCCAGTCTTGATGGCAAACAGATGTTTCCATCCCGACCCTAAGCTGTTATCAAAATTTATTTTTTCCTTCTAATCAGTCTTCTTGGCTGTCTGGAGCCATGGTGTGACATACGGATCAGGCTCCTCTCTGCCTAGGGGGGCACCAGTGCCATATGCTGTGAAGAGATACTCTTCTGCCAGTTCACTGCAGCTCCCCAGGAAGAGCAGAAGTTTCTGCTCAGCCTTCATGGAAGACTTGAGCTCCTGCATTGGACAGCAGACAAATCCAGCACTCCGGTTGCACAGCCTTAATGTTTACTGTTTCATTATCCTACTTGGACGGAAGTGAGCAGGGTAAGGACCAGCAGTTTGGGAACTTCTTTTAATTTCTGCTTTTAATTGTTCCATTTATTTTGTAAGCAGCTATTTCTTAGGCTGAAGAAGGAATTAGTACAGTATTTTTGTATCATTTTGCATAATATTTTATGTCAAAATCTGAGATGTCTCAGTATAAGATGGCTATGTACACACGCAAACGCATACAATGTAAGATACAAATAAGGCAAGTCTACATGACAGATCTAATTCAGTTCTTGCTTGAAGCTGGGAAGCAAATACAACTCAGTCTGCATGTCATATACTTCCTTTGCAGAATATTTAGCAGTGTCTGTTTTCAGTGAATAGTGCTAATACAACACTGCTGCAGCTGTGTTTTTGAATCAAAGTATGTCACTCTGGAAACGCCTATAAAAGGGGATACTAACGTTTGGTCTTCATCATGAGACCTGGTAATCACAAAGCATAGGAAAGGCCTGTTAACCAGAAATGATGGTTTCTTGTGACTTAAAAGCTTTGAATATCTGTGGCTTAACAGAAAATGAAAACACAACAGCAGCATGACTAGAAAGACCTGAATGCAAGACCCACTGTAAAGAAGGGTCAAAATCTGACTGAAGATGACAGAGGAGAAGAAATCCCACCACTCCTTTACTCTTCAGTGGCCAGCCAAGACGAAATAATTCAAAAAAAGCTGGTACAAGGCAGTCTCTGCCTGGCTTGTCTTGAGATATGATATGTGTAAGCACAAGCACCTCTGTGAAGCAAAAGGTGAAACAGGATCAAACAGCTTATGTGGGTTTTCATCACTGATGCATTTCCTCATAGATACCACAGCATTCCAGCGGAAAACGGGGATCTTCATGTTTTGTAACTAAGAGGCCAGACTTTGAGCACCCAGTATCTGTGATCAGGCATCTTTAAGGCATGTCAGCTTGGATAGTAAACTGTAAGAATGCTCAAAGTAATGTATTTCCCTTATGCCACAATTCTGACATTTAGCATTTTTCTTTCCTCCCAAATAAGCATATAAAGGCAAAATGTTGACATTTCTGTGAAAGGCTTTATGAAACATTTCCTTTAAAAATTACTAGAATGATTTAATTGAAAGACTCATATCCCATCAAACCTTATAAGACTTAAAAGTTATAACTGATTTTTTGGGGGAAAGAAAATCATTGCAGTAGTTCATCAACACCTTATTAAAATCAATATAATTCTTTAAACATTTGAGGATCAGCAGTTCTGATATAAAAATACTGTCATATTCTTTTTAATCAGGGGACCTGACTCATTCTAGAATTTTGAAAATCTTGGACAATATCTTGCTCCGTACCTGAAACTTAACTAAACAGAAACAAATGTGCATTCTCCCTCAGCATCTGAAATTATATTTTTTAATCAGTATATACTGCTGGTTACTTAGGCTCATTCCCTTTCAATTCTCTTTTAGACTACTCAGAATAAAGAAGGTGTTTTCTGTGTGGTTTCTCAGTGAGCAGCAATTGGCTCCTTAATTTAAAGTTTCTGGGACACAAACAGTTTTCTGAGCTCTCTTGGTGTCAAAAGAGTAAAATAAATCAAAACTGATGAACAAAGCAAGTAAAAAAACAAAAACAAAAACAAAACCAAGAAAAAATATGGCATCTTTCAAGATCATCTCTTCCACAGAGAACAGCACAAGCTGGCAGTCTGCATAACACTATACATTAGCTGGCAACAGAACTGAAAAAATCCTGACATGTATTGGAGGTTGGAGGCAAAGAGTCTGTTGTCCTGAAGGGCTGGTGTGTGGAGAAGCCACTGTAGGTAACTGGTCATGAACTGCTGTTTAAGGTCCTTTCCTGGTCTTTTTAGTTGTTGTGTTTGCACACCATTGTACTTAAAATAATTAGAGACAATAACGTGTTCAGGCTCTTTTCTAAAACATATATTGAAAAGTTGCAAAATTTTTATATTTTATGACTACAGACTTACAGATGGCAATTCTGAAACAAGGGAAGTGACATCTGCTTATGGTCATAAAAGTGGGAATTGTTTGAGTCTCAAAGAAAGACTGATGTATCTTAACTGCTAGACCTATTCTTTAGCTTGACTTATGTTTTGCATATCCCCTGCCACGCGGGGCCCCTCCAGTGCAGGCAGCAGCAGGCTGGGAAGCAGGCAGGTGCTCTGTAGACTCACTGCATCAGCATCAGGCCAAGTTTTGCTCTGGCTCACTCTGGCTTTTAGTTCTGGCAGCTGTTTCACATGCATGGTGGTGTACCACAACAAGGGCTTTATCAGATGAGCAATGTGCGTATTGTCATAAAATGTTCAACCAGCCACTTTTAACAATGGACTGCTCCCCAAGGGTCTTATTGCTGTAGGTATTTTTGCAAAAACAACCACATTTGTTCACCCTTCTCTCTTTCAGGTTTAAACACATAACCAATGTCTTTTAATGTACTAAATCTAGCTTGCTGATTACCCTAGCAGTTTTGATGGTATTTCAGTACCCAGCTGGGTATGATATTTAATTACTGAACCATCCCTTTGATATTGTTAAGCTACTTGCAAAGTACCCAATTAAAACTGGAAAAAATGGCCTGTGGACTTTTCTTCTTTTTTCATGTGTTCTGCAACAGTAAATTCCACAGAGTAAATAGATTTCACCCCTGTTTGTTTTTAATAACAGTTCATTTTGTTTTTCTTTTTCATTACATTAATATAATTATTCTTTTTAGATGAAGTTCCTCTCTATGCAGCAAAACAGTTAAGCTTGTTGGTGAATTTTAGCATGTGCTCAAAACCCATGGGTTTCAGCAGGAGTTCAGATTATGTTTAAAATAAAAAAATTATGTGAATAAGAATGGAGTGCTGAAACATGGACTGATTAAGGGCCATGACTCCTTTAACTAGATGCAGATTGTCTGAAAATCAGTCAGCAGAGTACATTTTAAAATGGTGTCCACATTTGTAGAAATCACTCTTTGAGGACATGTGCATTGACACACACACATGAATGCATGCACACACATAGGCATAGGTATTCATATATTTGAGTATACATATGTGCCTAAAAGACGAAACCAGCATTTATACATATAAAGACTAGAAAATGGATCTAATTATACATCTAAGAATTTCCTATTCTTTTTCTTTACCATTCTTGTGGCTGTTTTGACAAGAAGCCTGAAGTAAAGAGCAGTACTAGCCTGGGAAGGTGCAGTAGTAGAAGCTGGTATAGATATGCAATCCACTGTTTCTATCTTTCATTTTTTCATAGGCTAGCTAAGGAAACCGGGGAGTTTCTCTTTCCTCACACATAACATCATCCTAGCTGCTAAGACTTGTTTATGGGCATGATAAAAACAAAATAACTCCCACCTGCTATTCAATTTGCTTTCCTTTTTTCTTTTTTTTTTTTTTTCCCTCTCCCTTTTACTCCTCTCCCATCTGTGATTGGGGTTATTTCCCAATAAGTAAAAAAGTGGCTCAATGGCCTGGCAAAACAGGCAATATCAAAGCAAAGAATAGACCCAAAACTGAATAAGAGGGATGCAACATCAACTGTTTTACCCCAAGCAGTAAATTAGAACAAGACATAAGGGAATTCATCAAGAATACTGTGTAGTAGTAGAATTTCTCTCATGAAAACATTTCTTTTGCCTGGAAGTGTTACAAGCACTGTAACACTTCTGTCCACCCAACAATTGTGTGGACGTTGTCTCCACAACAAATTTTTCTTATTTCTTTGACCTTTACAATAAAGAAAACAGGTGTCCAGTAAAGTTATTTGTGAATCAGAAATAAAAATTACACAAAACACATTATAATGCAACAAAACATCATCTTTGGATTCGCCGAGCATAAAAAATACATGTATTTGGGTGCAACAATCATTTTTGTTTAACTTTTCAAGTCCAGCTCTGATAAGCATAGGTCAACAGTATGAATAAAAAAAAGTCTTGGAAAAAGAAACGAGAACTGAACTAAACTGAAGCTTAGCTTTTTAAACACTACCTGCAAATTTTATGTGCAATATTGACTGTCAAACCATTTTAGGTATCCATCACTCATAAGGCTATGCACAAGAAAATGATGTGTATAGCTTATTTTGCCAACTCTTTGTCATTCATGCTTTTTGAAAATACTGGTTCATTAATACTGTGAGGTTGAGGTCTTGGTTTCTTCTACTTTTGGGAGGTTTGACGGTTTTCTTTCCCAAACCTTAGAGTGTACCATGAGTGGGCCCGAAAGCTGGATTTCTTCTCTTATTTTGAGATGACTTATTTCCTGCAGCTTCCAGGTGAACCATATCTTTTTTGGCAGCTTTCATTCTCTCATTTCTGAGATATTTCAGTTAAAAGGCAGGGAACTGCTGACCCGCATGGCACAGCCTCATCTGCTTTTCCCTGGAGTTAAACAGAGAAGTGGCACATCTGTCAGTACAAACTTCCACATCTAAACAGAAAAGGAAGTAAATAAAACAGTTAGAAGGGACCTTCCAACTGCCTTAAACTTGGGTGATGAGATGCAGTGGTGATCCATAGGGTAATTCTGCCTGCTTTGAAGTATTAAATAGAGCAGCTACAGACAGCGAGCAAGAGCCACACTGCTTCCTGGAGACATGGCCAATTATGTGAAAAGAACCATCATAAAAGATCACTAGTAATTCAGCCTGAGATTTTCAGTAACTTCACAAAGTTAGGCATGCAGCATATTTTGAACATTTCTGAAAACAAAGTGGCTTACTGGCATGCCTCTCGGTAAGACTGTAGTAGCACCCAGCACATTCTTAGCAATCTCAGAAAGCAAGAGTTCTTGAGCTGGCAGAAATACATTTATTATGAAGAAAAGCTGATGCACAGCAAAGGAAAAAAGGGAGTAAGCAGAGCTTTCTCACAGTGCTCAAAACAAATCCAGAGAGAACCTAACATTCATTTTGCAGGTGGAACTAAAACATCAGTAATGTTATGTTAATCACTGTCAGGGTTAAAATAACATTGTCATCATAAATATACTTGAAGGCTGCAGAAACAAGCACAAAAACCTGTCATGGAACAGTAGGAACTAATATTCTGTGAGAGATTTCTGTCCACATTCTTTCTGCATGTACAGAGAGGATGATATTACCTGTTCTGTGGGATAATGTCTCCTTCAGTCACAGAGCATTTGACAGTCTTACTAGGAAGTAACAATCTCCATAGGATTTCCTCATTGTTTGTTATCCTACTGGGCTCTTTCCCAAGGCGTAATACAGATTCAGCAATCATTTCATGGATCATGTTAACCACAGGAAAGAACTGCAAGATATTTAAAACCCAGTAACTTCCCAGTAAATTACTTTATAATGGGTAGTTCCACGTGACTTCTGGCTTTTTAACAGCAGCTTTCCCCATTAAGCCAAAGGGAATTTTGTTACCAGAGTGAGCTCATGGTTCATTTCTTTATGAAGAAGCCCACAAATAGCTCGAATCATGAAAATTTCTATTATAGACAACCTTCACAATCTTTTTTTTTTTTTTTTTAAATGGTACCAAAAATCCAAAAGTTAGGGCTTGGAAATCATATTCTTAAGCTTTTGCTGAAGTATTAATGGATCCTTCAACTATATTGCATAAAAACTCTGCTGGTGGCACATGAATAAACTGAGTGGCTATTTAATATTCTTTTACAGTCTGCGAGACTCACTATCCAGGTGAAAGGATTAAAGAAAAGACAATTAACACAGTAGAAAAAGAGTAGTGTTATGAAAGTATTTTTGTAGGAACATTATGTGCTTCTGCTAGACCTCTTCATAGAACTCTGTATTTTGTTTCTTAGGAGTTTAATCAAAATCTTCGAGTAAGAAAATGCTCAAACTTGCAGACTGGCATATATTAAAAACAATTTGTCTTTGGAATGAGCCATACATTCCTGCAGACTCTCTTTTCAGCCCCCAAAGTTATGAAACCTTTCAGAATTTAAATTAGAAGGTGTATGGACTTGAATGGTACACCACAAATATGTGATGCATTTTTTTGCAAATCATTACCTGCTCCAACCTCCAGATATCTGAAGAGGTTTTAGGTCCCGTAAAAAAAAAAAAGAAATGCACAAAAAGCTATCCAAGGCTGCATTTCCATGCACAGTTGATCTGTTCTCAGTTTTTCTTAAAATATTGTGCATGCATTTCATAACAGGCAATTTCAAAACATGCAGAGATTTGTTATTCTCATATATAACTAAGACTGTCTGTGTGACATTGAAGAACAAAGTAACACTGATGGTCTGTGTGAGAAAGGAAAGTTTGAGACCGATCACAAATTTCTTGACAAAGCTGAGTATTTTTAAATCTTGTGCAGTGATCTAATTTTCACATAGTACAAAATGCTTTAGCAAAACTACTGACTTGCCACTTTGGAAGGTATTTAAGTATTAATTCCCATCAGCCTGTGAAAGTACAATAAATTTATCAATTTTTCACATAATCACTTTTATTCCTCATGGTTATAACTTTCCTGTGCTCATCTGCATATTCCCTTCCTTGTCCAGATTTCTTGTCTTTCTCAAAATTTCATTTTTGCTGAGATATGTATAGTGAGTCAGGATGATTTCTATATGACCAGTTATTCTCTTTCTACCCTATCCATTTGCTGGTCTCTTTAAAATGCTTAAAACTGGAGCAGAGATGATCCTTTTTACCTGAAAACATCTTGTGGATGCAAGTGTTTATAAATAATAGCTTTGGATAAAATGTTCTTATTTAAATTAAAGGTGGGAGGTTAAAAATGGTCTTCCTACAAGAACAGACCCACAGAAATTTTGCCCAATACATTGAAAATTTCACTGCATAAAATGAAATTTTCCTGCTTTCAGCTTTTCCACCACTTCTGCTATTTTGTCTCTATGACAATAGAGAAAAAAATAGGGGAAACAAGCGGCAAAAATTGAAATTAAGACAGGGAAAATGAAAATTGTTGAGTCTCATTTTTGGACCACCTCCAAGATGCAACTGAGAGTTATTATACTTTTAAATCTATACAATGAAATAATTGTGATTTGTGAAAAGAATCTTTGTCCAACTATTTGCAGCTTCTAATAAATAACAGCTCAGTAACAACACCTGGTGTTTTCTAATTGCCACAGAGTGAAGGGGGAAGAAATATCTATTCTGCATGTGTCTGGCTGAGTGCCTCTAGAAATTTCCTTCTAATGCTGAGATTGAACTATAATGGTGCATTGGAGCATCCATATCTTTCATTTACACCTTCTCAACTATTTTGCAGTGTTATAAAAGTTTTGGTGTTTCATATGTTCAAGAATATTCAATGTTCATATATGTTCAATGTATCAAGAATGAAATAATTGTGTGAACATGAATGAAATCCTGCGTGCATTGTTACATGTTTGCTAGAATTTTTGTGTGCTCTATCATGTATGTGCTTAGAAAATGCACGTGCTGACCTTCTCCGCAGTTTTGTTTGTTGTGAAATGTTCTACATATTCCTTAGTAGAGCCTTTTGGGAAAAAGAGGAAAAAGTGTCTTTTTTATACCTATAGTGCCTAGGGCAAAAAGCAAGTGGGGTTCCAATGAAGTACCATTCAGGTTAAATATAAGAGGACTGTATATAAGAATACATGTAAGAGTACTGTAATTACCTTTAAAAGGTAAGGACAAGGAAGCGCTGCAGCTGACTGCCTGAAATACTTGAAATACAGAGTTTTCATAACTTAGTTCTTTATGAATACCTATCATGAAAGATATAGAGAAATGCAGCCAGGGGCACAGATTAAATGACCTCTTGAGGTCCTGTTCAGCCCCAAACCCAAATGAAACAAGTACAGAAAGCAAGAATTTGCAAATGAAATCAACTACCTCACTATAAATATTCCCACAATCTCCATCATACACCCAGTTCTTAACAATATTTGCTGTTTGTTGACATTTGTAATGGTGGGAGGGAGAGAATAGAGTCACTTGTTCTAGTAAAGCTCTCAGTAAAAGGGAAGAAAAATCTGTCATTGTCTCCATTTTAGTGTTGTCAATATTTCCTTGCCCATTTAGCCTTTACTGGTAATGTTCATCAATATCCAGAAACATCCATTAAAATTGGAAATTTCTGTTCTCATTTGTCTATGAAATGTATTAAATAGGATATATTGGTTTGAGAAATCTATATTCACAGCCTTTGAGTGACTGATTTCTACTTCCATTTTAGATGCAACAGGCTATTTTTCAACTAATACTTTGATATCCTTTTTTTATTATGCACCTTCCTACAAAGAACCAACAGCTCCTTACAAATAAGAAAAAGACGCATCTGTTTCAGTCCCTTCCTTCTCAATGTCTCCTTTCAAGGTCAGCTAGGAATGAAAAAAAAATGCATGATATTTGCAAGTTTGGGAAAGGATCAGTCCCTATTCCAAACTGCTCCTTATTCCCAGTAATTGTTACTCCCAAAGAAGCAAGCAAGAATTGACAGAATTTGACTGCAGAGTGGTCTTATGAAGAGGGCACATTTTTTTTCAAGTACAATTACAATGCAAACATAATATTTTGTGTGGCTGAAGGCCAAGATTGCTGAGGATGGAGTTTGTCCCAGCTCTTCAGTACGTCCACTTTCTTCTTCATTCCCCCTTCTCCATCCAAATTCTGCACATGGTCCCGATGGCAATGGCAGAAGCACACCAGTAATACTGGTAACAGTATTGAGATTAAAATACTCAGAAAACTTCAGAGTTACTCTTTCCTGGTGCTGCAAAGGCTGACCCTGAAGTTTCACACTTTGTTTCAGAATGATTGCAAGTGGGCAGACATGGTCGCAGCTGCTGAGAATAAGTTCATCATCCACATTGTGGTAGTATTACCTAGGCAAGATTATTTTGCAAACAGATCAGACGAGTCACCTAAAGGTGAATCTTAAAGGTTAGAAAAATGCCTCCGAAGGGTAAGTATAGTGATAAAAGTGATGATAAGTATACTTATATAATTTTAAAATATAATATAATATAAACATTATATAAAGTAAATTGCATATGTATTACCAGGAATTTATGACCTCACCAACAGCAACTTCACAAACACCAGCTTCACAGTGTTGGTATTTGGTCAGGGATCAAACACACAAGCAGGTAGCTAGTTGCCTGCAATTGATGTGGGAAAGGAAGGAAAGAAGCTGTGTGGCTCAGCCAGGATGTAGTGTTCCAGCTCTGGGCGATGCAATAAAATGACACAAGTAAGGTGGACAGGGTGAGCAAAGGATGGGATGGGGAAAACAGAGGGGCAAGGAGTCTCCTAGGAAAGGGTTGCCTGTTGCATGAGGGCTAATGGCTCTGAGAGGCCAGTCTTGTGATTCAAAAGGAGAGGATCAAAAGACAAAAATGTGACTGCTGGATGTGGGCTAGAAACTTGGGCTTCACCTTGTCTGGGGGCTCCTCAAAACAAAGTCCTCTTCAGTGGGGGACATGGGATTCACACCACACACTACAGGGCCAGGTGCCCTCTATGCATTTTGGGGGTCAGTGGGCAGGCTGACAAGCCAGAGGCACCTTTGGAGGGACATTTTGCTTTTACTCTTCATTTTGGGGTTGGTGGGGGTTACAGAGGGATAAGGAGCAGCTCAGAGGGACAGCTGAAAATAGGAGAGAGGGAACAACAGACAGAGTAATGTATTTCTTATCAGATTCCTCCCCCTGACATCTCACACGTGAACGTAGTACATATATGGCAACTTTTCACTATTCTCTGCTGGCAAATAATAAAGGCAGCTTCCCCCAGCTGAAAAGAAGCTTCCCTTCCTCCAGCTCTCCTGGCAGATTGCACACAACTCCTAGCCAAGACAGAGCACAGATGCAAAGCTGTGCAAGCAAATACTGCACTGAGGCAAAATTCAAGGTAAGGCAATGTCACCTGCATGCACATTGCAGAAGAAAGGGGGAACAAAGCTGCTTTTCCCTGCTTCCATCTAATGTCATAGGGAATCTTGGATAAATCACGTGCCACTGAGGAGTGGCGAGATAATGGCCTCATGTTAGTAACGAGAGTGACATAAATGGTGTGAAGCAGTAACACGAAATTGTTTAACAGGTATGTGAAAAATAGCACAAGTATCTGAAAAAAAACAAACGTGATATGAAAGCAAACTAAATGTTAGCATGTTGATACCACTTTAAAAAAAAAAAAAAGTGTTTCCAGACAGCCAAAGGCACATTTCTATCATCTTAAAATCTCTAGACCTAACCAATGCAAAAGTGTCTTCTGGCTTCACCTGTCTACCTTTTTCCTGAGGAAAGTGGGAGGAGGAGGAAGAGCTGGTTAGTACATTTATGAAGGAAAATTTGGGAGGCCACAATGGTAATAGGGATTACCAGATGAGGAAACAGTGGAGAAACAGGCAGGGAGAATTTAGGAATATAATCTGCCACATTTCTTATATTCCTGGAGGGACTTTATTGTAAAATTTCCCACCATTTCACTTTCACATGTCATAGGATAGTTCACTCTGGAAGCAACCTCTGCGAGTTTCTAATCCAACCTCCTGCCAAACCTGGCTCAGCCACGGGGTCAGACCAGGAATTCCCACCAAGTCACTGGCACAGACAGCTGTGTGTGTGAAGTAGCCACCTCTCTAGGGAAGGTGAAGCCGAAGTTGCTTTTACTTACCTGTATATGTTTTTGTGTTAATAAAACAAACAAATCCAGAAGCAGATTGGGGATATCTTCAAGGAGAAAATCTGGGTTTTCCCTTTACTGGCATTCTTCATCTGCTTTGACACATATATGTCAAGACATTGTGA
Source organism: Harpia harpyja (assembly GCF_026419915.1). Classification (NCBI taxonomy): domain Eukaryota; kingdom Metazoa; phylum Chordata; class Aves; order Accipitriformes; family Accipitridae; genus Harpia; species Harpia harpyja. The sequence continues at coordinate 39,657,176 of NC_068969.1, forward strand.
GTGACCAAAGATGCCTTTGCCCAAATAGTTGCAGTAACGTTTGGCTTACTTGCTCATTTGCTTCAAGAAGACTTATGAGGTAAGCTCTTTTGGTAAGCTCTTTCAGTTTAGATGGATATGACAGGTCTACAAACACATATTCAGGGGAAAGGGGAAAGAAAAGGAATAATGTTGCAGCAGAGAGCCACAGACAGAAATTGCGACCTGTTTAATAGTTGCCAAATTTTTCAGTGAAATAATAGTTTGAATTTCTTACGGGGAAAGGGATTGCTATTTTACTGAAAAATTTTATTGAAAAGATTACGTGTTCTCAAACTTAATTTTCAGTAATTCTTTTTGCATTTCCATTGTGATTTTCTGCACAGCCTTTTTTCTCTCAAAAGACAAATCTTTCCTTACCAAAACTGGTGTCATTAGCTCTACAGAGATTTCTGGTTTGTGCTGTTTTAAAGGAGGAATTCAAACATTAAATGTTAGAAGGGCTGCCTGTACTCCACTTGCCACCTGAATCACACCAAGCAAAACTGGCCATCTGTGAGAGCCTGAAGTAGTTAATGTCTCAAACATTGTGGTGGGGCAAGTTCTGCTTAACGACTAATTCTGCATAAGAAGGAACTCTGCTTAGCAAGGAACCCCAGGTGAAAAGAAGCCCATCAGCACCCAACAGGAGGGGGAGGTTGTGCTGGTGGGTGCACAGCTGCCTGTTCTGGTGTGCTGTTCTGATGTGCTGAGCAGGGCAGCTCACAACGCATGGCCAAAGACCACATCTGCAGGGAAGGGGAAGCTACTCCCCAAACGACCCCCAAGCCCACGGCCCAAAGGCTGCCTAATTAGCCCAATGAGTTTGAATGTCCGCCCAAAGGAGGGGCAAGGATGATAAAAGGACACAAACTGAAGCCCTGGACCCGCAAGCCTACTGGAACCGGACCCCTTGACTGACTGAACCAACGCTGGACTCGGGACTGGTGAAATCTTCTCTTCTCTTTTCTCTTCTCTTTTCTCTCTTATCTTCTCTTTTTTCTCCTCTCTTTTTTCTCCTCTCTTTTTTCTCCTCTCTATTTTCTCCTCTCTTTTTTCTCCTCTCTTTTTTCTCCTCTCTTTGTCTTGTTTCTCTCTTTCTTTTTTCATAATCCCTACACCTCATCCCTTTAGACATAAACTGTTGACCCAGTCTGGGACTAGAAGTGAATCCAGCTGCCCCTGGGCTCCTCTCTGAGAAGGAGTCTAGAAAGCAAGGGGGGTCTGCTCTGAACCTGGTGGCTCAACAGGAGGGATCTCCTTACTGTCTTCCCTGAACTGATTCCCAAATAAGCAAGGCCTGTAGTATATGTGTGGTGATGTATGGTTAGCACATGTTACACAGTTTACTGACATAGTTTCGTGCCAGTTTTTGTTGTGAGCATACCAGTTTTGGTGGTGAGCATGCCAATTCTTGTTATGAGCAAATAAAAATTGAGTTCTGTGAATCAAAGTATTCCTCGTGTCGTTTCACCTTAATCCTGACCTGGGAATCGGCAAACCTGAGTCATTGTCCTGAGAAATTCGGACCTGACACCACCTTGATCAAAAGTCAGTTTAGCTACATTTTCAGACCTGTTTGATGGCTTTTAAAAGGTGTTCAATGACCAAGGCTCCAGGATAAAGGGGTACTTACCAAAGAACTGCAACAAATGCCATTTTCCCATTTTGGCATTTTTGCATGCTGGCTTTGGCACTGGTCCTCCAGACATACAGCCTGCAGATGAGAGATGAGTGAATTATATAAAACAGATTGTCTGCTACATGCTCCTGCACAACAAAGTGAAGGTAAATTTGCAGCAAACATAAGCCTAGCAACCCTTGCCTTAATATAAAGAGCAAGATAACAAAAGTAATGAAAACATCAACACAGGACTTTGTATCAACTATCAGCCTGCAAAATCCCTGAGGACCCTAAATATGCCCAAATACTGTGTTTTCTGAGTTGCATCAAAGCCCTTGCTATTCTGCATGTATTGCTATTACCATAGCTAGATTAAAGTTTGTGCAGATATACTTAAGCTGTGGCTGTGCAGACATACCCAGATAGCACCAGGATTAGTTTAGTATCCCAAAATAATTCTCTGAGAACAGCACGGTGCTACACCCTCTTGGGTGCATAATACCACAAAAACACTGTATTCTGCTGAAGCAATACTGTAATTGTTGGACTATATTTGTGTCAGGTCTCAAAGTGAGGGGATGCAAAGTGGAGGAAGAAGCACTTCTTGATTCCTTCCCTCTGCTGAAGACATATTCCAAGGAGAAAAAAAAAAAAGTATCAGGCCAAAAGAAGAGTAAATACCACTGATGATGCCACTATTAATTCTCACTTCCATGAAGCAGCAATTCAGGTGACAGACCTCTAGTATGATCCATTTCAGCATCAGCTGCTTTCACTGCAGTATTGTGCTGCCTTTTAAAACTTCCCCATGGATTTCTGTAGGATTTAGAATTGCTTCCTTATCTTTTCTAGAGACATGCAACTTCAAAAATCATAAAATGAAAGAGTGATGGTTTTATGGTGTTTTCGGCCTTGATTTCAGTTCAGTAACTGTCACAAAAATAACTCCCTAAAAATGATTGTGTGTGACAGCTTCCATATTTGTTCTACTTCAATGTTCTTTCATATCTAATTTGCTCAATTTAAAAGCTAGAAGATGCATTTTCCTGCTGCCAGACAGCAAGCTTAGCCAGGGACCTGAAAAATCAAGCTGAGATCTTTTTGCCTCTTAAGTTATCTGCTGTTACAAACTTGGCAGCTTGAATTCAACTGACAATTCAGTTGATGATATGTAAGGTGGGGTGACACCCAGCTCGTTAGTCTGTTCTTCTGGTGAAATTTTTGTGCTAGCAAATTGTATAGATTGGCAGCTATGAAAATGCAGTTTTTCTTCTGTTTATCCTAAACCAGCGGTTTCCAATGACAGTTTCCTGTGTGCTTCTTGATAATGAGTTTATGCTGACTGGAGAATATCTTTTTTGTTTCAGTGTTTAGAGGTAAGCAAACCACTGCAGAAGCACAAATTGTATGAAAATACTGATGGTATCACTTGTGTTTGCAGTGGTTTTGTATCACGGTTGCTTTCTGAAGTCAGATTGTTTCCACCTGTTCATACCCCACATCCCTGTTGTTTTGCTGCTCATGCTGGATGCTTCAGCAACTTCTGAAGGTGCCTGCCATGGGCACTGGGACAAAATGGTGTCCTTGTAATCAACATAAAAGGAGATGTAATTTCCATCAGTTCTGATCAACAGGGAGTCTTTTAGCATGTTATTTTTTTTTTCCATCTCAAGCTGCCTATAGTATATGATTATTTTTTGGCCATTTCAGACATGGCTATGAAATTGTTTACGGTTGGGACCTTGAGAATTATTTTAAAATAATGGAATAGGCAAAATGGGTGTGTTTCATCTATTAAACCACTAGTTCTGGAGAGTACTTTATGGTGTGCTAGATGGAGAGTTAAAGTGGACTAATTCAGGGAGAAATTGCAGGTTAGTCCTTCCTTATGGAGAGGACATCTTGTGTTCCAGAAGCTTAAAAGCATAAGGAAGGAATCCCAACAAAGACAGAATTAACCCAGAAAAGAAGCTGAGCCTCCTAAAAGAGGATACTTCTGCTGCTGATCCAGGGTTCCCAGAATAAATGGATTTGGCTGGTACTACTGAGATGTACCAAGAATTCACCCTGGAAGAGCCCAGACACCAGCAGTAACTCTGAGGTCTGCGTAAAGGGTGGGTTTAGGCACATCTTTAAAAAGGTAGCATGTTTTCTGCCCAAACGTGGGACTTAACCATTGAGAGTAATTCATGAAAGGAAAATTTTTCTGCTCTGTATTTTTTTGTATAGTTCCCTTTGGTATATCTAGTTGTGAAGATTATTTTCATGTCTCTGATAAAGCAGAGAAGGTGATAGGATAAATATAAATCTTAATATGAGCTTACAGAAGAAGGAAAGGAGGCAGAACAGAACTTTTATTTATACCATCATTTTGGCCTAATTATGTTTTTCCCCCATTACAAATTCTTAGACTCTATTGGTGTAAACAAATGTAATTCTTTTACACTGTTACGAAAGACCTGGTTACCTCATTTGAGATTTGCCTCATTAATTTTTTTTCAATGTAGCCTTGCTGTTGTATCTTGTTGCTCAGTGGGGAAAAGGGTAGAAAAATCATTAACAATTTACTATATACATTGAAATAAACACCTGTATAAATAGTTCTTCACACAGTTGTGTAAGAACTGTTTATACAGCCTTTTATGTGATTGTATAAACACTTTCAATAAAATTAAGAAAAATACATATCCTGACAGAGAAGGTTGAACTGTGGGAGTCACAAGGTGATATCAGACACTTCAGAATGTTTTCTTTCTAAAACAATCTCATACCTCTAAATATGATTCTTCTATCTCCCTTTGTTTGCCTTGAATAAAATTCATTTCTTAGAAGTATTAAAAAAGTATATCTTGGCTCGGCTTAGTATGCTCCAGAATATTCACAAAATTCATCTGCTAATATACAAAATTCATAAATACAGGCAATGCCTCTGTTAAATAAAGTGTACAGGAAATATGAGAACAATTTTGTGTGATTATATTCTTTGCAAAAGGTCCTTTCGCGAGGGTCCAGCACACTTCAGGCCTGTAAATTATTAATGTACCTTGTATCTTATTAGCTGTATATTATGGAAATTTACCTAAGCTGCTACCTCTAGTTTCATTTAAATAGCAAATGGTTAAAAAGGGGGGGGGGGGGGGGGGACGGACACGACACACGACTTTATTGTGTCTTTGCAATTAAATTGGTTTTGTAAGAATGGTAGAAGCTTACAGTTTTACCATTTCTTTGGCTGTGATTTAAAAGATTCATATGACATGCAGACTGATGAATAATTCATGCTTCATTTATTAGCCTGGTAACCCTATTGCTGGCCTCATAAAAATGAGAATACTTTTTTCTTTTTCATGAGGCACTGAAGAACTGTGTGCATGTGTATGCATGTACACACGTGGGTTTTTGTGTTCATGTATCTCAGTGTATGTTTGTGTATGCACACTCAGATTAAAAACAAAGGCTGTCTAATCATTTTTACTGTACAGTACATACACAAAACTACGTTGTGGATAGAAGAGCACACAGATACATCAGCAACAAGGACCACAACGCTAAAGCTCATCAGCATGAGACAAGTTTTCTCAGGGGCTGGCATTTTTACACAGGCACTAAGGAGCAGCTCAGCCCCAGACCATCCTACTTGAAGCACAAAAGCCACCTACTTATCCTTGCTCACTCTAGCGTAAATAAGGGAACAAATCCAACAAATGCCTTCCTGAAAGACAGTGGATGAAAGAGAAATGGAAGATGGATATTACTTAGTCCTTCCTTGAGTTGTGTGCACTGAAATTGTGACAATGAGGCAAAAGAAGAATTGTTACTGGAGAAAATTTTCCTGAAAGTTCTTTAAGTATTGAAAACTTTACAAAAATAGTCCTGAGCTGAAATAAGAGCCAGTTTCCTTTTATAGACACAGCAGACAACCTGCTCAGTATCTAACTAGTATTTTTATATCAAAAATGGCAATCCATCAAAAGCAAAGATTCTTGCTGAAATAATTCAATTGTAACAACCTTGTGTTTTGCAAGAAAAATGAAAAAGACTAAATATGATTGAATGGGATGTTTTGAACTTTTTTGTTTCACTTGACCTTGTGAAGATGGAAAGAATCAGAAGGCAATGTTACAATACTACTTAAATGAAACATTTTGATTAAAAACTGAAGTGGTTTTTTTCCCTACTATTTCATTTTACAGGAGATTTTTCAATCCCCCAAATTTGTAGCTATTTTTACCCTTTGCACCTAGATTACAATTTTTGAACCCATGCCATGAATAACCTTCCTTTTGCTCCATAGACTTATATCTAGAGTTAAAATTCCTAATGTGTTCTGTCCTAATATATACAGTGAGGCAAGTGGATACAGATCCTGAGATACTGTCCTTCTGTTGACCAGGTTGCAACTTCCTCTCAGCATAGCATGTAGGGCAGGCAGAAGGAGAATGACCAAAACCAGTTACCCAGGTGTGCTCAATAGAGAAGACTTTTCACACCTCCTTGAGTCAGCATGACCATGCTGCACCCCCAGAACATCATTACCTGGCAGCCTGGGGAAAACCTGCTCTTGAACTTCTTTTTGTAAGTGAATGCGTTTATGAGGTTGTTTCATTCTTCCATTAAGTTGTGTGTAAATTCATCTATTTACACACAACTAAAAGAAAAATTTGTATTGAAAGCAGTCAAAAATAACTCTTAAGGAAAACATTTAATCCATTATTCTTTTAAACTGTATGTCAAAACCTGCATGTTAAAAAAAAAAAAAAGATTTATTTTACAGGAACAATTGGCCTGCCAGCCTTCACCTCCAAATGCAGTAATCACAATAATTACTGAGCAGCAAAGATATTGTTTTCTCGTATCAGCAATAATGCTACCATTGGTACCCTTTCTTAAGCCTTGACTTTACTGTGACGTGTATTTCACCCCATAACACACGCATTGTATACAACTATTGTCTCATTTTGTTGTACTCTGTACTACTGACTTTAAAAACATATCAAACTCTGTCTAGGTAAAAAACTGAAAAGCTGAAGATAGACTACTGTGCCAGAAGTGACGCTGATGAGCATTAAGCGTCCTAACATGATTTTTCAGTAAAGAGGCTCTAGTCCCCACAGCATTCCTGTAAAACACACATTCTAATTACAGAGCTGAGATCACCTTGTTATTACACCTGTCCTCCATCCTGCAAAACCCTGGGCAAACACTTTACATTTTGTATACCTACCAGCAGCTCCTGCTCCATGTGACTGGAAAAGCTCCAAACATTAAGCCAAGTACATGCTTTTATTGAGTTTTATGGGTCCCTTACCCCTTAGGATCACCTCCAAGACATCCACCCCCAAACCACACAGTGCTTAACACTGTTTCTTGAAGCCTGTTCCTCTTCACCTCAGGCAGCCTGGAGCTTTATTTGGTTTTCTGAATGGCTGAAATGTGTGCAGATGGACCTCAATAAATTTCAAGTCAATGAGCTGAAGTACTGATAACAGCAGAAAGAAACTGCTGGTTTTCAGTTAGTCCTCACCTTTAACTGCAACATAGGCAGCCCTTTACCCTTTCCCTAAGCCTTACAATTTATGGCCAATGACTTCAGAAACTCTGTCTTAGACAAGACAAACTCTGATAGCTGGCTAATGTGCGATACAAGACTCTTCTACCAGGCCTGTGCTGGGTAATGTGAGCAGGGTCTCCACCACTGTCCTGTTGTGAGTGGCAAGCCATTAATCTGTACTTTAACTCAAATTTATTTACTTCATTGTTGTTTGGATGCTTTTTTCTGTTTGAAGAAATTAAGGGCATTTGAAGGGTTAGCAAATCTTTTAACAGCAGAGCTGAGTTCACCGCGACACATGCAAAATCAGGAGAACCTCATGTATCTGCATCATGGATGCTACAGCACAGTTTGAAGACAAAATTTTTAGGAACACTTCACATGAAAAAATAACAGGGATTGGACAACACTAGATAAAAGCTGCAGGTAAGATGGAGCAGTGGTTTTGTGTCACAGGGAATTCCTATGCACCTGATACCCAGTTTTAATTGTATCATCCTGTATACTCCCACTATGAAAGTACTGAGCACTAAAAAAGTCCTAAATGTCTTTAATGCTACCAATGGGGAGCCTGTCCCCTGTCTCTGCTTTGCTGTGCTGGGCAGTGACTCTTTGGAAGCTTTCATTAGGAGATACCCTGTAGCCCAGCTCCACAGTGGATTTCAAGCCTAGGTGGCAGATTTTGATTTCACCATCCTTTCTGGCAGTCATTGTATTTCTCGTGCAGCGCTCTGGGACCTTGTGTGAAGGGCGCTATATAAGTATAGGGATTGGATTGGCTGAGTAATTCTTTTTGACTTCATCAGCCTGTTAATCCTGCATGCCTGTGGTGATAAACCCAGAAAATCCCAGATAATCCTATATAATATTCAGGCAGGGCTGGCAACAGCTATAAATACGTATCAAACTGTCAAAAACCATTATCATTTAGACTGCTCTGCAGTCCCTTCCAAATTACATTAGAATATCCCGGCTTGACTTCAACTCTGCCCCCCCCCCCCCCCCCTTTCTTCCATGACAGAGTACTGCCTGTAGCTTAGCTTGCCAGCATAATAATACAAGTTTCCTGCACACCTACCTTTTTAGTACAGCACCATGTTTACCCTGGTCCTGCTTCTGTATGACTCACAGGCACAGTGAGTAGCTGCAGTTCTGTACATAAGCAAATAATTTTTGGCAGTTTTCACACTAAAGCATCCCACTGCCAAAAGGCTTCTGTTTACCACACAGAACAAATGTTGTTACTATTGCAATTCCAAAAATGCTTCTTAAATACCTCCTTTCATATGCTGTTTTAGTCTTAATGTCTAATTAGATATGTAACAAAATAACAAAAGATTTTTTTTCTCCTTTTGCAATTTTATCTTGGCTAATAGCCAGAGATAAATAACAGTTTAACATCTGCATTGTTCCACAGCAACTCTGTACTGAATAAAATTATAATTATCACTAAACTGTGAGTCTTTCCAACAGGATAAAAAGCTCACCCTCCCTCCAAACTGCCCACCTGTCCTTCCCCCCCTTACAAGGGGGAAATAATCATTGATACAAGAAAGCATGTATCTGGTAACCAGCTTCACTGGTTAATTACACCAGTGTAAATTAGGGATATCTCTGCTTGGGTCAGTGGAAAGATCTCTGCAATAAAATGTGATTGTGTAGTACCCAGACTCTGAAAAAGGGTTATACACTTTTCTTAGAAATATATAAGAAGTGCATGATGCCCATGTTTTCTGTGCCATTTTTTCACTCAATTAGCTATCCAGAGGCTCAGGCAGGCAATTATTCATGTTCATCAGAGAAAAGCTGCAACTGAAACAACCTACACCGGCAGTTCTTGACAGAGATCAGCTCTTGGAACATAATCCTCTTTGAAAACATTTGATCCTGTTCTTTCAACTGAATAAAGTTCAGATTTTACTCACTCCATAACAGGGAGTGAATGTGTTATCTGCTTTCTATCTGGAAACTTTCTGCAGCATGTAGAGAAATAAAACAGTAGCTCAGTATTTCCTGTCTCCTAAACTAAAATAGTTCTATACCTCTTGCTTTACTTGCAAGTATCACACTGTCACAGCTGTAACTGCATTTCATGTCTTCATTCTTCCAGCACTGAGCACATTTAATAGGTTATGTAGTAAAAGAGCCATACTCCTGAACTGGCTAGGGTGAGCCCTAGTTGCAACCAAGTTCCTGCTGGTGGCAGATCTTCTGGTGGTGGATCTTCTCCACCTGCATGGATAGGATTTTAGTCACAGTCAGGTTCTTTCCTTACCTTTCCCCACCAACTACAATGTCCTCCTGCTCTTCTGTTTGTTCTGTGGAAAGTTTTACTTTAACATTGGAGACAAATCAGCCAAAACCACCATCTTGCTCTTCTTTTAATTTTCCTGAAAATGGGAATTTGACTGTGTAATGCACTAATGTTTGCAGGAGTTGCATTGCAGCACACTGCAATGCTCTGCAGTGGAGCCAACTGCAGCATAGTGAGATACCTGGGATACTGAGAATATCATGGGGTTCAGTCTAAATCTCAGGTACTTCCACCCAGCACACGAAGATACAAACTTGTGTTAATGCACTGATAATGATATGCCCCTCAACACTACCTCCCTGTCCCTCACAAATCTGAAATTATGTCTGCACTTGCAGGCATCAAGGAGGCAGCACAAGAACAGCCTGACTCCTTACAGGGAAAAAGCTGTGTCTTGGAAACCGTGACCAATTGCATTGGCACTATGCTGAAGTGAAAACCATACCACAATATTTCATGATGGCATCTAATTTCCTCCAAATGGTGCTTCCCCAAAGGGAAGGCAGAAGAGATGAGGGCAGAAAGATACCATACTATAGAACAATCCATGATGGTGGGGACGCTAAAGCCAAGATCCCGAGAAACATTGCAACACCTTAATACTTACGGGAACAGTGCTGACTAATAGCACCTCCTGTCTCTATCTGACATAGTCAATGAAACAAGGAATAAAACATAGCTACAGAGAAGAAAAGCAGAAGTGGCTTCACATTCTGTAGGAGCAGAGAGCTAGGGGCTGAAGTTGTAGTCTCTGGTCCTGTACAGGATGTGAAATAAGCCTTTTTAAGTTAGGATGTTCTTACCTCAGAATAGCTGGGTTCCTCCTGGATTACAGCATCTCTGAAGAGGCTATATGAAGAGTGACAATTGCTTAAATATGAATCAAAAGACAAATTGTGACTATGGCTGGCTTAAAGTTTTGCAGGTCCCCAGGCTAGCAAGCTTCGTATTCATTGGCATTTTTTGGAGTCATTGCAATAAGATGAAAAAAAAAGGAGATAAAGTTTGTGGGGAGGATTTAAATGTTTCCCCTTACTGTATTTATTCTGGAGTTTTTTTGTTCATGTATGTATTGAAGGCAATAGTGTGGTTACAAGCAAGGCACTGTGCTGCGTTCATTTTCATGTCACGATTTAGACCTTCTGTTTCTCATGAGGAGTAGAAACACGTATGTTTGATTTTCAAGCCCTCAGAATACTGTCAGACATTTCAGATTTAGCTAAACAGATATATTTTCAAAATGCAGAAATTTTGTTGCATATTCCTTTTAGACAATCGAGGTTTTCTGGCTTTGTTTTACAAAGACAAATGCATTTTGGACTTCGAGTTCTTAAGCATCTGTCTTTTTTAGCTCAACTGTCCCTCATCAAACCCTGTAAACAAAGGGGAGGTTATTATTCCCTTCTTATAGTTGGAGAACATAGGTACAGAGATTGTCAGTGGTTGCATTATATTCCCTCAAGAAGGAAATGATAGCTAGAGAATTATGTTTTTGTTACCAAGAACCTGTCAGCAGCCAACTGCAGTGTAGATTAAGTATTGCACATCTTTTTCACCAGTTCAGAGTCATTCAGTTTCCAATTCTGCCTTTCTACAGAGTCAGCAACTGCTTTTGAATCAAAAAGTTAAACCATATCAGAGTACACACTCAGACTGATTTCTTTCCTAAGGATTTATTTCTTCATTCTATTAAGGGTCTTCTTAAATGAGAGCAAAAAATTTCTATAGATAGTATACAATTCCTTATGTTTAAGGGAATACTTAGCATGTTACTTTTGTTACTGATTTTTGTGCTGGTGTCCTGTAATTGTACATTGTAAAATTCAAGTACATTTTTGTCTACCAGAAGACAAAAACTGTGTCTTCCTCCCTAACCCCAGACATACAGAGTGTATTTAGCTAATTCACGCTACACTGTATGGGCTAGGAACTGGAAATAACTCTTACTAGCTGACTTGTTTGTGGAGTTTGTGTGTTCATACATGAGTGTACTTGACTATGTAACTGTATCCATATGTATGCATGTAAAACTCACAAATATATAAAAAGTCACACACAGAGGAAAATATTCATTGCAATTTACAGCTGATACTGCTAGCTGACAGCATATGGAGTGCGGCTCTCTATTTCTAGAGGACAAAAGATTAATTTCGGCATCCTTTGCCAGTCTGTTGCATAGTATTTCTGTGCTTGGTAACCGGTGAGAGTAGAAAGATACAACTCAGTTCTGAAGCTTACCCTGGAATAGGCAGATTTTTACTTACTTTCTTTTCCTGGTTCTTTTTTATTTCTTCTGCACTTAGTTTTCGCAGAGAGATCTCACTAGCCAGAGCCATAAAGTACACCAACCATTCAAAAGATAGCCAGCCACAGTATTTCTCCGAATGACTGAAAATGTGAGCAAAAAGAAATTGTGTGAGCCAAGGTAAATTCTGATGAGAAAGCAGCACATGCAGAGACAAAGAAATGCTGATTTTATTCAGTCCCAGTGACAAGATGTCTGCTTAACTTAAGGGAGCTTACTTTGCCCAGTGGGAAAACCAGTTAAAAAACATGTACAGCAGTCTGAGGGCAAGACAGAGATAAAATCAGTGTAATTCCTTGCTTTAAACTGGTGGCAGTACTGCAAACATCCATCCTGTTGCACCCATGAAATGAAGTAAGTGTCTGAAATAAGCAGCTTGCTAGCACAATTCATAATAGACATAGCTGATCAACTGGAATACAAACACCACTTGTCCCTGTGGGATTGCAGTCTCCTGACTGACATATTAAATGGAGGCAAGAAATTCAAAACTAGGGCCCAGCACTAATATTAATAAGGCAGCAGGATCCATGAAAAATATGGCCATCCCATTTGCAAGTCTGCCGGAGCAGAGTGACGAGACCAGTGCCATCCGCATGCTGGGTCTCCCGCCTGCCTGTCAGGTCTCCTGTTAGCACACGCTGCAGGTGGAAGAGCAAAGCCTCAGGCACACCATCTGCAGTGAGCAGTCCCCTCTGCCATGGCCAGGACGGGGTGGGGAACCCTGTGATATGGCCGTGAGGTGGCCAGAGAGGGGCTGTGTCCCCGGGAGCTGCAGAGCAGTGCAATGCCACCCCGCATGCCCCCTTCCAAAGTCAGACTCGCCTTCCTCCCCAGCAGCAGCAGTGGCAGGAGCAGGGGGACATGGAGGATCCTCAGGAAAAAACAGTGGCTGATGACAAATCATTTGGAGATACAACTTCACATGCCCAGTGGTGCTGCTGTGACATTTGTGCATGACTGCTACTTCCAGAGAAGCATTAGCTAAGGCAGTGGGGATCACGTTCATTTCTGCTGTTTTCTGTGGGCAAAGCAAGTTATAGCAGAAGCTGGTTCACCTTGCCTACAAAGACTGTGGGTTCTTTCCCTGTAGACTTAAGTGGACTTATATTACTAATGAATTTCAGTTGACTTAAGGACTGATTGTACTAAGTTTTCTCAAGGAAAGAGCTACAAACGAGCAGAAAACATAAAAGGTACCTCTAGTCCTACTCACAAAAAACTTTGGTCCTCCAGCTCCCAGAGAAGACCTAGCAGCATAATGAAATACCTCATTTTTACACAGGTCACTCAGCTCCTCTCCAGTTTTGGTTTGTTTTCACATGTAAACAAGATTTATGAAATCATCCTCTGCCTGTGAATGTTCCCATTAACTTCTTTATCCTGCTTGCCAGTTTCAATCACATTTAACACAGATGTTGAAGGTCATTAATCCCCTACAGGTTTTGCAAAAATAGCTGCCAAATTGAGAACTGAGGAGCTGTAAGTTCATCCTATTGAGGGGAAAGGCTAGAGCATGGGCTAGTGTCTCCACACGGAGAAAAACTAACGATTTTTCTAGACACCAAAGCAGTCTGACTGCAACACACAAAACCAAAGTCACACAGGTACTTCTGGCACATGGAGAGCTGCTTCACAGAGGATGTTGTCTCTTTCCTCACAGGAGATGACCCTATAAATTGCAGCAACACCACTGCAGTTTTATCACAGCTCTTGAAATACTAGGTGTTTTTCTTAACATCTGAAAAAACACCAAATTGTAGCTACTGAGGGAATAAGGGGGTTTTGCTACTATGATTTTGGGAAGAGCTCAGAAATATGACTTGCAGCTAAATTTTTGCAGCTAAATGAAAAAAAAAAAAAAAGGAAACAGTAAGAAATACCAGGTATTATTCTCAAAATACCATTTTTAGTTAGTCTCACCTAGGTCAGGAAGGAGTAGTGGTGATCTGACTTGTGATTTTTGCACACATGAATACTGCATAATACATTTAAGCTCTTAGTTTAGAGAAAACCACCACAGAGTTTTGGGTAACATCAGCTCCCGGATTAGTACAGCCTCCCTTTCTCTTTACCACTTGCCAGGTCTCACAAATCTCCATGCTTCTAAACTTCCACTCTGTGGGGCTTTTACACTGAAACTGAACTCTGACAGACTGCTCACAAACCGTCTGCTCCTTCAGCTGCCACATAAGAGAAATTTTGAAATGTCCCTCCTCCGACCACAAAGGCATGGAGATGTGCATGTCCCAGCTCAGCATGAGGGTACCTAAAAAGGTACCCTTTACCTATTCACCATACTGATGAAGTGCCATATCATAGAAAGCACAATAGCTCTGTGATCCAAATACCCTTCTGCTTGCTACATACTAAGAAAAACTCCACCCACTTCCCTTTGTGCCAGCATCCCCACACACTGTAACACTTCTTTTTTTTTAAATGGGATGTGCTTAGAACTGTTCTATTGTCACCATAATAACATTAATCTAATCAGCTTTTAAATAAGCCAATTATTCTTTATACAGATTAGGCCTAAATATTAATTAAATGATGTAGCTTAGACATGTCTTTTTCTAAGAAACAGTGCAATGCAAATGTTAATGCTTCCCAATATGTATTCACAGCTGAGAGATGATTTTTTTTCTGCTAAATTTCATGAATCACTGTAATTTTTCCTCTCTATTCCCCCTATTTTATTTTTTTAAAGTAGGAACACAACCCCGGAATCTTTCTAAGCTGGGTACACTGAGCACCTTGGCAGTTGACTGGACAATTTAAACAATACCATAAGTTAAAAAAAAAAAAATGTCTTTTACAGAGGTTGCAGTTTCTCTAGTGTTCTGTGTTTGACATAGTACTTTTGTTCACCATTTCCAGAAGTTATTTTCTTCTACCTCACTAATTTATATTCTCATTGTATTTGCTATGTTCAGGCTTTTTTAAGATGAGCATATGTTAAAGTATTACTGTGCAATAAATTAAAGTTAAGCATTCCATCTCAAATCTAGAACATTAGGGTAAAAATACTCAACCTCTACATGTATCTACACGTATTGCCAAAATATTTGCTCATTATCCACTACAACCATAAGAAATACAAGTCATTTAATGCTCAAAGGGAAGAAATCTCTTTGAGAATGAAGAGGAGAAAGAAATAGAGCTACATGTTTTCTTCATATTCTCTACATCGGGACAGAAAAAGATAACATCTTGTCTCTCTGCTATATGGTGGTCTCTTCCAAACTTTTTTCTCCCTTTTTGGGGGGATTTTATAACCCTTGTTAGCTATAGTCCTTCAACATACTTCATGGTCTTGTTCATAGTTACCCCTGTGCTTTGGAATAGCTTGGAAACAGTGAAATCTGTTTCTGGAGATCCCACGAGGGTCTGAGACCACCACAAAACCACTCACAGGGGTATCAATTTTCTAAGTGTTCCTTAGGGTTTCAACCAGACGCATCACAAGACCATGAAGAGACCCATGCATTTACTAAGTGGCAAAAGAAAATACCAGTCTACAGGCAGAAAGAAGGTCATAAGTGTGCTGTGACCTACTACAGCTGTAATAAATCCATGCCTGCTGCTAGACCACTCCAAAAATCTGCAGCAATGGTTTATAACACCAGACCCATCTGATCTTACACTTCCTGCCTGAGACCCATCCATCTGGCTCAACCTTATGCTTTCTTTTTTCCTATCAGCGCACCCATTCCTGGCACCCACTATAAGTTAGTAGAAAGAATGGACTGAAATCTTCCCTCTCCCAAACTAGGCAGTTTGTTCCTACTCAGGAACTACATTCATTTTATTTATATACAGACAAGTACACACACACATATACACAGGGAGATATTTACACATTTGAGGATTAATTTGGGTTTTGAAATGAGATTTCATATCGACATCACTTTACAAATGGAATTTTTTTTTGTTTATGCATACTGTGGGGAAATCACCAAGTTGATGCAATTAAATCTGAAATTAGACTTTAATTGTAAAATAACACTGTTCAAAGTTAGAACACTTAAAATTATGTACTACAGCTAACTATACCAGATTTGAACACACACCCAGCCCCTGATCTTTAAATGTTCATGTTTTCCAAACAAGTTGCAGTTGCAGAAACCTTTTTACCAGGGACCTCAGCTGAAGCCCATTGGAATAATCAGTATTTAATCAACATTATTTAACATTTACTTAGCAACAAAACTCTTCACTAGCATACAGTCAGTTAATGCATCTGCACAGACTTCATGGAGTGGAACAGTATGCATCCTGACAGAAATTAGAAAGCCAGAAATATTTATTAGTTATTGAAAGCCTTTATGGGATGTCTGCTCAAGGCTTCTGAAATGAGATTTTTTGACTCTCCATATAGTAGGCATCTATGCTGTTTTATTGATTGGTATATAATCTTTTACTGCTTCCATTTCTATTTAGCACACTTGAAAACAGAAAGCTAGGTTTTAGAAAATGATTCTTGTATATAGGACGAATATACATGAGCCTTACAGTCATGCCACCTTATCAAGAGAAGAGAAGCTGGGCTCATGGAATAAAGGCAAGTGAAAATTTGAGGTTCTCATAGCAACTCAGCAGGGTACACAGAACTAGCACTTCTACAATCATAAGGTCATTAGAAGAGCCATGTAAAAGAAAATATGAAGAAATTCAAATTAAGGAAAAAAGGTGCTAGTACAGAATAACTTCTGAACTTTGGTGAGTGCCACACTGCATTTTTATCATATATATGTGACACTTTTCACATAAGTACCTGTGACTGAGAAGAACAGAGTTTTCACTCTAGATTACTCATCCCAGGGGGACTTTGGCAGCTGTAATGCATCTAAGCATTTTTGTTGGTACTTTAAGAGCTGCTAAAGTAGGAAAATGTCACTTTCAACACTGGAAAGGCCAAAGATGAGACAACTTCTTCAAATGGTGTAAAAAAAAGAAATCTGGAATATAGAGGTTTGAATAGGGCTAAAACTAATAATATTCAATGGAAACTAACAGGACATTTTATAAATTCAATAAAACCTCCATCATTTCATATGCCATCATAACCCTGCAATAGATTACTGACAAACAGAACAAAAAATACTCTCACTGTCTTCAGGAGCTGTGACAAATAATGTTTTTACAACATGTTTAATTCATTGATTTTTTTTCTCTTGCCTTTGCTAACAAAAATATTCTTTCTTCTTTCCTGTGTTGGCCCTTTACAGTTAACCAGAAATGTTTGTAAGCTGAAAAACCTGCAAGGTAGAGTTGTGTTGACTTCTTTCATTGATCACCTTACCAAAGAAAGGCAATGCTAAAAATTCCTGTTTCTGCTTGGTTGGAGGTTAGTCCAGTTCCAGACCTACTTATATTGTACCCCCATTGATGGTTGTTTGCTTTTGCTAGAGGTGTTTCTCTGCATAGTTGGATATTCTGGTTGCAGGAAGTTTAGCAAAAGAAGCCCTATACAAAACCAACAAAACAGTCTCTGTGTAACCACACATCAAGGCTGGGGGGCTGCATTTGCCTCTGGACTTGCCAAGAATTTCAAACTAGGGAAAGTAGAAATCTCTCTTACTGTCTGAGGTGGATCTCTACTAAAGTTTGCACTGTTAACCGCAGTGCAGATCGCGTAAGGAAGCAACCCCTTTCACTACACAGTCACAATAGTTGCCGTTTGGGTGATAATGGCCTCCTTCATATGTTTTTCAGACTGTCCTGGTTTCAGCTGGGATAGACTTAATTGTCTTCCTAGTAGCTGGTACAGTGCTATGTTTTGAGTTCAGGATAAGAAAGTTGATAACACTGATGTTTTCAGTTGTTGCTAAATAATGTTTAGACTAAGTGAAGGATTTTTCAGCTCCTCATGCCCAGCCAGCAAGAAGGCTGGAAGGGCACAAGAAGTTGGGAGGGGACACAGCCAGGGCAGCTGACCCAAACTGGCCAAAGGGGTATTCCGTACCATGTGACGTCAGTTCTAGTATATAAACTGGGGGGAGTAGGGGTGGAGGGATCGCTGCTCGGGGACTAACTGGGTGTTGATCGGCAGGTGGTGAGCAATTGCATTGTGTACCATTTGTATATTCCAATCCTTTTATTATTACTATTGTCATTTTACTAGTGTTATCATTCTCATTATTAGTTTCTTCTTTTCTGTTCTATTAAACCATTCTTATCTCAACCCATGAGTTTTACTTCTTTTCCCAATTTTCTCCCCCATCCCACTGGGGGGGTGGAGGGGGGAAGTGAGTGAGCGGCTGCGTGGTGCTTAGTTGCTGACTGGGGTTAAACCACGACACAGACTACAATCATAAAATTACTTCTTCCAATGTTATCCTTTCTGGAGATGTAGCATTGCATTTTTCAGGGAGGAAGCCCCCCCCCCATTTCTTATTCCAAAATGCATATTTTTAAGGAAGAACTTGCTCTAATAAACAATCCAACCTGAAGGATTTCTCTAAATTCATCACCTAAAATGGGATTTGAGACAAGATTATCACCAGATCCACTGCCTGCTGTATAAGAGGATATATGAAATAGACCCCAAGCAAAATCACAAGCTTGTTTTACTTTAGACACAGTGGGCATGTGGTTTGGCTAAAACAATAGAAGGGAAAATGAAGTAAGCCTGGTGCTCAAGCTCATAATATGGAAATGTGGCGTTTCATTTTTCCTGGCAATTTTTAACCCATTCTCCATAACAAGAAGATTAGGAAGAGTCATGTGTTCATTCTGGGGAAAAACAAACAAAACCCAGAGATGATTCTAGGGCTCTAACCCTCTCCTTCATAGTCTTGCCTGCTCCTTCTCTGTCAAAAGTAGTTCTAAGTCTCTACTTAAAAATATTTCATTTTTTTAATATTTCATTTTCAGTCTCCTCTTTATTTCCTTCATCTCCTATCTACAATTTACCAATTCCACATGAAAAGCAATTTCACTCTGCTACATCACACCGCCCAACTCTTATGCAGCAATTTTCTTCTGCAGACCTGCGACTGCTTTACAAAGGGAAGTAGGTTTCAGTACTGAGCTTGTGTGGATCAGACGGGAGAAGCACAGTATATGCCTTATGGAAGCAAGAAATAGAAACAAGGTGTCATTTCTTCCTTCTCCTTTCACACCAGGGATTATTTTCTATAGTACGGCTTTCATATAATTTACCTGGAGAAAGTTTCAGTGTTTCAAGCAATAGAGAGTTCACAGAGGGGGTTTTGGGACATACTGATCATGCAACCCATTCGGTAAACTTACCTTATCCGGCATTCTCTTCACCCTGCCCTTGTATTTTTTTCCTTCTAGTGTTCTAATTAACAGTTCTTCATTACCAATCTTTATCCTTTTAGCTATGTAAAGGTAACTCTTTCTTCCATTAAGGAAATGCATGTTATGTGAAGTTCACATCTGATCTAGCTGCATGACTGTTTCAGTGTGTGTTTGCAAGTTGTGATGCAGAGACAAATGGGGACGTGCAGTCATGGGCTGGCAAACATATTTGGGGGCATCTGCTCACCTCTGTTGGGTATAGACCTAAAATGCATGTGTACTTTTTGAATATGTGGTCTTTAATCTTTCCCCAGAGGTCAATATTCCCCAGACTCTCCCACTTTCATTGATCTTCTCTGTACATTTTCTAGCTCAGCAGTCCCTGTCTAAGTGAGACAGAGTATAGTTTCAGGGAAAGGGTACAGTAACGACTGTCTTGCTGCAGCCAGAAAGAAGAGGAAAATGCCTCACTGCTCTGCGCAGTGCCATCTCTCCCACAAGCAAGAGTTTATGAATTGGCACATTATTTCAGCATCATTCTTCTCCAAAATCTGTCAGGTATGTTAGATTACTTGAAGCAATTATATGTAACAGCCCCTTGTGCCCCTCACATCCTTGGAAGCGTTGGAAATCCTAATCACATGTTAGTTTACTGCTCTGTTGTTCACAGGTCTGCACCCACAAATGCAGAATAGACCTCTGATCTGTTTCCCTCTCTGAGCATTGACTTGCACCTCATTCCCCCACCTGCAAACACTCAGCCTGGGCAGGGGAAATGCTTTGCCCTTCCATAAAAATTCTGCAGCTGTTTGCATTTGGCTCTCCTGTAACAGACTGCCAATGTGTCACTTATCACCTGTAGATTTTGTGGGCGACAGTGTCTCTGGCACCTAAGCAGAAATGACTGGAGAACAGGATTTCACTGACAACAAAGGCAAGTCTTCATGTCATGACCATTATTTTTCCTATTATATTACCAAATCCTTGCACATCAGACAATTCTGGTAAAATTTGCACTTTTTCTATAGAAGATAAAGCTGTTAATTGTGACCAGAAAACAGCTATGGCTGTTTTGCCTAGGAAACATTTTACCAATAAGGAAAGTTCCTTGTACAGATCTAAAACTAGCTTTCACTGTCAGTTCAAAAGATTTAGAAGTTTAGTTTGGTTCAGACTCATAAAAAAATTTTCATTCATTACATTTATTGGAGCCTGTTGTGATTATGTGAATCAGTGACCAAAAGGACCCATCAAGATTAAAATTCTGACATTAAAAAAGTACTCTTGCATTATAGCAGAAAGGCATGGGCAAACACAAACTAATTATTAGCCTGACATTTAATTTGAAACAGGGAAAATGCCACAATGATTGAAGTTTATTTACTGAAGATGAAGGAGGAAGAATGTTCATGGAGACTAGCTTTTAACTTTTGAAAATAAGTTTGGTCTTTTTTTAATATAGCAATAAAACAAAATGTTTTGAACATTTTGTCACAAAGTACAACCATGTCATGTCTCTCTCTAGCAGGGATGCCTAGAGTATGCACAATGGACATTCAGGCCTTTCCTTCACTCATTTAATCAGAGAGTTGCTCAGGCCTGTTCACTGTGTCCAAGACAGGGCAGGTACCTTGAACCTGCATCTCTGATGGGAAATCAGACCAGGGTCCTAAAATCCAGGTAGTCTTATTGGCTGATTCTGAGGGTTTCATGGCTATACCTAGTCAAATAAATTATGTGGAATTTATGTCAACAGAATATAAATTTCAGTCACTTCCATTGCTTAGACAACATAAAAATATTTCTGGTGGAAATTTAGCCAGTATACTTTTGATACACCTCTGCAGAGCATTTCAGCCTCAGAGGAAGATTATATTTTGTTGCATTATCACATAACAGTCAAGGACTATATAGTTCCTTCCTCAAATCCTATTTGGCCACTAGACAAACAATAAAACCAATTTACTTGCATTACAGCTTTGATTTCCTTCTCTCTTGGGGTTTTTTTGTTTTGGTTTGGTTTTGGTTTTTTTTCCCTTCATCAATTAGGACAATTTATATAATCAGGACATGGATTTTTGTCTTCATGAGAAACGTTATTTACACTTTGAACTCATCCAGCTGCTCCATGGGGTACATTTTTCTGAAGTCACTCAAGGCTATTATTGTAATCTCCCATCATATTTTCTAAGACATGAACACACAGTACCTGCTAATTGACAGAACTGGCTTTCAAGAAGTCAGAACAGCTTTTGTTATGGTGTATCAAATGGTGCTTAATTCTTGTTCTGTTTGTCTCAGGTTTGACCTTGGACTGAACTTCCTGATTCTGAACTGTTTAATAATCAACCATATTTCACTCCTTCATCTGCTCCAGTTTTTATATACCAGAGACCATTAATCGCATTAATTCTGCACTCTACAGACCTTCTGTGAGGGCACAATTTGTATGAATTTGTTTCATCTGTAGATGCTTGATATGGATTTGAGTGGACTCACTGCTTCTGATTTGACCTCGCACGATTTATCTGTATCCACTGGCTAGCCCATAATAAATGGCTGTTGTCAGTAAAATGGGCCATGCTTTTTGAGCTGTCCATGTTTTGAGTATTAACCCAGTGGAGAAAGGCATCTTTGCCTTCAGTGAAACACTGCTCTGGTTTTGACAAGGGGAACAGGTGAGCTTAGTCAAGCTCCGCCTTCTGTTGGTAGCCACCAAAAATGACCCTCCGAGAACACTGTTTCTCTGCAGCACCTCTGCTGCTGCCACATACTGCTACCTGAGCAAGATACACCCCTTGCCACAGAGCAAACATTGCCTCCTGTAAGCCTTACCATGGTACTGAGGTTTGCTGGCAACCCTGTTCGTATGCCCTCCCAGCTGCCTCAGTCTTCTTACTAGGTAAGTGTGGGTTTAGGTGCTGTTATTAGTCCTATCCATAAGAGGAAGATGGTTAGGTTTCTTCACCTAGAGAAAGTGTGCCAGGCTATATGAGCAAACCACAAGGAAAGAGCTTTGCTTTGGGAAATATACCATTTGTTCAGGATTATTTTCTCTATTCAGCTTACTGAAGGACACGTAGCAAACATGGTAAGAGTCTGCAATACTGTGTACCTGGGTTAGTCCAGATTTAGGCAAGTAAGCACAGGGGACTTATTTTCTGAGGAGGTAGATGTCTTTGTTCCCATTAACATCACCTGTTACCATAATTTCAAAAACACACAGTTATACAACAGCTTTGTGCATTTTCATACCTTTTTTGGTGTAAAGAAAAACAACTTTCCTGTCCCCGGTGACCTTGTGTACAACTAACAACTAACCTGACTTTGTGATCTGACTTTGGTGGAAGCTGGGGTTATAAAGTTCCACGTCCAAAAAGGGATTTAAGTGTTTTCATTCTTACCCATGTGCATCTGAAACTTTTGGCTCTACTCTTCCTATATTTATATTGTGATCTGAAGGGTGTCATGTTAAACGTAGTCAAATTCATCACAGGTAAATAAATATAATTTTAAAACCCCACACTATAGCACCTTTCTGTTCATCAGTTTTCCTAGCATACTCTATTCCACCTTGGTCTACTACATCCTTCTCACTATGAACAAAAAAGAGCACAAAAATAAACACAGATATTCATGGAAGTGCAACAAGCTTGATGAAGTACCTTGAGGGGATGTTAGAGATAAGCAGCAGTTTGTATGGAGGCAAGATGATTATAGGAGATATGGTCAAGATGTAAAATAAAGGATGACGCAGAGAAAGCTAACTATGTTCTACTGCATTTCTGAAACACGAAGTGAAATCCACAGTCACAGTGAAAAGTCAAGTGCTGGAGGCTCATTGGTAATGTCTCACCTCCCTCTGGCTAGGTGGTCTGCAAGTTGACACTTCGAGACTTTGTCATAGTCCAAAGTATTACTAATCTTTCAACAGAGCAAAAAGCTCTGAGGGCTGAGGTAAAACAATGAGCTTAGTCCTTCCCAAGAAAAGGTAGTGGTGTCAGAGTGAAAGGAAAATGAAACTGGTTTCATTAGAAAGATTTCCATGTTACATCAAAAAGAGGGTCCTGAGTTGTGATATTTGTTCTCAAATTTAAGCAAAAGACAGCAGTCTTGGATTCCTCTTACCACCAGTGCTAGGTAGCTACAAGGAGTGTGTGCTGAAGAGATTGCTAATTAAACAAACATGTCTAGGAGGCAAAGGGAGACAAATAGTCACAACCCAGCTCTCCTTGCTTCTGGTACACCCTCAGACCTGCCCAAACCCTGTTTGTCGCTACTTTGGGGTAGAGGTGGGCTGCTGGATGGGACATCCATTAAGCATGTGAGGTCAAGGGAGTTTCTGGACACATTTTGGGGGCAGCATGGCAAGGAATGCACCCTGAGCACAGGCACAGTGCCCAGCTGTCACTTCTGCCTCTTTCTCCCATCCCCTGCTGCCAGGGGCTCCCCCCGATGGCAGACTAAAGGCAAAATGGGTGTTAGTATATGGCCTATAATGCACTACAGCTCTGTGCTCGCTGGCTCTCTGAATTCATCTAACCAACAAACAGCAATTTTCTGTGCAAAAAACTTAGACATTCAAAACTCCATACTCACCTCACTGTCAAAGATTCATCCTTATCTCAGCCATAGAATTTTACATTATCACAGCTGTCGTCATTATAAACGGTAAGGCCTCATGAACAGTATTATGTTGCTGTCATGTTTATGATTATTATTTTAAGCTACTCATTAATAATATGAATCTCTTCCATGTGTATACCTTGCTGCAGCTATGCTGACAAAATATTTCTATTCTGTTTCTTCTTGAGAAAAATTAAATCAGCCTAAATTTTAAGAAACGCTTTAAAAATCAACCACGTGGGTATCAACCAGGTAATAACAGCGATCTACAAATGCCAAAAGTTAATAATCTAAATGTTTGCAGGACCTTAAGGTACCTAAAAATAATGTGATTTATTAAAGTGAAACCAGAAACTAAAGACACATGGGGGGGAAAAAAGCAATTTCCAGGGCATTAAAAACATGCACATTGGCTAGATTGTTCACATTTTAAGGTGTTTAAACCTTGATAGCATGACGACTCATTGGCAACAAGATTTTACTGATTCAGACAGCTGCATATGAGAAATGTTCCTCTCCCATCAGATATAAGAAAGAAGAACTTGCCAAGCAGGAAAGCAGAGGAAAAAAGCTTTGTTTTGCTTGTATTTGTTTTGCCTGTATTTTGAGAACTGGGAGGAGGGAGATTTTTAAAGTGCAGAATGGTCTCCCATTCTGAAAAAAACTTAGCCATTTATGACATATGTGTACATCCCCGCAGAAAAGAAAATAATCCCTTGAATGGCATTTGCCATAAATCAAGGTGTATGATGTGTGCAGAGTCAAACTAAATTGTCTTTTATGTAGCAAGAGCCTGTAGCAATGACACTTATTCCCCTGGAGTTACGGAAGTTTCACACCAACAACCCACAACAAAGGTTCAGTAAGTGAGAGTCCATCAATCAAACTGCTTATGGCCCATATTCTGGATTTCCTAAAGCTTTGCCCCTTCTCTGGAGTTTTCTAAAGAAAAAAGGGCACCCGCTTGGCTCTCTGAAGTTTCAGATTCATTTCTGGGTGCAAACATTTTCATCCTGCACCACTGAGAGGGATGAGATTTCAGCTGTGTAAAGCCACAGTCTGCACAGCTGTGCTCTGTGTTCCTGCCTTGTGCAAATATCAGTGAAATGCTGAGGCATCAGTAATTCCCTGTTTCAGATATCTATTCACAGGGGATGTTCTTCACACACACATATCCCCCTCCAGATTCCATATAATGGGTTGGCTTCATTTTTTAAACGTACCACATACTGAGACAGATAAGTCACAAATGCTATTTCACTTTTCACTGTGTAGACTATGTGCAACAATAGAAAAATAGCACTTTTCCAAATACTTGTCCCTTTGAGATCTCATTCCTGCAACACCCCACCTATCCACTGCACTCAGTATTGCCTCTTGGCTAAAAAATGGAAAACTATTTCATACAGACAATCAAATAATCATATAGTACTCTTGCAAACTGGAGCTTAACCATAAATCGTAAGAAATCCATAATGCAGCTATCACATGGGAGTTAATTTCAGAACTGACTTTAAGCAAGTCCTTCCATAAAAAGATTAAGTGATCGCGTTTCATTTCAAAGGTCTTATCTCCCATTCAAAACATGAACATATTGCAGGCTCTTTGAACTAATGGCCTCTCTAGTCCACTAGCATCTTTTTGAACAAAAATGTACTAGATTTTCTATAACTGTTCATAAAAACACCAGTTCTGCACAATAGGAAGGTAAGTAGATATTATAATATTTTACAGTGTAACTTTGGATAAGTGTGTATCTGAAAAGTAAGTTCTAAACACTAAGTCAGTGAGGAGGAGAAGAAAGTAAAGGAAAGAATAGCCACTGAAAGGTGAAAACAAGGAAGACATAAGGAGAAAACTTGTATCCTTGCATCATCAGTATTGCTGTATGCAAGATTCAATTAAGGTGAACTGCATCCTAGTTAGGTGAGTGGAAGTGGTATGAAACTTCTTTTAATGCTATCAGTAGAGTTTACAAGTACCCACTGCAAATACTTTTGACCAGAAAGTCAAAGTCCATTTGCTAACATTAGACCAGGGACAAGGTGCCCCCTTTGCACTTTTCAGAAGAAACACATGTATGTCACCAGCAGGTGGCTCAGCTTCAAGCAGCACTTGAGGAGAGACAGCAACAAAAAAACCATTCATTGACACAGCTACCTAGAAGACAGCAATTACGGAGATGGAAAGCAGGAGACCTTTCTAACACAACAACAACAAAAAGCTGTATCAATGCTGGCTAAGAAGCAGGCAGTCTTCAACAATGCCGAAGAGCACAAAGTACATGGACCATGTATCTTGCAGGCCCATTCTCTGTTGACAATTGCATGTTTAAACTGACCAAGGTGAGCACCAAATCACAGGTGCTTGCAGTGCTGCTCGCAGAAGCAAGGCACATTTTCTTCCCAGAGCACAGGCAGTGTGACAGCAGAACAGAGGCTGGTGGATAAAACATGTATCTTTCAGAAAATTCCTGCTGTCAGAAGGAATTTCACAACTGAGTGACACTCTGCCCAATACAAAGAGAGGAAGAAGAGGAAAAAAGTTTTCAGTTTGTGCAACGGTACAGATAGACAATGTTCCTCATTTCTCTAGATTGGGGAGTCTAATTTACATCCAGTAGCCTTTGCCAATCCTGCCAGATGCAAAACCCCACAGGCTCTTGTCCATCTTGCAGTTGTAAATAAATCTATAATATGGGCAATGCGGGTCACCCTCAAGTCTTCCATCCCATGGCTTTGCTCCCTTCCTTCTGCACAACGTTAATTTTTTTTTTTTCCTTCTTCACAGAAACATCCTGAAAAAATTCTGCCTCCAGCCTGCCCTGCTCCCTGGCTGAGGGTGGTGGGATGGACGCTGGCTACCAGGTCCTGCCTGTCCCTCAGCGGCACCATAAACTGAAAAAAAGCTGAACAAGTAAAACAGGCATCATCATTGTCTAGAAATAATTTTGTATTATTTTCTGCATATGGTCATAGTGAGTTTGGGGCAACAAGTGTGAGCTCCAGGATAACAGTGGCCTTACTACAGGAAACATTTTTATCCTCTTCTATTTGGAAGGCAAGGATATTTTCAGTTCCTCACCTGTCATTGGTCCACATCCTCCACAAGTTATGAACATATTCTACCAGTTGGCTTTTATTTCACTGCTGGAAATTGCTGAGTTCTGGAATTTCAAGACAGAGCCTCAGGTTATGAAGAATTTTATATATTAATGCAAACAAGCATACATGACAAAAGCCTCTTAGCTCTATGGAAATGTGAACATCCTAACTTTTAAACAATGAATAAAAAAACCTGAGAACACTGGTGCTCTTACATAGACATGTAGGTATAACACAGGTATTATAGGACAGTGTTATTTTCTCTCCTAACCTTTTGACCTGGTATGTAATTCTGTTCTTCCTGTTTAGGAGGGAAGAATCTTTCACTTACAAGAGATGATGAACTTATTATAATTACTTATCTCTCTTTGGAGGAAGTCCATGCAACAGGTAGAGTCTCACACATCTGAATTAATGATCACACTCTGCTGGGCTGCCCAACTCCTTCTTGGAAGAAACTAAGAGTGGGGGCCTTCACATCCAGGGAACCGTGTGAAATTTGGAGACAGCAATATCTCTAATGATTCATCTGTGTATTTGGAAAATCCAAGTAAGATTTATGTGCACATTTTGTGAGGTTAAGATCTGATTCTGGACGTCTGCTGGAAATACAGCAGAGAGCAAGCAGTCTAGGAGGTTCCTGGAGTGTGTGGAAGATAACTTCCTGACACAGCTGGTAGGTGAGCCTACCAGGGGAGGAGCCTTGCTAGACCTGTTGTTTACGAACAGGGAAGGTCTGGTGGGAGGTGTGATGGTCAGAGGCTGTCTTGGGCTTAGTGACCATGAAATGATAGAATTCTCAATTCTTGGTGAGGCAAGGAAGGTGGTCAGCAAAACCACCACTATGGACTTCCGGAGGGCTAACTTTGGCCTCTTCGAGGCACTAGTTGAGAGAGTCCCTTGGGAGACGGTCCTGAAGGGCAAAGGGGTCCAGGAAGGCTGGACATTCTTCAAGAAGGAAATCTTAAGGCTCAAGACGAGGCTATTCCCATGCGCTGCAAGATGAACTGTCAGGGAAGACAACCAGCCTGGCTGAACAGGGATCTTTTGCTAGGACTCAAGAAAAAAAGGACAGTTTATCATCTCTGGAAGAAAGGGTGGGCAACTTGGGAGGAGTACAGGGATCTTGTTAGATCATACAGAGAGAAAATTAGAAAGGCAAAAGCTCAGCTAGAGCTAAATCTGGCCACTATTGTAAGGAACAACAAAAAATGTTTTTACAAATATGTTAACAATAAAAAGAGAGCCAAGGAGAATATCTATCCTTTATTGGATGCAGAGGGGAACATTGCCACCAAAGTTGAGGAAAAGACTGAGGTACTTAATGCCTTCTTTGCCTCAGTCTTTAATAGCGAGACCAGTGATCCTCAGGGTACTCAGCCCCCTGAGCTGGAAGACAGGGATGGAGAGCAGAATATACCCCCCATAATCCAGGAGGAAGCAGTTAATGACCTGTTACGTCACCGGGATACTCACAAGTCTATGGGACCAGATGGGATCCATCCAAGAGAATGGAGGGAGCTGGCAGAGGAGCTTGCCAAGCCACTCTCCATCATTTATCAGCAATCCTGGTCAACAGGGGAGATCCCAGACAACTGGAGTCTTGCCAATGTGACGCCCATTTACAAGAAGGGTCAGAGGGAGGACGCAGGGAACTACAGGCCTGTCAGCTTGACCTCGGTACCAGGGAAGATTATGGAGCGGTTCATCTTGAGTGTGCTCACATGGCATGTGCAGGACAACCAGGGGATCAGGCCCAGCCAGCATGGGTTCATGAAAGGCAGGTCCTGCTTAACGAACCTAATCTCCTATGAGCAGGTGACCCGCCTAGCAGATGAGGGGAAGGCTGTGGATGTTGTCTACCTGGACTTCAGTAAGGCCTTTGACACTGTCTCTCACGGCATGCTCCTTGAGAAGCTGGCAGCTCATGGCTTAAACAAGTGTGCTCTTTGCTGGGTAAAAAAACTGGCTGGATGGACGAGCCCAGAGGGTTGTGGTGAATGGAATTAAGTCCAGTTAGTGGCCGGTCACAAGTGGTGTTCCCCAGGGCTCAGTATTGGGGCCAGTTCTGTTTAATATCTTTATCAATGATCTGGATGAGGGTATTGAGTGCACCCTCAGTAAGTTTGCAGATGACACGAAGTTGGGAGGGAGGGTTGATCTGCTCAGGGGTAGGAAGGTTCTACAGAGGGATCTGGACAGCCTGGATCGATGGGCCGAAGCCAATTGTGCGAGGTTCAACAAGGCTGTGTGCCGGGTCCTGCACTTGGGCCACAACAACCCCATGTAATGCTACAGGCTTGGGGAAGAGTGGCTGGAAAGCTGCCCGGCAGAGAAAGACCTGGGGGTGCTGGTTGACAGATGGCTGAATATGAGCCAGCAGTGTGTCCAGGTGGCCAAGAAGGCCAACGGCATCCTGGCCTGTCTCAGAAATAGTGTGGCCAGCAGGAGCAGGGAGGTGGTCATCCCCCTGTACTCGGCACTGGTGAGGCCGCACCTTGAGTACTGTGTTCAGTTTTGGGCCCCTCACTACAGGAAAGACATTGAGGTGCTGGAGCGTGTCCAGAGAAGGGCAACCAAGCTGGTGAGGGGCCTTGAGCACAAGTCTTATGAGGAGCGGCTGAGGGAGCTGGGGCTGTTTAGCCTGGAGAAAAGGAGGCTGAGGGGAGACTTTATCACTCTCTACAACTGCCTGAAAGGAGATTGTAGTGAGGTGGGTGCTGGTCTCTTCTGTCAGGTGGCTGGAGGTAGGACAAGAGGAAATGGCCTCAAGTTGCACCAGGGGGGAGGTTTAGATTGGATATTAGGAAAAATTTCTTTACTGAAAGGGTTGTCAGACATTGGAAGAGGCTTTCCAAGGAAGTGGTTGAGTCACCATCCCTGGAGGTATTCAAAAATCATGTAGAAGTGGCACTTAGGGACATGGTTTAGTGGACATGGTTGATGGTTGGACTTGATGATCTTAGAGGTCTTTTCCAACCTAAACGATCCTATGATTCTATGATTCCATTCTTTTTGCTGATGCTCCCTGAAGTTTTCTTTCCACTCTAACTGTGAGAAGCAATTCAGGCAGGCAGTTTTACTCATTTAGGCAGTAATTATTCAGAAATTTCACAGCATTTGTGTTCATTTCATGCAATCTTACACAAACACCTGCTAGTACACACTGTTCAGGGTCACTCTGACATTGTAGAAACTCTCAAACAGAAAAACAAACCCAAATCAACAGCTTCTTGTGGGAATGGGGCTCCACATTTCACTCTAACACTCTCTGCTGTGCAGAGCTGGCACAGAAATAAAACAAGTCTTCTTAGACAAGCAATTAATGTTTCATAGTTTCTGAGAATATGTTTTCAGCCCTCAGATGTTCATAGCCCTTCTCAGACAGGAAGACAAATTATGTTTTCTCCACGTTGCAACACTTCTATCTATAGCTCAGGTGACTCAGAAGGTCTTACATAAATTCTAGTTTGGACAGGCTAGTCAAACAATATATGTATTCAAAGTTTGTATCAGAGTTATATGACACAGGTTTGGGTTTTGGGGGGAGGGTCACGTGCTTTGTCTGTTTGCTTGCTTGTTTTACCACAGTAAAGTAGGTATTATCAAGGATTTTGAAATCATTTTCTCTCTTGTCTTCGACTAGCAAATCACATCCAAGGATGGATCCCCATTGCATACTGCAGTGCAGAACATCAACAGCCAAACTGTTTTCCACCCATGCTCCATCTGAGTAGATCAGCCACGTTTTGTGCTACTACATGTCCCTGAAAGACAGCGCTGGCCCAGCTTAGGGTCCATCCAACATCATCCATGAGTCAGACTGTGCTCACACCTCCTGTGGTGGCTTGACCCTGGCCAGCAACTAAGCACCAACCCGCTTGTTCATTCATTCTCCTCTACCCCCCCAGCAGGATGGGGGAGAGAGTCAGAATAGCAAAAATGAGAAAAACTTGTGGGTTGAGATCAAGACAGTTTAATAAGTGAAGGAAGAGAAAAAACCCAAACAAACAAGTCATGCAAAGGCAATCACTCACCACCTCTCACAAGCAGACCAATGCCCTGCCAGTGCTTGAGCAACACCTGCCTTGGAATGATAGAAAGAAAGATAGCATTGATTTGTTATCAGCAATATTTTAGTCACCAATCCAAAACACAGCACTATATGGGATCCTATGAACAAAATTAACTCCATCTCAGCCAGATCCAGTACACCCTCTCCACCTCAGTGATAAAGAAACCTCTTGCACAGAGGTATCTGAGCTACTGAGCTCACACAGGGAGCTAAAGCAGCCAAAACACAGAAGCCTCCATTTCAGCTAGGTCAGTTAGTCTTAGTGAGGTGCAAGTCTACTGCAGAAATGCCATAAAACTGAAGGAAAATGGTAGATCAAGTACTCACTACTGTCTGGCAACAAAACCACGATTTCATGGAAAATGAGGCTGTTTCCAGTATCAAAACTAGCTTGTTTGTTGCTTATTTAGCTAATATGAGTAGTCAGTCTTTTGTCTTTCAACATGTGATTCTTTGATAGTTGTTACCTCAACATGGTGTAAGGTTGTGAGAACATCTTGAATGTCTGCATTAGCCTAGTAACTCCCATGTAAGTTTGCATTGCTCTAGGAAGGCGAATTTGATCTCCCTAAACTCACAAAACCACAAAGGAACATCTGAGCTAATGACAACTAACCACTCTACATTTCTAACCCCCTAGACACATCTAAAGCTATGTCTGTGTTGTTCTTGCTGTATTTTTGCATTCCTTGTTCTAAACTAGTCTGCAATAACTGGTATTATGCAGCTGCTCTCAGCAGCCCTGTACTACTAGAACAGTTTACCTGATACGAAGTCCTCAATGCTTTCACAAAAATGTAAGCATATTATTTGTCTCCTAGCTAACACAGTCATCATGAAGAGATTATCACTTTTCTTGGCTGTAGCCAAGTACCTACCTGAAGGCTGTTGCCATGTTTTCCCCTTCTCTGCCCAGTTTTCATTTTTGTGAGTGATGCAACACCAGTTAATTCACTGTTTTTTCAGAAGTCATGCTTTCTAGACCTGTGATCATTCTTGTCACTCCCTTGTCTCTAGTCTTTCTTAAATCTCAATGCCTCAAAAAAGATGAAAAAAGTGTTGCCCAGCAGGGTCAGACTGATCGCGGCCATCTAGCCCTGTATTCTGGCTCCAACAGTAACAACAGGAGATGCTATGCAGAGGGAGTGCACAAGCCTGGCCACTTAGCCAATGCTAAGTAGAACAAATGGTTTGGTTTTATTAGTGTAGGTTATAACCTTGCTTTTTTATCTCACTGTGATGTTGAACTACCAACTAGTCAACTGCAAACATGAACTGAGGTATACCCATGACTTAACAGAATAGCTCACAAATTTGTCTGAGATAAAGTCAGAGGACTAGTAAGTTAGAAAGCAGGAATTACCAGTGACAGTATGAAGGTTTTTTCCAGTTTCGTCTGTACTCAGTCAAATCAGAAATAAACCTCATATTTTCCCTAACATTACTCAATCCTTTTGCTCTGAATGTCAGAAGAAACTGGAAGGTTTAGTAACAGTTGAATGAATAAATATTTATCCAACTATCTGAATTTTTAAAAAATAAATGGATTCTCTTTAAATTTTGGATGAAGATCAAAGACCTACTTTATTTCTTTCTCTTTCATTAAAACCAACTCACTGATAAAGAGATGGCAGTCCAAAACCTAGAGGCCCCAGTAATATAAAAGTGTAGTTAAGACAAGTAAAAGGAAGCTAGAAGAGAGTGATGGGTCAATAACTATTGATGGGAAGATGAGTTGATAATCACTCAGAGGATTATACAATAAAATAAATCATTAAAAATGACTGCAACTTAAGGAAATAAAGATTTGTCTGTTCAGGCAGCATAGCCTTTGCAGAAAAATGGTTAGAAATTGTATTGCTTTCATTACAGGTTTACTAAAAAGACACTGAAGGAATGTTTGATCTGGATGATAGACACTGAGTTTTAAAATGTCTCATTACATATTTACTTGACATTACAAATTTACTTGAGTCACTAATACACATTTTCTAAAACTATCTACTTTTATATTTATTTATAAAAATGCTTTTTCCTTTGCCAGAAGCAGTTTATTCCTCTACAGAAGAATGTCTATGGCACAACATACATACGCACCTCTCAGTCAGAGTCACTCTTGCTGTTGAAACCTGCTCATCCTTCATTCTTGGTCCAGAGTCACCTCCCCCCATATCCAAGGATTGCTAGCGTAAGTCAGGGAACTCACAGGGCAGGCAGCCGGCAGTACAAATCAGCATGTGAGGTGCAGTTTGTGATTGACGTGAAGACTAAGAAGAGAAACAACCAGAAAAGTAAAAGTTAGTGTACTGTCAATGTACCACTAAAAGTCAGATGTAATCCTTAGGTGTGATGCTCACACTACGCCATCTGGAGTGGCCTGCACCTGGCTTAATTTTCATCTGTACAAAGTAATTATCAGAACAAGAATATCTTTAACAGACAGACTGGCTATGCACATAAGAAACAAGGCTGGAGGCTCAGATAAATTTTACATAGAAGCCTTTACCTAGACTGACCTTAGAGAGAGAAAGAGCAACCAGCCTTCGGAGCAGCAGGGGTAACTGTCCTGCTCCTGGGCTTCCTTCCCAGTCCTCAGGATGCTATACGGGCATTGGGACTGCCGAACATCTGCTGCTGTAAATCCAGATTTTTCTACCTTGACTCACATTCAAAGAGTCTCTTCATTTAAATACATCTTATCTTTATTTAGTACTGTACATAAGAAAGCTTTTTTTAAATTTAATCACAGTTTACTATTACCCTAAGTACTTCAGAGAGTTTGTACAGCTAAATTCTTTTCATTAACTTGGTTTGTTTATTCTAATTACTATCTGAATCATAGCATTCTAAGTCATTTATTATTAAAATGGCCTCAAGGTGATCAACAGAACAACTTCACTTCAAATTTTTCTGCTCTTTCCCTCTTCTCAAAACAGTAAATGGATTTCAGGGGGTGAAGCTCCTGGGAATGAGTATGTAGAAATATTGAAATGTGGCCACAAACAAAACCATACAAAGGCCTAAAAAGATTTCTTTAATAATTATGCACTTTAGAAAGAAGGGAAATCTAGCAGTGCAGGAGGATCTTTCTGGCAGCACATATTACAGTGAAGATACAGTTATTAAAATAACTAGCCAGCTTCACAGCAGTAGGTGCTTTGAGAGTTTAGATGGAAGGTAGAGGGAAGAGACTCGAGTCAGCAGGAGCAGGCAGATTGTTGAAACTAGGATCTTCTGCTAGGAATGATATCATTAAACTTTTTTCTCACAATACTGCTGGTGCCTTACTCCCACCCACTTTTGAAGACTATCCTAAATCTGCACATCCTTCTTTTGTCTACCTATTCTTCTGTCTCCTTTTATTGACCTACTTCTATGTGGTATTTTTACCAGTTCATTTCCCTGCAATCTATTCCCTGCCTCATGTTCACTTTAATTAATACAGTCATACTTAAAATATTACAAACACCACAAAACATCCCATCTCCTGACTCTCTCTCATCAGATTTCTTCTGGCTGAAAGAGTCCAGACTTACCTCCACATGAATGTGGGTGGTTTTTAAGTCCAGGTAAAAACAATTAATCTAGAAACTTGTTTTATTTAACAAACCCTTTCTAACAATTAAAGAACATATTTTCAGCCTCTTCTGAACAGTTTTACAGTTGAAATAAGCAGGAAAGTAAAGTAGGCAGCCTCTTCCAGCTTCTGTTCTCAGCTGTAACAAGGACAGAAATTTCTTCTCTTTGCACTTAACAGCTAATCCACAAAACCAATTCTTCACACTCGGTTAGAGCTGGCAGGACTGTATAGGAAACTGATTTTCTCCATGATTGATGTTAGATTCAAGTTAGATTCCCTCACATACTGTTAAAAGTATTCATTTCCACTGTCTTCCATGGCATTGTCTTCACACAGGATTCTTAAGTACCTACTTCCATCTTGCAATGTTTTTTGAAATCCCAGCTTGTCTCTTTCACTCCCCAGAAACCCTTTGTGATAGAGACTATTACGTTGTTTACCAGAAGGGTCTGAACATGAAGTCTGCACTGGAGTTTTGATTCCGTACTTTGGCACATACAATACTATGTCAGTGAATCCACAATTAAACTGTGTAATGAGCTTTCAAGGGTAGCTCAGGGGCAGGTGAGCTATAAAAAGGACTGAACAGGTGGTTTCTACCAGCAAACCATTTGAGAGCTCAGCACTGCCTATAGCTCTTGCTTTCAGACAAAAAATGGCTCCAAATGCTGAACAAGTAAGGACTTTGTGCACACAGCTGTAATGTACTCTAATTGGGGATTCCCAAAGATCTCTGGATGGGGATTTACAAGAGTCATTTCTGAGCAGACAACAATTGTGACATTTAAAAGAGACTTTGTTTTCATAAGGCACTTTCAGGAAATCTGAAAGCAAGCCTTTGAGATGTCTCAAGTTCTTTATGCAAAGTTTTGAAATATTTCTGAAAAACATTAGCTATAATATTAAGCACAAAGAAAGATCACCCTCTCTTTATTCACTTCCCAGACTGATGGTGATGGGGATCCTGGGAGCTCATCAGCTCTCATTACTTTGCTGTCAGAGACACTCTATTATTGTAGGCACATCAACCATGACACTAGGAATAAAGTAGTTCTAGATACAGTGGATGCTACAGAAGAGCTAGGAAAGCTGGGAAATGTACACATTAATCTTTGAGAGAGAGGAAAAGTACAATGTACTAAAAGTTTGTTGTTTTGCTAGAGATATTGAGATGCCAAGCCATTGCAGACTCCAGTCAAATTTCTGCAGGGAAAGGATGTAAGGCTAATACTGAACATATTTCCATGACTGTATGGTGCAAAATGAAAATGCTCAAATCTAATCGTGATAGCGGCAAGACTGATTTAAATACTTAGCTTGTCTGTTATATCACATAATTTCTTCTACAACTATGCTAACCTAATATGATAGAGGAAGCAATATTTTTCTAAAATCAGACACTAAAAAAGTCTGTTAGAGGAAGCTATAAGGAAGTTCCTCTACAGGACTTTGTGTTGTCTCTCCAGTTCTTCACAGCTGTGGGATTGTCCCCCACATCCAGCAAGACTATCTAGCAAAGCAACGTGAAAATTGTGCTAACTGCTCCAGGACACTTCAGACCATATTTTATTCACAGCATTCGTCAGTCTGGAAGAACTAAGTAGAAACAGTTGACAAATAGCATGGTCTTCAGAAAAGAATAATAATTGACAATTGTTGTCCTCTATAAAATGATTTAGAGTTTAAATATTCATTCTCTTCTGTAGCAGCCACCAATCAAAATGACTCAACTTTTCCTGCACTTATTAAGACTGTCCTTCCATACAATTGATCCCAGACTATGTTTCTCATTGGTCCATCATTATGAACTTCATGACGCTGCTGTAGACAAAGTTTTCAATAATGTGTTTTGACAAAACATGAAGAAAATAAAACCTGATGCACTTTGCTTAAGAAAGTGGAATTTATATTTAGGATAACCTTAGGGAAACAGGAGATCTCAGTGAAGGCTATAGCTCTGATGATGACCTGAGCTGACTTGGCCTTCTTTCCTTTCTAGGTCATATTGATGTGAAAGGCAGAGACAGCTCTGAAATCTGCTGAAGAACCCATCAAGACACTGTACATACTCAAATTCCTCATGTCTACTGTGTGGCAGCCTGTTCTGCAGAGCCCAGAGCAAGCTGAAACTGGAAAGACTTTGACTTCATTTAGCCCCTTGTTAGCCAAAACTGAAGTCTCCCACTCTGACTACCACTTTCAGTATTGCTGCATTTAGCTGGTAGGGATTCTTAATTACTCTCTTGGTAGTTTATTAAAGTGGATTGGAAAAAGTAGAGATATTTGCGAATGAATATATCCTAAGCCAGTTAGGAGTCTGTTGAAAGACTTTACATTAAAGACTAGAAAATTAAGCCTGATTTTCCTAATTTAAAGGTGCGATCCCAAGTGCAGACGGAAAAATAAAATGCCAAACATTTTGGAAAGTTTTGGCGCACACAAGAAAGCAAAAAAGTAATTATTCCCCATGCCTCATCAGTAGATATGCCTGCCAATTGTTTGCTCTAGCAACTTTTTTAGTAGATCCTGGGATCTGAAATACGACTATTCAAATATTCCCTTCAGGGTCAGGATTAAAGGGAGGGCAGGGACAGGTGACATTATAGTGGGGGTCTCCTACAGGCCACCCGACTAGGAAGACCAAGCGGATGAGGTTCTCTATAGACAGATAGGAGCAGCCTCACATTCACAAGCCCTGGTCCTCATGGGGGACTTCAACCACCCTGGTATCTGTTGGAGGGACAACACAGCAGGACATAAGCAATCCAGAAGGTTCCTAGAATGCGTTGATGACAACTTCCTTCTCCAAGTGATAGAGAGGCCACAAGGAAGGGTGCTGTGCTGGACCTTGTTCTTACCAACAAGGAGGGGCTGGTGGGGAATGTGAAGCTCAAGTGCAGCCTTGGCTGCAGTGACCATGAAATATTGGAGTTCAAGATCCTTGGGGCAGGGAGGAGGGTACACAGCAAGCCCACTACCCTGGACTTCAGGAGAGCAGACTTTGGCCTCTTCAGGGATCTGCTTGGCAGAGTACCATGGGGTACAGCCCTGGAGGGAAGAGGGGCCGAAGAAAGCTAGTTAATATTCAAAGATCACCTCCTCCAAGCTCAGAAGCGATGCATCCCAACAAAGAGGAAGTCAGAGAAAAACACCAGGAGGCCTGCATGGATGAACAAGGAACTCGTGGACAAACACAAATACAATAAGGAAACATACAGAGCATGGAAGCAAGGACGGGTAGCCTGGAAGGAATACAGAGAAATTGTCCAAGCGGCCAGGGATCAGGTTAGGAAAGCCAAAGCCCTGATAGAATTAAATCTAGCCAGGGACATCAGGGGCAACAAGAAAAGCTTCTACAGATACTTTGGTGATAAAAGGAAGACTAGGGAAAATGTAGGCCCTCTCTGGAAGGAGACAGGAGACCTGGGTACCCAGGACATGGAGAAGGCTGAGGTACTCAATGGCTTTTTTGCCCCAGTCTTCATCAGCAAGTGCTCCAGCTACACCGCCCAAGTCAAAGAAGGCAAAGGCAGGGACTGAGAGAATGAAGAACCTCCCAATGTACGAGATCAGGTTCAAGACCATGTAAAGAACCTGAAGGTGCACAAGTCCATGGGGCCTGAGGAGATGCATCTGCGGGGCCTGAGGAGATGCATCTGCGGGTCCTGAGAGAACTGGCCGATGAAGTGACTAAGCTGGTATCCATCATATTTGAGAAGTTGTGGCAGTCTGGGGAAGTTCCTACTGACTGGAAAAGGGGAACCATAACCCCCATTTTTAAAAAGGGAAGAAAGGAAGACCTGGGGAACTACAGGCCAGTCAGTCTCAACTCTGTGCCCAGCATAATCATGGACCATATTCTCCTTGAAACTATGCTAAGGCATATGGAAAATAAGGAGGTGATTGGTGACAGCCAACATGCCTTCACTCAAGGCAGATTGTGCCAGATAAATTTGGTGACCTTCTACAACGGGGTTACTATATTGGTGGATAAGGGAAGAGCAACAGACATCATCTACCTGGACTTGTGCAATGCATTTGACACTGTCCTGCACAATAAAATTCTCTCCAAATTGGAGAGACATGGATCTGATGGATGGACCACTCAGTGGATAAGGAATTGGCTGGATGGTCGCACTCAAAGCATTGCGGTCACCATCCCAATGTCTGAGTGGAGAGCAGTGACAAGTGGTGTTCCTCAGGGTCTGGTCTTGGGACTGGCACTGTTTAACATCTTTGTCAGTGACGTGGACAGTGATATTGAGTGCACCCTCAGCAAGTTTGCTGACAACAGCAAGCTGTATGGTGCGGTTGACACGCTGGAGGGAAGGGATGCTCTCCAGAGGGACATTGTGTGGCAGTACATCCCGCCCCCGCCATCCTGCCAGCAGGAAACGAAACTTCTCCAGGAAGGGAGAAGGGGAAGGAAACCCTGGAGGCTGCAGGTTGAAATTTGAACTGGCCAATCGAGATGCGCCAGGTACACCGAGGTGACCCTCCTAGCCAATAGAATTAAATGACCACAGGTCAGATTCGACAGGGGTAGAAACGGGGTCCCGCCGGAGGACACGTTGGCAGTCCTCCTCGGAGCAGCGGGTCTGCAGTCGGGGACTCCCCCTTGGGTCGGGGCACTGCCCAAGGTAACTCCTCGAGGGAGAGAGCCCTCAGTTTTTAGGTGAGTGATACGCGCGTTTTGAGCCATCACTTTAAATCTTGGGGATTCTTAAGTCAGCCGTGTAGTATTAATTCTCTTTACATCATTGAGCCTGTGATTTTATAGAATGTTATTGGACCTCTAACTAACTTTTGCTGAAGAATAAATCTGAGTTTTAACACCTGTTGAAGTTGGTTAGTTGTGCATCCGTAACACCTTGACAGGCTTGAGAGGTGGTGGGCCCCTGGGAACTTCATGAAGTTCAACAAGGCCAAATGCAAGGTCCTTCACATGGGTCGGGGCAATCCCAAGCACAGATACAGGCTGGGTGGTGAGTGGATTGAGAGCAGCCCTGTGGAGAAGGACTTGGGGGTATTAGTGGATGAAAAACTGAATATGAGCCAGTAATGTGCACTCGCAGCCCGGAAAACCACCCTTACTCTGCATCAAAAGAAGCGTAACCAGCAGGTTGAGGGAGGTGACTCTCCCCCTCTACTCAGCTCTCATGAGACCCCGCCTGGAGTACTGTGTTCAGCTCTGGGGCCCCCAACATAAGAAAGACATGGACCTGCGTGAGTGAGTCCAGAGGAGGGACACGAAAGATGATCGGGGGCTGGAGCACCTCCCCTATGAGGGTAGGCTGAGAGTTGAGGTTGTTCAGCCTAAAGAAGAGAAGATTCCAGGAAGACCTTATAGCAGCCTTCCAGTACTTAAAGGGGGCCTACAGGAAAGCTGGAGAGGGACTCTTTATCAGAGGGAGTGTAGTGATAGGACGAGGGGTAACAGTTTTAAAGAGAAAGAGGGTAGATATAGATTAGGTATTAGGAAGAAATTCTTCGCTGTGAGGGTGCTGGGACACTGCAACATGTTGCCCAGAGAGGTTGTGGATGCCTCATCCCTGTAAGTGTTCAAGGCCAGGTTGGACGGGTCTTTGAGCAACCCGGTCTAGTGGAAGGTGTCCCTGCCCATGGCAGGCAGGTTAGAACCAGATGATCTTTAAGGTTCCTCCCAACCCAAACCATTCTATGATTCTATGAAAATGTATTTGCCATGAATACACGATACGCTTTTATTCCATCAAAGCAGAACGGGTTTAAAATACTACAGTTAAAAATGCATTATCAAATACAAGCCTGTTGGGACAAAAGAGCTGGCAAAAAGCTGTTTTCTTTCACATTATCACAATGGGCTGAACCAAAACTGTTCCAGCTTTATGAATGTAACATACTCTCACAAACATGCACATTGAAGACTTCCAGAAAGAAACCGTTCCTGAATTCATGTCAGTTGAAAAGAATCAGAAAATTGAAAAACTCTTGGAAAACAGACCTTAAAATGCAGCTGCCTCATCAGCTTTTTCTAAAGACATTTGTCTCAGTTCCAATCCTAGCCTATATTTAAAAAAAAAGGCTGCCAAAAGAAGCTGGAAAGTACTTGAAAGGTGGAGGCAACTCTAGCTTTCATTCCCACTGCTGTTGTTTGCACAGCAGTTAGTAACATCTTGATTTTCTTCACAATTTACTGCTGAAAACCAAGGTACAGCTGGTTCCCTTTTAGTCTAGTTATGACCATTGTCCAGGTCTCCCTCACCTCTGAATTAAATCATGCACACCTGGTACAAAGCTTTTCAACCACACCCAACCCAGAGTAGATATCATTGCAAGATCCTGGTTTACTGTTTAAGTCAATCATAAAGATTTCTTTCCTTAACAGCAACCATATTTAGTGAAACACTAAGCATGGCAGAGCTTGCAGTGAAATGCAGATACTTCATTCATATACCACTAGAGATAAGAATGATCTGTTCAGACTTTGCTTCTGTCAGACTGCAGTGAAAATTCGTTTGGTTGTAAAAGCCCTGCTCTGCAAGCAACCACAGAAATCCCATAAACTCTTCAGGAAACATTGGAAGAATCTTGATCTTAAAAAATAAACAGTCAAAACCCAATGAAGACTGGGAAGCATGGCTGCTTTGGGGTCTTTCTCATTTAAATTGTGTAATGACTTCCCAGCTACCATGGTGACAAATGCATTATAAATGCATAAAATGACAGATTTCATCTTGACAGATTAGCTTGATAAGATAAACACAGAGTGATTTAGTAGTGTGCAACAAAGCACATACTTTTCCTTTGAAACTGGAGTTTAAAAAAGGTATAGTAAGTGTTTTATAATCTAAGCAAATTAGCTTGGTTTTTCAGAGACAAAGCAAGTATCTGAAGATATCCAAAGAAACCTTTTGGCAATTTTGCTTGGCTTCTAATTCAGGAGGAGGAGGCAATAAATAGAGATTTACTTAACATGCAACATAAACATTCAACCTGATATAAACACGAATGAAACAATTTTTGCTCTGTTTTGGTTTCAAAGATAGAGTGAAGAGTACTACTAAGAAGTACAGAAATACCTTCTGTATTCTACAAATGCTGATGAGTTACTCTTCTTGCATAGCCAAATGATTCAAGCCAATCTAATTCCTTGTCAGCTTTAATTTGTTTTCCAGAAAGTGAGAGACAGAACCTGATGTCTGAGTAAATATGTATGTTTTCCTTACAGATAATCCTTAATTTTCCCTCATAGAGCACAGCTGAACTCACTCACTTCTCTTTAAAACTCTGCTTATAACAGATCTGTTTTATTGCAGAGTTGGAGCAAGGGAGGTTTTAAATCTGGAAAATAAAATAAAAGCTTTGTTTCTTTTTACATAGCATATTTTGCATCTCCCTTTCTTGTGGCTATACTGTTGTGGTACAGCATCCTCTCTGTGGCATTATATGATGTGGCAAAGCATCCCTCTGGTCTGAAGGAAAGAGAACTCACAGATAGGTTGTTGTTTTAAGAGAGATTAATTTCTACAGATGGATTAGTAGGTACCACCCAGGGATTTAGTCATTGCTGAAGGGCTAGGGCTAGGCAGCTGGTCTTCAAGGTCCATATTTAAGACAAGTGCCCAGCAAGTTCTGCCTCCAGGGAACAGTTTTAATGCCCAGAGTCTGTGATGTGGTGGAAACAAAAAGACAAAGGGAATTCTTAAAAAAAAAAAAAAATTCCAAATTGCTGTCCCAGGTAATATTATTTTTGTTCTAAATCCTACTTTGTAAGACATTGAGATGGGTTGAATGTTTTGACTGATTGCATAGTATGTATGGGAAGTTTTGTGTTTCTACAAGAAGTTTTGAAATGCATTTTTTGTTTCATTTTAGAGTGACAAAAATGAACAGGGTTATTTTTACAAAGAAAAAAAAAAACCTCCTAACACCCTCATTCCTGACAGACATGATAGTCTATAAGGCAATGAGGGCCTCGTAGAGGAATCAGGACCAGAACTGTGATATCAAAGATGAGAACAGCTTTTGATGACCCCATGGCCACCTACTTCCAGCACTTAAAGCCAGGACAGGAGGAATGCTCTTTGTTAAGCTTCCTAAAGGCCTGTCTCAACACCTTTGTTTATGCTGACTCATACCTTACTCCAAATGTTGAACAAGCCAAGGTTTTGGCAAGTTTTGAGAACAAAACTACAGGGCCTTAGGTTAAAAGCTGGAACTCAGCCCTACCATCAAGTCTGCTAGCATGGGCTCTCACACTCACAGGGACTCTCATCGGCTTTGTGTGGGATACTGGTGCCTTCACTGGCAGACCACAGTGCAGTATCTGCATGTAACACACCTGCCATCTGCATCTACATTTTGTTTTTAAAATAACACTGTTCTCCTTTAGTGGTACTTATGAAGGTCAAGTTATCCCAGATTATCCCAGGTTTTCATGCTGCTTCTCTGCTTTTTGGCTCCAGCAATTTTCTTATTAGTGGGTAAGACTCCACACAGTAGAGTTTCTGGAAAAAAAATGTCACTTTTATTTATAGCACTTTCCCAGTATGAAAAACACTTAAAGACAAGGTGTTAAGAATACCGAAGGCCAAGGAAAAAACATA
The DNA here is from genome assembly GCF_026419915.1 of Harpia harpyja. Classification (NCBI taxonomy): domain Eukaryota; kingdom Metazoa; phylum Chordata; class Aves; order Accipitriformes; family Accipitridae; genus Harpia; species Harpia harpyja. Next base: position 39,700,227 of record NC_068969.1, read on the forward strand.
GGAAGAAGAGCTTTCAAATATTCCATCCATTGAGGATCTTTTGATCTTTCCCTCACTTAATTTCTGCTGATATTCCCTGGAAGGAGGGAATGAGAATGAATGAGCTATCCAGTCCTAACACCATCCAGCCATTGAAGCCTTTCTTAAAAAAAACCTACTACCACCAAAGGGATGCTGGCATGCTTGTTGCAAATTGTTTTGGCATTCTAACTGCAAGTTAAGGGTACCGAGAGAGAGAGAGAGAGAGAGAAGAGAGACAACAAATGTATCAGGGATAAGAATTTGCAGATATGAGCACAATTGCCAGGACTTAATTTCTTAAAGATATATATAAACTACTATAAAGGCATCTGCTTTTTTTTTTTCTCTCTCTTATCTGCTTAACTAATACTCTACAAGTATCTGAACGCTTAATTCCATTGAGAGAAAGGAACTATTTAATATGTACAAAAAATTATAACTAGAATACATTTTGGTAAAAGAAATTGAAAGCTGATTATCACAATGATAGTAATATCTATTGGTCTATGAAATAGCATGCTGTGGGAAGGCATAAATTTAAAAAAAAAAGCTGTAATGAAAATGCAACAATGTACCACACTGTGATTGTTAGGAGTTTCAGTGCAGTTTATACACTGCTTCTCTGCATTTTTTTGAGCTGTTTTGGACAACCTAAGAGAATTTGTTTTCCCTCCAGAACCAGGTGCTGTTCATGCATTCTCTTTCCAGGTCCATGAGGCTTGAGTTTTTTTCCTGACAAAGTATTTCAGAAAAAAGAATTATGTTTTTTTGGATTAACTCATGTATAAGTAAGGATAGCAGAGCCACTTCATTCAAGAGTAACTAAAACAGTCTAAAATCTTCCAACAAATGTCACCCTTTATTACCAGCCTCTTTTCAGCCCAGCCAGCACCAGTACATGCTTTTATGTTCTGGTGTGAGCTGATGATGTTGGCCACAATTCATTGCCAATATTTCCATTCAAGTGGGCATGAAGACAGTGCATGTAGGCAAAGAAGTGTAAAGTCAGCCTTGTCCTGTGTGTCTGTGGCATGAAGCAATCTGCCACGTTGCTGCACATGGCTGAACATATGAACAAAGCCATGAATGGAAATGAACATAAAAACATTTCATGTGGTGTGGTAGGACCTGAGAAGATAATAAGGAGAATCTTGTACAGTTCTGCACCCTCAATTCTCATGCCATCGTCCTGCTGTCTTGTTTAGGTCTGGTCCAATAAACAGGCCTAGCAAGAATAAAAACAAAGCACAGCTATCCTGGGAGCCAAGTGATTTGTTCAAGACAGATGTTCTACTTGAAGACACAATCTAATACCACAGGCTCATTTCAGAAAGGCTGACGAGCAATACTGAGACAGTCACTAATAAAACACCAGCTACATTCAAATGAGAGATGAAAAAGTCAATACATGCCATTATCAAATGTGTAATTTTGATCCCCACCAACCTCTTCAAGTTCTCCACATTGCTACATAGTTCTTTAAAATAACACTCAGTGCTGCTTTGTATATCCCAAATGACTTGTGTTTCCATTTTGAAAACTAGTTAGAAAAGTGCTCATGTTCACAAACTGCATCGCTGATTCAGAGAAATCCATTCTCAGTCCCGAAGCCAATTCTTTAAACCTAACAAAGAATGTGGGAATAGATAGAAACCCCTGTAGAAAACCCAGCATTGAGAGTTGACTGACTTGTTTGCCCCAGCAACAGTGCCAAAAAGTTTCTCTCTGTTAGTCTCATGGAGGTAGTGTTCAGGGAGCGGGGCAATATAACCATCATTAAAAAGGAAATCTGTGAATTTTTTCATGTAAAGTAATGGGAACAGTTATCCCCAACTTCAGAACTCTTTCCTCTTCTTTTCAAAAATAACTGAATCGGCTTTCTTCAGTCTCTATAAAAGCAGTCTTTGTACCCCTCAAAGCATTCAGGAGTATGGGTTCCATTTCAGCAGCAATGTAAGAACTGTTTTTCACCATCATAATCCTGCCTTTGCAGAAATTTGAGATGTGCTAGTACGGTATCTGTGAGATCTCACTGCAACATGAACATCCTTATGAATTCATCCCTTCCCAGTCTTACTTAGAACTTATGTCCTCCCTGTGCTAGTCTATACACCTGTCAATAATACTGCCATGCCATGGGATCTATCAGTCTTTGTCTGAAAACACCAAAAAATAGGAGAAAAGGAGAGACAGTCTCATACTCTACCAGCCTGAGGCAGAATTAAAACCAGACATGCATCAACAGTCATGGCCAGTCAAACAGGCTGGAGCCTTCGTGACTAGCCTGTTGTCAGGGGGAAAAAAAAAAAAAAAAAAAAATCTTTCCTTAGCCAAATGATATCTAGAATGATATCAAAATGAACTCATTTTGGTTTAGCTATGAATGGTCCATAACATGAGAGGAAGTGTGTGAGTGTGAGGGGGGAGGGTGTAGCACATTCAGCAGTGATTTTACAGTTCAAATAAATGGGTAATTGACCATCTACTTCAATTTCACTAGAAAAGCATCTGATTTTGAATGAATCTGACCAACTATAATCCTGATAAGGCACGTTTAACTGACTTGCATTTCATTTTTAATGGTAACTTGCAAAGAAGTTAACAAGCCAGTCCTGTTAAATCAATGATAAGGAGGGAAATAAATGTTTGAGGATGGCTTTACTCATTAGCAAGATGAGTTTGCCTTAATTTTTTCTTCTATTTTTCCTGAGTTATGCCCAAATCTTGTTGCCGTCTTGTTTTACAGCCAGGCTGCTGGGACCACCAAGGGTCCCACTGGGCATGAGGAAGCCTGCACTACTACTGTTCACAGACCCAGACCTTGCAGCCAGACCAGGGTCTGGCTTTGATTCTCAGCCTCTTTTTTTGTGCTTTTGTTTTGTTTTGTTTTTCTTTTCATTCTGGAGAAAGAAGCTGACCTGGGAGGTTTGAAATCTCATCAGATTTCTTTTGGAGACATCAACTTCAAACACCAACCTGGATGCCTTTAATGAATTTGAACTGAAATGCTGACTTTAATCTAACTCTTCTAGAACTTTCTCATGGTCTGAGAATATGTTGCAGACATTTACAGCTACCCTTCATAATGCCTGCACAAAACCCCAAAAGCCATAGGAGAACTACCACCACCCTCCCTTATCTGTAGACATTCCCACTCCATCATCTCTTCATGACAAACCTTTCTTAATATCCCACAATCATCTTAAACTTCATGTGGCTGAACTGAACTCTTTACATCTTTTTCCACTCCATTGCTGTCGGCCTTGGCACAGTCCTCTTTGCTGCTGAAGCTTATGCCACAGAGGAGGTGATTTTGCAGCACAGTGGCCCACAGGTCTTGTAAACAAAACTGACAACATAGTGGTCTATCTGCTGACACCACATGAAGGTTGAATCACCAGTAGCAATTTCTCCAAACACAGTCTAAGATTAATCATTCTTTGATGGCACTGTCAGTGTCTTTATAACACATTTAGAAAGTGAATCATTATTTTGAAGTGGTAAATGGACCAACGAACTTGCTAGGAAACTAACAGCACTGTTGAGTACTGGCTGATAGCTCATGAAGAGAAGAAAAACATCCTATTGCCTCTGAATCTGTCTCTAAAATACTCCTCCATTACGATGTTTTAGAGAAATCTTACCCTATTGCTGCCTCTTCCTATCCTTTCCTGCCAGAGTGATCCCCTCCTATCTCTCAGATGGATGGCAGTCTCCTTGAGGCAGAGCAAAACTTTTTGTTTGTGCCATCAAGAAGGTCTCAATGGGGGGCCATGAGGGGACCCCCAGGAGTGACGGCACAGAGGATGGATATAGAATTCTCTCACTCCTGTCTGCTTCTGTATTCATCCTAGGATTAATTGATTATTATGGTGGTAAATTATTTTAATGAAGGAGTTACTCTAATTAAATTGTGAAAGGATTATGTACTTTTGTTTTCAATCTCTTTGTGGAGAAAAAGAACTGAGTTTTTAACATAAAAATGAGTTATGTTTAGAGCATACTAAACCCCACGATATTATCCAACTTATTATCTGGCAAAGTAACAGGCAATTAACACTGCTAAGACCCACAAAGACATGTAGGCAACTTCTGTCCAGCACCTTGAAATGAACACAGGTATACGAATTTCAGGAAAGAGGCAGAAACAAAGTCAGGTAGTGGCTGCATCATCCTGACCGGTTGCACACACAGATAGCCTCAGAGCTCATACAGTCCATTGAAATATACAGCCTCTTTGTGTTCAGGGCAGCTTTTCTACAAATAGCAGTCATCATCAACCTCTTGCACATGAATATGGTGAGAACCACCAGCTGGGTTCCCTTCTACCTCACTTCTCCACAGCTGAACCAACCCAGATTTCTCAGCCTGTCCTCGTACCTCCCATGCTTCAGCTGCCAAACCATTTGGGTTTTTTTATGATGTTTTAGATTGGCTAGCCATGAATGTGAGGCACCTGTGGCCTTTAGTTGCTTTTGAAATGGCAGGTTGGCTAGTAATAGACAGACCATCAGTCTGTTTCAGACAATCTCTGACCATTTGATCAATGCCAGACTGCGATGAAACGTGACTGGTCTGCTTTTGTGCTGCCCTTACACAGCCCAGCACCGACCTCCACATCCACATTGTCTTCCAAGCAAATGTAACAAACCTATCCAATGTAAAAGCTGTTTAGAGCGCAAAGAGAGTCATATCTACTTCAAAAGCCATTTACTACATTTCCTGAAAATATGTATGACTTAAAACATCTGTTTTTTCTACTTCTAAAATACTATTTAAACAAAACATGTTGAATTTTAGTGAAGTATGCAGAAAGGGGAAAACTCATGTTGATTTAGGAAATCAATACCATGAAGGATCAGGTGGCAGTCTCAGTACTAAAAAATCACATTAAACCCTTCTCCAGAACTGAACTGTGGTTATCTGAATGTGCCATGAGGAACTGAGCCTGGATTGTCTCTGCAGGGCAGTCACTGGAAAGGAATTCATCTCACCAAACTTTAGACAGTAAAGCTTACATTTGATCAATGTTTAGATGCTCTTCATAGTCAGTGGAGTGAAGTAGTTTTTTGGAAGCTCAGTTCAGCTGACCTCAGTTCAGCTGTTTTAGACAGTCACATTATGAAGGAGGGAACTGATCCTGAGAAGGACATGTTTTTGTGAATTACAGAGGCAGCTTGGGCACTGGATGTTTCCCAGGTTTTTGCCAGTGCCATTCCTACATCCGGTGCAAGTAGCAGCCATCAGCAAACCACCAGGGACCTGAGCAGGTCTTCCTGGCAGCACAGTGAATACACGTCACAGAGAGAAAAGATACAGCTGAGGGTGTAAAAAGGTCACAAAATCTTATGACTGCATCTCAGACTATTTGAAGCTTAATAAAGGGAGCCGCTTCAGATGTAGATAATGTTATTACAACTACTTCAGTCCTCTGTACCCTTTCTTCCTCACAAGTGATTAGGCACTAACAATTTGAAGAAGGAAGCTTATTAAGAGATGATGCAAGCTTGACAGAGATTGAAGCACAAAAATCCCCACAAAAAACAGCAGCATGGAGGCAGGTTGCGACATTGGCTAACACTCTCTTCAGAAAGCAAATAATGTCTTAGCTACCCAACTCAGGGTGAATGTTTTCCACTTAAAAATAGCTGTTTCCAAAGATCTTGAAATATCCTAGACAGAGCTGCAGAAGATGAAAAATCACCATCACTCCAAAGAGAAAGGCTGACATTTTTGGTACAAGATCAGTTTGTTTCCATTCCCAGAGTCATGGAGGCAGTACCATCCCTGGCAGCATCTCTTATGACTGGAGTCCTTATTCCTGAGTACAGCAGGAAGAACAAGCATTGGCTGCTTCTTTTGCTTGTTTTGTCCCTTAGCTGTCCCTTCCTCCCTTCCTCAGTCATCTCATCTCACTTGCTACCTTCACTGTCTTTTGGTAACTGTTGTCTTATTGGTCATGTCACCTCCATGAAATAGCAAATGCCTTTCCCTTTTGAGAAGCAAAGTCACTAAATAATTTGGTAACATGAAAACTGTGCTTCAGTTAAAGTGTTATAAAAAATCCAGACCCTCAGTCCTTATAGCAATTTTTGCTCTCCTAATGGGTGTATCAGGGGCCTGCAAGTTCAAATTAGAGCTGTGTTAGTGTAATGGAGAAAATAAATACACAATGCTTTGACTGAATCTTTAATATCCCTGATTTATTAAAACACAAGTTCAGCTTTCCCATTTGCACTCACATCAGACTCTTGCATCTGTTTAGGACCAGAAGTCAATGCCTACGACACTGTTTCAGTAATAGCTGTCAATGGGGAACACAGCCTCAAGGCCTCTGTAACTGTGGCCTCCTACTGTTTGTCATTTTTGCTTGGGAACTGGATTATTTGATTAGACTTGTTCCTGTAATTTCACCCTGGCTTGTGCAAAGATGCTTTCCCCACCATGAGGCTGCAAAGGCAGCAATGGGAAAAGCTCAGAGAAAGGAGGCACATTTGACTGAAAAGACTCATAAAATTGATTTAGTTGATTGCTTATTCTGGGATCTCCTTGCTCGTTCTGCAAGCAGCCTCTGCTTCTTCCACTTGGCTGTCTCTTGGCACACCATAGCAGACGTAGCAGCTTTGGCCCATGTCTGTACTATGGAGCTGGAGGAGGATGGGCTTTCTGGAGTGACTCATTCTGGGTAAAGCTGTGAATCATGTAGAAGAATCCTTTTAGTCTTCAGTTGCAAACACACAATTTGATCTTAACTGCCACGTCTACACTCCCTCAAACTCACTGCAAGGCCAGCTTGCCAGCAGGCACCTTATACGATGCTCTCTCCACAAAAAATACTGCTTTGCCTGCTGCCAAGCCTACTGCAGTACTACAAAGCACAAGAAATGGAAAACCAGCTTTGTATACTTCCCCAGGATAGAGGGGAGAGACTCTGAAGATCTGCAGTCTTATAAATCTTCTGATCCTCAGAGTTTTTCACACTGACTTTGACCATCATAACTGGAACAGCATTTTGTGCACATTCATCCATCTTTGGAAAAGTAAAGGCAGAGAGCAAAAAAACAGGTTGATTGAAAGAGTGGCAGAGTTACCAGCGACAAGATATTTTCAGGAGAGCTTAGCAACACTACATGTCAGAGGTCAACATTGGGCAATACCTTAACCACAAGGGGTTCTTGTTCAGAAGAATGCTCAATCTTACTGTATTGGGTCTGGCTGAGATGGAGTTAATACTCCCCATAGCAGCCCTCATAGCACTGTGCTCTGCATCAGTAGCTAGAAAGGTGTTGATAACACACCAGTGTTTTGGCTACTGCTGAGCAGTGCTGGCACAGCATCAAGGCTGTCTCTCCAACATTTTTGCCCCCCCCTCAACGGCAGGCTGGGGCAGGGCGAGATCTTGGGAGGGGACATAACCAGGACAGCTGACCTAAACTAACCAAACAGATATTCCATACCATATGACGTCAGCTCAGATATAAAAGCTAAGTAAAGGGAGACGGAAGGGGGGCATTTTTTGTCTTCAGGAGCAACCACTACGCGTACTGAAGCCCTGATTCCCAGGAAGTTGCTAGACATCGCCTGCTGATGGGAAGTAGAGAATAATATCATTTGTTTTTCTTTGCTTTCACGCGCGACCTTGGCTTTCAGTTTATTAAACTGTCCTTATCTTGACCCACGAGCCTTTGGTTATATTTTCTTCCCCCTGTCCAGTTAAGAAGGGGGAGTGATAGAGCGGCTTTGGTGGGCACCTGGCATCCAGCCAGGGTCAACCCACTACAGTCCTTTTTGGCGCCCAACGTGGGGCAAGACAACGGCAGTTTTGCATTAAACGTGCCATAGCTAGTTATTAAGTGGCAAGCTCCTGTGCAGGTCACGGAGCTTGTTGCCTGCTTGCTTATCTCTACCTTGCTGAGTTTGGGCACATGGTAACGCAAATAATGGCTGTGTGCTTTGCCCTGGCACTGATGGCTTTGTTGTGCTGCGGGAGCTATCTTGTGGGGAGAATGAAGGAACTCGGGAACATGCTAATACAAATAATATCTATGTGCTTTGTCCTGGCACTGATGGCTTTGCTGTGTTGTGGGAGCTATCTTGTGGAGATGAGGGAACACATCTCCCTCTCCCTACCGGGCATTGATGTGAATGGTTTTATTATGCAGGCTCCTGAGGTCCTTGTTCACCCTTATGTGAGTTGTTCAGTACTAATAATTAATACTGGTAGTATATTATGGGTATTGTGGAATCTGGTCTCGTCCTGGTATAAGAGAAGACAAGTTTTGGGTGAGGCAATACTGAAATGTGCCCTCAAGCGACCGGTCCCTGAGTGGCAGGGTATATGGAAGGATTTGGGCAGATTCCTAGGACGGTTATCACCTCCCATAATCTGGGACTTTACACCTGAACAGGCAAGTAACCCTGGCAAACTGACGCGCCACCTGATAGAAGGGTGCCTTGCCTATCCCAATGAAAACCAGCAGCTTCTCGCACTGTACTGGGGCCTGGCCTATGCCTACCGAGCCATAGTTCAACACTCTCAGAGGACCACGGTTGAGGCAGGGACCCAGACTGCATCTGAGGACACCATGCTCGAGGCAGGGACCCAAACAACAACAACAACTACAGTAATTGCCCCAATAGTGAAAAAGAAACAGTGGACGAGGAGATCAACAGGTCCATACCATCGATTAGTGAGGGAAGAAGAAGAAGAAGAGGAAAGGCTTAATCTAGAAGCTGGTCCTTCGATAAAGAAATTGGAGGAAGGAGTGAGGGAACTTAGACAGGAAGCGGAAACTACCCGGTCCCTGACGTCCTCAGAACTTCGGGACTTGCGGAAAGACTACAGCCGCCAGCCAGGTGAGCGGATTGCTGCCTGGCTGCTCCGATGCTGGGATAACGGGGCCGACAGTCAGCAACTGGAAGGCAAGGAAGCCCAACAGCTGGGATCCCTCGCTAGAAACCGGGGAATTGAAAGAGGAATTGGAAAAGAGGCAGCAATTTGCAGTCTCTGGAGCCGGCTCCTCTCAAGTGTGAGGGCAAGATATCCATTCAAGGAAGATCTTGTGAATTCCTCAGAAAAGTGGACTACCGCAGATGAAGGCATCCAGTACCTGAGAGAGTTAGCAGTGGTGGAAGTCATCTACAGTGATCTAGATGATGAGGAAGTCTCAAAAGATCCAGAGGATGTCCTGTGCACACGGGCCATGTGGAGAAAGGTGATTCAAGGTGCCCCAGCGTCATATTCTAACAGCTTGGCAGCAATGTATTGCCCAGATATGGAAACACCAACTGTGGAGAAAGTGTCGTCTTGGCTCCAAAACTTTGAAGAAAATCTCTGTGTCTCCTCATCCCTACAGGACAGTGCCTTGGCTCTTAGGGACGCTCCAAGAAATCAGTCCTCTCCTGCCCCGGTCAGAGGGAAAGGGAGCCCAAGGCATATGCCACGTGGTACACTCTGGTTCTTCCTGCGTGACCAAGGGGAGGACATGAGGAAGTGGGACGGTGAACCCACCTTTAAGCTGGAAGCCCGCGTACGTGAACTGAGAGGGAAGACAGCTGTTAAGAAGGGGTCACCCAAGAAGAAGGCTGTCAGTGTCGTTGCTGTAGAGGCCCAAGAAAGCAATCAGCGATCCTCCAGGCATAGAAGAACTGAAACAACCTCCCTTGACTCTGGTGAGGGGACTTCTGGTCTAGCACCGCAAGGGTCAGACAGTGAATACTCTGATGAGGAACAGCAATAGAGGGTCCCTGCCTTCGGCCAGGAGGAGGAAAGGGATGACCGGATATACTGGACTGTGTGGATTCGATGGCCTGGCACATCAGACCCACAGAAGTATAAGGCTTTGGTAGACACTGGTGCACAGTGTACGCTGGTACCATCAGTGTATAGGGGCACAGAACCCATCTGGATCTCTGGAGTGACAGGGGGATGCCAGGAATTGACTGTATTGGAGGCTGAAGTGAGCTTGACAGGGGACAAGTGGGAAAAGCACCCCATTGTGACTGGCCCAGAGGCCCCTTGTATCCTTGGCATAGACTACCTCAAGAGAGGGTACTTCAAGGACCCAAAGGGGTACCGATGGGCTTTTGGTGTAGCCACTGTAAACGCAGAGAAGATCAAACAGCTATCTACCCTGCCTGGCCTCTCGGAAGATCCCTTCATTGTGGGACTGTTGCAAGTTGAAGAACAGCAGGTGCCAATCGCTACCAGGACGGTGCACCGCCGGCAATATCGGACAAACAGAGACTCCCTGGCTCCCATCCATGAGCTGATCCATCAACTAGAGACCCAAGGAGTCATCAGCAAGACTCATTCACCTTTTAATAGTCCTATATGGCCAGTGCGAAAGTCTGATGGAGGGTGGAGGTTAACAGTAGATTATCGCGGCCTGAATGAAGTGACACCGCCACTGAGTGCTGCTGTACCAGACATGTTAGAGCTCCAGTATGAACTGGCATCAAAGGCAGCCACGTGGTATGCTACAATTGATATTGCCAATGCGTTTTTCTCCATTCCTTTGGCAGCAGAGTGCAGGCCACAGTTTGCTTTCACATGGAGAGGTGTCCAATACACCTGGAATCGACTGCCCCAGGGGTGGAAGCACAGCCCTACCATTTGTCACGGACTAATCCAAACAGCACTGGAACAAGGCGATGCCCCTGAACATTTACAATACATAGATGACATCATCGTGTGGGGCAACGAGGCAGAAGAAGTGTTTGAGAAGGGAAAAAGAATAATTCAGATTCTTCTGAAAGCTGGTTTTGCCATAAAGAAAAGCAAGGTCAAGGGACCTGCACAGGAGATTCAGTTCTTGGGAATAAAATGGCAGGATGGACGCCGTCATGTCCCTATGGATGTGGTTAACAAGATAGCAACTATGTCTCCACCAGCTAACAAGAAAGAAACACAAGCTTTCCTAGGCCTTGTGGGGTTCTGGAGAATGCATATTCCAGGTTATAGTCAGCTTGTGAGCCCTCTCTATCGAGTAACGCGGAAAAAGAACTATTTTGAATGGGGCCCTGAACAACAACAAGCCTTTGAGCATATCAGACAGGAAATAGCTCGTGCGGTAGCTCTTGGGCCTGTCCGGACAGGACCAGATGTACAAAATGTGCTCTATACTGCAGCTGGGGAGCATGGTCTCACCTGGAGCCTCTGGCAGAAAACACCAGGAGAAACCCGAGGTCGACCATTAGGGTTTTGGAGCCGGGGGTACCGAGGATCAGAAGCCCACTACACCCCGACTGAAAAAGAGATACTAGCAGCATATGAGGGGGTTCGAGCCGCTTCAGAAGTTGTTGGTACAGAAGCATATCTTCTCTTGGCACCACGATTGCCTGTGCTACACTGGATGTTCAAAGGAAACATCCCCTCTGCACATCATGCAACCAGTGCTACATGGAGTAAGTGGATAGCATTGATCACGCAACGGGCTCGACTGGGGAAATCTAACCGCCCAGGAATTCTGGAAGAGATCATGGACTGGCCAGAAGGCAGAGATTTTGGAGCATCGCCTGAGGAGGTGGCTCGTGCCCAAGAGGCACCACCATATAATGAGTTATCAGAAGATGAAAGGTGTTATGCTTTGTTTACTGATGGATCCTGTCGTGTGGTAGGGAACCATCGGAAATGGAAAGCTGCTGTGTGGAGTCCCACACGACAAGTCGTTGAGGCCACTGAAGGAGAAGGTGAGTCAAGTCAGTTTGCAGAAGTGAAAGCCATCCAACTAGCCCTAGACATTGCTGAACGAGAAAAGTGGCCAGTACTCTACCTCTATACTGACTCCTGGATGGTGGCTAATGCCCTGTGGGGGTGGCTACAGCAGTGGAAGAAGACCAATTGGCAACGCAGGGGTAAACCCATCTGGGCAGCAACATTGTGGCAGGACATTGCTGCCCGTGTAGAACACATGACTTTAAAGGTACGTCATGTAGACGCTCACATGCCCAAAAGCCGTGCCACTGAAGAACATCGAAATAATGAACAGGTAGACAAGGCTGCCAAAATAGAATTAGCTCAGGTGGACCTGGACTGGGAGCGTAAGGGTGAGCTATTTGTAGCTCGCTGGGCCCATGAGACATCGGGACATCTAGGAAGAGATGCAACATATAGGTGGGCTCGTGATCGAGGGGTGGACCTGACCATGGAGGCCATCACACAGGTCACTCATGAATGTGAAACATGTGCTGCAATCAAACGAGCCACCAGAGTAAAGTCTCCCTGGAACAGAGGGCGGTGGCTGGGCTTTCGATATGGCGAGGCCTGGCAAATTGACTACATTGGACCACTGCCACGAACACGCCAAGGCAAGCGCTACATACTCACGATGGTGGAAGCAACTACTGGTTGGCTAGAAACATATCCTGTAAACCATGCCACTGCCCGAAACACCATCTTAGGCCTCGAAAGGCAAATTTTATGGCGACATGGTACCCCGGAAAGAATTGAATCAGACAATGGGACTCATTTCCGAAATAACCTCATAAGCTCCTGGGCAAAGAAACACGGCATCGAGTGGGTGTACCACATACCCTATCACCCACAAGCATCTGGAAAAATTGAGAGATATAATGGACTGTTGAAGACTATGTTGAGAGCGCTAGGCAATGGGACATGGAAGCATTGGGATACAAATTTAGCAGAAGCCACTTGGCTAGTTAACACCAGAGGGTCTGCTAACCGTCCTGGTCCTGCCCAAACAAAACCCCTACATACTGTGGGAGGAGATAAGGTCCCCGTAGTGCACATGGGGAAGTGGCTGGGGAAGGCAGTGTGGATTTCTCCTCCCATGGGAAAAGGCAAACCCATTCGTGGGATTGTCTTTGCTCAGGGACCTGGGTGTACTTGGTGGGTAATGCGGAAGGATGGGGAGACCCAGTGTGTGCCTCAAGGACATTTAACCTTGAGGGAAAAATAATCTGTGATGTGAGTTGTATGTTGTAGGAAGTAATGTAGCAGGAATGACCTGAACTGCAGAGTGAACTTCGTAAGGAACCAGACAAGTGCATCGGTGACCCAAACCAAGCCGGTGTTGGTGCCCAACGATCGAACATACTGCTCCTGTCCTGACCACTCATCTTGATGGATGGGGCCCAAGTCATAACCTGTGTGTGAACATCTGGAGGAGTGGAAGAAGTCCATGGAATATCTATCTGTTAAAGGACAGGGGATAGTAATTAATAAGAATGTATAAATCTGTATGTTGGGTATAAAAGTGGTTTAAGTATGTAGTTTCAGTTGTAAGTGTTGGTAAGAAGGGATTTCAGTAATGAGAATTAAATACAATGGCATGGTTAGAAGATATCTGTATTAAATTATGTGGGACCTGAGCATGATGCAAATGGTATGGAATAAGGGGTGGAGATTGTATTGGGTCTGGCTGAGATGGAGTTAATACTCCCCATAGCAGCCCTCATAGCACTGTGCTCTGCATCAGTAGCTAGAAAGGTGTTGATAACACACCAGTGTTTTGGCTACTGCTGAGCAGTGCTGGCACAGCATCAAGGCTGTCTCTCCAACATTTTTGCCCCCCCCTCAATGGCAGGCTGGGGCAGGGCGAGATCTTGGGAGGGGACATAACCAGGACAGCTGACCTAAACTAACCAAACAGATATTCCATACCATATGACGTCAGCTCAGATATAAAAGCTAAGTAAAGGGAGACGGAAGGGGGGCATTTTTTGTCTTCAGGAGCAACCACTACGCGTACTGAAGCCCTGCTTCCCGGGAAGTGGCTAGACATCGCCTGCTGATGGGAAGTAGAGAATAATATCATTTGTTTTTCTTTGCTTTCACGCGCGACCTTGGCTTTCAGTTTATTAAACTGTCCTTATCTTGACCCACGAGCCTTTGGTTATATTTTCTTCCCCCTGTCCAGTTAAGAAGGGGGAGTGATAGAGCGGCTTTGGTGGGCACCTGGCATCCAGCCAGGGTCAACCCACTACACTTACCCTCAAATCCTCAAAATTATGACTATCACCTCATCATGTCAGGACCCTACTATTTCTACCATTTGGAAAGAGATGCCAAAATATTTTGGTTTAAAGCCTGATTAACTTTCCTTGACAGATCACATGTTTCATTAAATTAAATAATGTTCCAATTAATTGATCTGTTTGCAGACATTCTTAATTTAGTAAATGCTGAGGAGAATGCTAAAATTACCATTATATTTCTGACAGAAGCACCACTAAAGTCTGGTAATTGATAGCTTTGCTGTTTTCTCTGATGGCCTGAAAGGCTTTTAAAGCTAAATTCTGTAATCGTGTTCATCTTTGGAAATTAGTTTTGTGAAACCACACATTTAGTTCTTGCTGAGAAATCTCATTTTAGTCATTTTTAACATAATTTATAATGCATAAACTAAATTAGCTTTTGTAGCTAAGCCAGCACATTTTTCTTTAATTTTTATCTCTTCCTAATATATTTTTGACCTTGAAAATGGCAGTGGCTGTAGGATACTGCAGCCTAGGAACAAAGGAATCATTTCCATTCCATCACTATGGTTACACTTTCTTCTGTCTCCAGCACTGAGCTGGCTGAAAGTGTTGAATCCAGAGTCCTCGGGAGGGCAAGAAAACTTCATTTAACATCATTTAGTTCTGATTAGACAAACAAACACACATAGCGGAGCTCTGTATGTAGCAAATCACTGCGTTGTGTTTACGTTGCATGTGAGATAGGACCAAGAATACAAAATTGGAATATCATGAACCATGTCCCTCCCAGGCTATGTTTTCAGCCTCAAATGCTCACACCTGCTCGTCTCAAGTGGTTCAGCCAAAATGTCATGCAAACACCAATGCCACCAGTGGGCTTAGCTCAATGTTAGCTCCATGGACATCTTCATTCCCTACAGTGATGTTGAAGGCAGACTAGAATTGAGAATCACAGCTTCTCTTTGACCACTGGAAATTTGATTTGGAATAATTTTGAAAAGTCCTCTAATGGCTTTATTCTGACCAAACAAAGAAAACCATGGACCCAGGAATGTGAAACACTGTTTTTGAGAAAACAAGAATCTTTACACTGACAGTGTTGCACTCTTTCAAGTAACTTTATCACCTAGTTGGCAACAGAGTGCAGTGCATCAAAATCCTCCTGGTTCTTATCTTTTCTTAAGCAGAACCATTACTCTGACATTTGACACTTTTTGCAATTAAAAGCTTGCCTTCTGTTGCCTAAAAGGTATCCAGCATTTATGCAGTATTTATGTAAAGTCCCACAACAGGCATACCTTCTCACTGAGAAAAAAATCCTCCAAAACTCCACTTGTCAATGTCACAGTATACAGAATTTTACCTCTCGTGAACTTAAGGGCTCAACTTGTTAGAGGCTTCATTCAGAGCTAGGAAGTGTTGCTGAGAAATAATTAAACTGAAAAAGAAAAAAATTCAACTTTCAGATTTCAATTCAGAAAAGACTTCCTGTTCTTGAAAAAAATAAGTAAATGTTGAACTAAAAGCATGGCATTTTCATTGATAATCATCAACTCTACATCATGCTGTTTAAAATTCATCTCTCTTTTTCTTTGATAACTTATTTTTTCCTGCACTGTTATGGAGTAAAAATTTTTAATACCACATGGAGATTTAAACAAATATTTCCCTGAATTCTCTTTTGTTTGGCAGGGTTAAAAAAGGGAAAAATAAACACAAGTTGGCAAAAAAAAAAAATCTGTTCCTAAAGCCATATTTGATAAAAATTCATTTTTTGCTGAAAAACAAAATCTGCAACATTTCATTTTAAAATGATTTTTCTATGAAATACTTTTTGACAAGAAGTTATCATTAAAATAATTTTCAGAAAACCAGATCCCCTGGAGCTCTCATGTTATAAAAATTTGATGTCAGATTTTTTTCTCTACTTTATTCAGCCTCTACTAAGTACACACACTCCCCTCCTGACCCACTCATTGCCACTGTACTCTGCTCCATACTGCCACCCTCCTCTTGTTTTGCCAGCTATACAGAAGCTGCTCAGTTCATGCACTGTAGAAGATTGCTCTCTTTTCCTTCGTCTCCCAGTGATCAGTCCTAAAATCAGGCTGCTGATTTTTCCTGTTTACATTAAACACCATCATTCTGAAGCATTACTTGTTCTGCTTCTCTTTTGTAATGCAATCAGAACACTAAAAGTGCTTTACATCCAAAGCCTGCTTGGTAAGTCATGCCATGGGACTAATGCCCAGTTGAGGTAATTCACTTTTCACCAGCTCCAGGTATGCCACACACTACCTGAGCCTTCACAGATTGCCTTCAAAGAATTGTCCTGGAAGAAAGTTTGAGAAACAAATGCATTTAAGAAAAAGAAAACATAATGGCCTTGTAGATAACACCTGTGACGTATAAAGAAGTGTATCAGTTGAATAAGTTATTTGTTATGTATTATCACCTCCTGCCTACCAAGACCATTTTGATCTCACAGATCTTGTTGACCATAAAAGCATAATCTTGACAAAACATTACACACAGCAGTTAGTGCTTCACACAGCAAATAGGCTTGGCAGCTGTAGCTTTTTAAGACTCACATGCCACTTAGACATAAGACATAGGATGAAACCCCCCCACCACACATCTCCTCAGAGAAGACACTACCTCCCACCTGCAATAAGCCCTCTCCAAACAAGATTTCTCACTTCATCCACCCAGAGTGCTACAGAAATTAGCTGTACCACTGTGAGGCCATCAAGCAAGGAAGTACTTCTGAAACATCACACCAGGGAAGGGAAGGAGCACTCTTTACTTCAGCAACATCCAGGGCAGATAAATAGTATATCCTCTATGGTTCAAGCCTACAAGAGTGCAAACAGAAGAGCTGGAGAGTTCCATCCAGTGCCAGGAAGAGGGAAGAGGTAACAAAAAAAAGCCCCAGGACGAGCTTGGTCAGCCCAAAACCTGAGGGAGAGCTATGGTCTGATTTCTCCAATGGCAGAGATGCAGAATCTGAACATTTGATTACAGGCATTTTCCTCCTAATTGCTGTCTGATTCTAGATTATCCAGAGTTTGATACACTTTGGAGCTTGTATTAACATCCATGTTTCTATTTCTCTGAAACAAAGTGACTTCATGTTTAAGTACTTAATGGGAGCAATTATAGTGTGGTGCCCATAGCCGTCATACAGGCAAAGTGTCATAGCATTGCAAGGTGCAGCAAATCTTCCACTGTCCTGTTCATCCCTCATTCCTTCCAAACTCAGCTGTATTGCATATTTCACTCACCCATTATTTATCTTGTATTTCTCCCCCCAAGTAATTGAGCTGGGGATCCTATCTTCATGTCTATAAAGATATTGATATTTCTCTTGTAAGTATCTGGTACAGAGAGGCTTCAAACTTCATAGAAATTCCTGCTGTAATAGCAACTCATTTGGCTGAATGTTGTAGCACAAATTGTGCAACTCTTACTCGTGCAACCAGGATCTACATAAAACCTTTTCACGATGTTAGAAGTAATGACCAACTCTACACTGAGCAAAATGAAGAGGAGTATATGAAATTGAATAGATGCATTACAAAAATTCAAATGGGAGGAGAGGAGGGGAGGGGAGGGGAGGGGAGGGGAGGGGAGGGGAGGGGAGGGGAGAATCTCTCAGTTCTAGGTATGAAGTACCAGCAAGGCTCTGTTCTTTGAAATATGACTGGGTGGGATCTTTGGGGGATTGCCTTAATAAAGGTTAAGAATGCACTGTGGGAGATGATGAACTTGAAAAACGTGACTTAAGCTTCCTGTACAGTGCTGACTCCTCACTGGGCAATTAAGAAAAGAAAATCACTGCATGCAGAGGAAGCCTCCATAATGTCCCCTTGGTATATTTCAGAGCCCTAAAAGCAGCTTCTTACTGCCCCTCTTTAGTTTCTCTGTGGCGGATTTCCAATCAACACTTCTAGTACTGTCAAACTGTGTTTCATTTTTCTTTTCCTTTCAAGTGTTTTAAATTTTCAACTATCATAATTTAATTTGAAATTATCTTCAGACATTGTGCGTGGGCTGTGAGTGAGAATAGTCTAGGGAAAAATGGTAATAGTAATTAACAATAGCGGAGGTTCTTACAAAAGTGTCATTCTTTTTAAGAAGAGTTGTAATAGTATTTTCTGTCAATAAAATTGTCCTTTTCATAGGTAATACAACTAAGAATATGTGTTAGGAACATCCATATTGACAAACTAGCAGTGATTAGACCTGCAGAAACTATTTTTCTCGCATTCTTTATTTGGCTAGACGTTTAAACTCTGATTCCCACTTCATCTTTGTAAATTTCTTCACAAGAATATGAATCTGTGGGTAGTATCTTTCTGAAAGATGTGCATGTGATAGACCTAAAAATTACTGTTTGTAGTAAGAATTTCTGGTCTTGAACAAATATATATGCATATATATGTACATACATGCTTCCTTTAATCACATAAGTATATGAAATTCTCTTAATGAATTGGTGTATTGGTCACAAATACACACACACGATCCCAGAAATGATCATTTTAAGATTGTTTTCTGTTGCTTAGATCTTGGACTGAAGTTTTCCATCCTGGGGGATTTCCCTCAGGCTGAATGATTTTGGAAAGTTTAAATGTTTCAGCCAGTTCTGAGAAAGAGGCAAAGGAAAAAAAATAAGTCCTTCAACCAATGTAAAAAAAAAAACCAAACCAAAAACTCTCTATGACTCATCTTTGAACAGAGAATATCATCCTCTCGTGCTTTGGAGCAAGGACACACAATTTTGTAAGGGAGTTAACTTTTTGACAAGAATGTTCTCTTTGTTGCCACCATACCTTTGAAGAATAGCAGTTTCCACTTGCTCAGCAGAGACATGCCCAGCAGTGAGTGTAGCTGCCTAATTCATGAATGCTCCAATCTTTTCACTTTCCCATGATCACAAGTCCATGCTTCCAGAGCCACATTGGATTCATGTTCAAATGTAACAGAAGAGCAGGGAACTTATCTTATTGCTTTGAATGACCACCCCACCACCATGCAGGCCTCAACCCACCTAAGCAATGAATGGTTTAATTTTGATTTAGAGGATAATACCTGGACTTGCACAAAAGTGGCAAAAAGAACAAATCTGGATAAATGGCTGGGAGAAGAGGTGAAGGAAGTCAAAGCCCAAGAGTGGCAGGAGTGAGGAAGATGCTGGCCTGGGAAAATAAGGCCTTTTTTTTGGTCTGATTAGGGACAGAAGAGCCAATTCTTTGGCCCAACCTATGGATTGAAAAAGCTTTTTGAGACCTTTGCAAAATTGTGTGATTAAGGACGGTCATGGTGTCTGTGTGCAAAACAGACACAGAACCAAATTTAAATTGTTCAGCTGTCATTATATCTGCCATTATGTGTCAATAATTAGCTTTTATACTTTGACTGCTTTATTGTGAATATACATTTGCACATCTATATCTACCCTTGAGCAGATAAAAATAAATCCAAAGGTGAAATTCTGGTGTAGTTGAAAGCTGTTGTAGATTTGCCTTGAATTTCAGCTGGCTGGGGACTTCATAGCACCCCGCTGAGTAGCATATCAGACAGAGTTAATATTAACCCCTTCTTCACAGGTTTTGTTCTGCAAGCTGCCATTATTCCATTAGGTTTCCAGTAGTGCGGCAGGATTTACTGTATGTGCAAAATCCACGGCAGCCCAAGTCTGTTCTGTTAAACAATCATCACCAGTCAAGAAGTTTCTGACAAAACAGGGACACATCCATCAGTCTCTAGAAATATCTTTTAAAGCATAAGAAAGAGAGATGAAGGAAAGGTACTCTGACACCAAAGAATTCAGTTACAGTTGGTACCTTTCTAGGAGACATAAAGCTCATTAGTCAAGTTAAAATAAATCAGAAAAAACCCCCACCTTAATCCCCCAAAACCAAAAAAAAACCCTACAAAAACCAATTGCAATAATCTTCCAATGCAACTCACAATATTTTTGGTATATACATGCTGCATGACTTAAAATATGAAGCAAAGTCTTGCAGCCCAGCAACAAACAACTTACAATATTCTAAATGCAAATGTAGAGATAAAAAAAAAAAAAATTAACCTACTGGAACTATTAGGTGATCCTTCAAGCTCCTGAGCAGATTGCAGAGAAAAAGCAAATAGAGCCTGGCTACTTTCTTGTAGAGGTTACAAGCTGAAACAGACCAAAATCATTGGGTAATATAGTGGTTGATGGCTTCTCTTTTGTCTGCAGATGCTGAAATACTAGGTTTTCTGTATTGTTTCATTTCACATTATAAAAACAGCAAGAATTTCAACCATCTAAGTATGTCTACTTCCAACCAAAATAGGAAACTACAAAGATTGGAAAACCTATTTTGAACAGAAATACACTGGAAAAACATATTTTTTTTCCCCTGAGATTCCTGGCAATTCTGAATTCACTTCAGTCTTTAGGCAGATGAATGAGGCAGTGTCAGCCATCTTCAGTGGTATTTAGTTCTCGGTCACTCAATCTGGGCCCCTAAAGGGCAGCCTGAAAACTGAAGGGAAAAACAGATTTTGCTTCAGAGTAATCATTTTATCTGGAATTGGAGTAGGCTCTGGAGAGAGCTCCGTTACCAGCACAGCACTCCTTTCTGCTGCAGCTGCAATGGTTGTCTACTGGTTCCAGTCCTGCCCAGACCAACCAAGCCAGTGGCATGTTTGTTTTGCACTGCAGACCTGCCTTGAAAATCCCACCTGCTTTCCTCCAGCTCTACCTAACACACAGCACTTAAAGCAGAAATGAGTTAGTAACACACACATGGTTCTTAGTGTGTGGCTGATACTTTCAAGGCGCTTGAGCTCTAGACAGCTGTCAGGGAGGGAGCGACTCAGCTGCACCAACCATATTGTGGTGGGGGCAGCGGGGAAGAAGAAACTTAGTCACCAAAACCAAAGAAAACAAAGTGACATCTTGAGTGGATCATTAGACGAATCTCCCCAGCCTCCTCCCCAGCAACTGCAATATTAATGAAATCTGGTTTCTAGCAGCCATTGCAGATTTTATGTGTAATAAGGGTTCTGTTCACCTTCTCTCAACAGGGGCAATTATTCTAGGTCCTGACTCCAGCTGTTGTAGTTGCTCAGGGTTATCTCCTGCATCCATTGGCACAGGGCACACTATTTTTCCTGTGTCCAGCTTCTGCTCAGAAGAGATGTGGAGTGGGAAGAAGGGCTCCAACTCTGCATCCTCCCCTCATTTCTGTGTGATGTCCAGCAACTGCAGGTAGGACATGTCTTTGGCCAAGGCAACACAGGATTAAATAGGACAGAGAATCAGTAAAGAGCCACTTTGGAAGGCTCCATGCCTATATCATAAAGGAAATAGCAAGGTAGCCATTGCAGAAACTGTGAAAGACCAAGTACACTCAAATCTTGCTGGAATCAATGTGATTTGATTCAAGTCTAGCAGAAAATGGCTCTTAAAGCACATAGTTAATGTAGCACTTTTAGGATGCCATTAGTGTTCTGGTATATTATTAGGCTAAAAAGGGAGAAAAAGACATGTCAGATATCAATTACTGTAGCGCAAGCTGTAAATAGCCTGCCTTTTCAATTTTTCAAGTCTTATAGATTTATATATATTAATGTTTTATTTAATATATATTAATTTCCTATCAAACTTCAAAGTGAACTGTCTTATCAAGCACATTTCATGTGTATTGCATAGGTGATGCTAAATGTCCTGGGGACATAAACAAAACTCACTCGATTTGCATTTCCGGATCTGTCCTATTTTTAATAATGTATGTTAACTGTATTTAAAGTTGATGTACAATATATATGTATGGGTCTAGCAAAAAACTGTTTTTAACTACTACACTGCTCTAAACTCTCATGATTTCTGTAAGAAATACTACCATAACATTGACAGTGGTACTGGGCTGTAAATAATATTGGACCAACCACATTCCTATTGAAGTCAACTGGAGATTTGCTACAGAGTTCTCTGAAGGGGAATGCAGATTCCACACATTAGCTAAAGTCAGAGTCCTACAAAGGTAGTTCCTATACTCCTAATGCACCTCAGATACCATTAACTTTTACAGAGGTTTTTGGCAAAAGATATTTGGGAGCAAGATGAGCAACATATAATTCTTTGGGGTTCTCTGTAACAAAAGTACAAGACTAAATCCAGCACCTGGCAGAGAAAGCAAGGGAAGGAGGAAGGGACGGGCTGATGAGTATTTCTACAGGAATATCTTCCCCTAATCACCTTTTAAGAATGCAGGGGATTATTTACTTTTCAGGGAAAGAGATCATAACTGCCACTAACTTGTCTTCTTTTCCTGGTGGGTTTAGCTGTCCTGTTGGTTAGGAATATGCTGAGGTGAAGCAGAAGAGAAAACAAAAGAACCTCACTTGAGCCAAATACACCCTATTCTCCAGCTTCCTTCATTTCCAAGGTACTTATGCTTACTTGGACAGCATCATATTCCTAATTTTAACAATGTGTATAGGCTGGTCTGGTGTGATGGAATCAAACAGATTGCTGAAAAGAAGATGATGCTTAAAAGGCTGAGGCTGCTGTTGTACAGAAGCTTTACAGAAAAGCTGCATTAAATGTGTGTTTGTATTTATAACCATACCAATATTTATATAAACATATGAATCATGCCTATTCCACATAAACCATAATAATATGATTTTAAAACATCAGGTTTGTATTCTAAGACTTAAAATCTGACCACTGTAATCCATACCAATGTTATTCATTGTAAATGCTGAATACTAGCTGAAGCACAGTTAGCCTCTACTCTGCATGCATATTACCCACAGTTTACCTAATACCATGACCAATGCTGTTCATTAGATCTTGAGCTATATAGTGTCCAAGTTTCAGCAGTTCTAGGAGTTCTGAGAAACACAGTGGCAAGCTTTTGCAGTATAATCTCTGCAATTAAATTCTTCTCCACTCAGCAGTTGTGATCAATATCTCTGTCATGGACCCAAACAGTCCACCCAAACAGCTGGATGTTTAAATGCTGTTTTCATGCTTCTGCAGGCAGAATAAGGAACACCTTCATGAAAAAAATGAGTTTTAAAACTCCTTAAATTCAAGAAACTCTGATCTGAATCCAAACTTTGTAACTCAGCACTTTACTGAGTCGAGTAAAACATCCACAGATAAATTTGAATAGTGTATGGTAGTCATGCAAGCATGATGAGGTCTGATGAGCTGGTCAAATCAGGAAAATACTTGGGCGACTGTAGATGCTACCTCTGGCAAAGGAAAAAAAAAGGGAGCAACTGTGTGATTGGGAACAAACTTTGGATTTTGTTATTCTAATAAAACATTGCCCCAGGAACAACCTGACCCTGCTGGACACATCTCAGGTGTTTGCTTTGAAGCTCTGACAAAAGGGAAGGAGTGTGACTACAGCTGTTCTTCTGCAAGGGGAGGGTACTGTTGGGGAACAGGGGACCTGACAGTGGGGCCACAGCAGCACTGCAATCTGGGTGCACAACAGGAGTGGTGCAGAAGTTGCATATTTTAGCCAGAGGAAGGCACAGCCAGAGGGCACAGAGTAGGGGGCTGATTTGCTAATGTCCTAACTAAGCAAATTAGGAAAGACCATTAGGAAATGGTCAGTGATGGAGTTGAGGAAAAATCCCAGTAAAGGTCCTTGGCCAGCTCTTCCATAGATACCTCAACAGGGAAAGCCTGGACTAGCCTATTTGTCTGGAGAGGCTACACAGAAAATGATAACCTGTTTTCTCATATATAAAACTCAGGAGGTAAAATATTGCAAATAAAAGCTACCACAATGTGGAAGGAAAGCTCAGATAACTAAAGAAAAGAATTGGAACATGCATCTGATGAATCAGTGACTGTATATAGGGTAGGGCTGTGTTAAAATCCATCTCTGTATTATTGCAGTAGTACTCACAACGTTTTTGCATGGTTTCAGGCCATCTGCTTAGCAGAAGTTAAATATAACTTTAAAACTGTACAGGTTTTCTTGGAAAGCCTACAGATACAATACCTTTTAAAGAGGTGAAGCAGGGTGAAAAATTAGGGTTTCAAAGAGATTTTTATTTTGTGTACAGTCTTGCTTTTGCTACCAGTAGGGGAGAATATCAAAAGCTGCCTGAAGCAAAACTCCCATCAAATTCTGATGGGAATTGAACATTCAAATCACAGCATAGCTTTGAAAACATCAGCCAGAGAGTCTCAACTTCACACATCCTGTTACACTTCCCTGCCACATTAAATTACTGTGGATAAAACACAACACTTCTTTAATTAATAATTTATTTATTTTTACTTCTCTCTCTTCTTCTTTGGAAAAGGTTAAAAAAAAGTAAAAAAGAAAACAAAACAAAACAGCCAGCCGTTTTCCCCTTTCAGGTTGGGTTTATTAATTCATCTTTTAAATCCAAAACATTTCCATTCCATTCCATTCCATCTTCATTCATTCATGAAAATATTCATTTTGGTTGGAAAAAAATTCACTCTTTGTTAAAAGGAAAATGTTCTGCCAGGTCTGCTCAGCAACTACTCTAGTTGTCATCTGGATGCTATTTCCTACCTTTAAAAGACATAAATACAAAAGTAAAGTGAGAGCACAAGGAATTGCAAAAGGATAGAGAATGTCCAAGATGTTTCGATCACATGACAAGTAGTCAATAGCTTATACAATTTTAGGAAATCTCCAGAAATATTTTGCTAATTTTTACATTGACTGGTTTGGTTTGGTTTTTAAATAAGCATTTCTGATTGAGCTATCAGAAATTAAAAGGCCCCAAATTATAATTTAAAAAAAAAAAATATTTGAATGTTTACCATGCAAATATGACAGGCAGTGTTATGTATCAACAATGAATAAAATCAAAGTTTCTTATTCAAAATCAACTAAGTTTAGCAAGTCATTCCAGCTACAGAGTTATATTGCTTAACATGATTTCTGTTTTCTTACCACTGTGCATTGCCTTTGTTAGCTGTACAAGTTAATTAGTAGCTCCAAATTTTCTGGCCTTGGAATCATACTAAAGTGAGCTTGCTAATATAGTGTTGTGAGCCACATATACAAGCTGAAATATTCTATTAGATGATGATAATGATAAAAGACACTACAGAGATAAAATTGCCAACAGATGCACTAGTAGGTGGCTAACATCATCGTTCCGGTCCTCAAGAAAAGTCAGTTAACTAGCACTAAGTCAAAAAGGTAAACAATTATGTGAGCCATACACTGACACATGAAAGATTGGGTACTATAAAAAGTATTAGGTATGAATTAAAGTATGAGCTACCACATCCTCAAAAGGAGTCTAAAGGGCAAATGTTTGGCAGATGTGATAAACAGCTGTTCCAAGGTCTTTCAGAAAATTAAATATTTAAATGAATGGGCCAAATACAGGCAAGGTGAAATCAATGCTTAATGCATTAAGTCCTTTTCCTCATTATTTCATCTGAGAAGGACCTGAAGACTAGCTGAACAACATATTTATCTTGGTTGCTCGCTCAGATAAAATAAACACTGAATTCAGTTCAAACTGACTGCTTGCTTTCTCTCACTGTAATGAAAACAACTTTTCTATATTGAACAAATATTCCTTTGGAACTTAGAGCAAAATATTCTGACATGTTTGTTAAAAATGGAAAGGGGAAGAGAAATAAGCCTGTGCTGAGACATCAGTATCCCTTTAAGCCCATTTGCTTGAAGCTTAGATACTCAGCCTAGATATGGGGTGTTAACATCTCCTTTATAAGAGGAATGGAGCTGTTCAGTTTGCAGAACTATGCCTCAACCACCCTGCTAGAAGACAGCAGAGGAGAAGCTTCTCATTCTCTTTCATCAAAGCAGTTGTGTTTATTTTTAGGTACATAACTATATATTTAGTGGAACATAGATTACAACCTCAGTACCTAATCCTATGGTCTTTCCCTGATTCAATTGATATTGCAGTATGCCTTATGAGTGAGAGGTTTCAATAGCAAGGACTTTGGCAGCCCCAGATCAAAATCACACGCAGCCTGAAGCTAGGAAACTGTTCTGAGACAGGGAGAAACTACGTCTCTATGTGTCTCACAGAGTATCTCATAAAGAGACATAGGTTTAAATTCTCCTCACAAAGGAAAAAGATTGTACCTCAGACTCTCTCAGATGCTCAGCACCGAAGCCAGTGCTTTCTCAAATCGTAGAGGAGCCTCTTGGTTAAAAGTGGCAAATGGACCTGTAATACTTTTCCCAGCTCAAATTATTTGACCAGTCTGACACAGATGGAGAAAGCTTATAGCAAAATGAAAATTTCTTCTTTTTTGCCAGATAAATATTTGCCAAGAAATGCTCAGGTGAGTTTAAATTCATTCCCATTCCTTTTCATCCACATTCCCTTCTGAAAATACCACTGACAGCTGCACAGTATAACCAAGGAAATAAGTCAATCTATACACTAAAAAGTGGAAAACTTATCAAGTTTGCTACATACTCCACAGTCGAAAACAATTCAGATGAAATTCAATGGAGGAAAATTTTAAGGCAGAAAGACAAAACATATTGAAATGAAAACACTTTTACATTAAATTCTCCAGAAACCTTATGTTGCTCGTATGGATTCCTGCTGGACATCATCACCATCTGATGCCTGATAAAACAGACTCATGAGCAGAAATGGAAGAGAACAATTAATACAGAAAACAAGAGCCAGTTGTATATGTCACTGCAGAGAACAAATTTCTTTTCAGTAAACTTTATGAGCAAAATATCTTGAGACTGTGCTACAGATTCAGCTCTTATTACCTGCCTTACACATGTAGAACATGTTGTATGTATAGAGGTAGTAATTCTGTGTTTTACTAAATACCTGAGTGTAGTTTATCTCTGGAAAATACCAACATAAGGGAGAAAACTGATCAAGAGGACAAAGTCAAATGGAGAAACACCATGTACAGGGAGATGATGTTAAGTGCAACACCAAGAACATGATTGCAGAGCTTGCTGGCCAGAGAAATTCTAGTCAGCTAGTGGATGAAAACCTTGCCCAATTGGAAAGAAAATTGTCTCAATGTATTGTAAGATTACCAAAGACGTACAATTAATGGTTTACTGCTAATTAAATTGCATACTGTACTGTGAACAGAAATAGGAAACAATGGACATCCTAGAGAGGGATACAAAACCATCATGAAAGCTAAACAACAAAAAAACTCACTAGGGTCAAAACGCAGACAAAGAAAAGCTTAGCTTAACAGCAGTGATACATTGTCCTATCAGTTGTAAACAAGAAAAAAGTTACATATCCAGAATGAGAATAGAAATGGCATATCAGTCATCAAAACATGTCCATGATTTTCAGACCCCTTCCTTTCAACCCCTATATGTGATTATTCTGGCTAACATAATCTAGCAATCATCAGCTTTTACCTTTCTACAAATTAATAATCATTTCACAGAATCTACTGTGAAACATAGGCTCAACTTTTGACATCAAATGCACTCCTTGTACACATGGAGGAGGAAACTAGACCCAGCTCTATGGGATCAAAGCTAAGCTCTGCAGATTGCTCTTCATAAGTTTTACTAGAAATACTGCACAACCTTCTACAGCTTGCTTTCTGCCTGGACATCTTTTCTGATCCATAACAATCAAACTGTTAATTTCTCATATTACAGATGAGACAATGAAAGGACAACTAGGATCTTTCTAAGGTTTGTTGTCACCCTGTAATTAATTACATATTCTAAAGAACCGATTTTCCCAGATCTCAAATATACAGGCTGCAAAGTGTGGAAGTCTGATATACGTCTGAGAAATTGAAAATCCAAGGCTAGAGCAAAAGTATAAGAAGTAGCTGTACAACAGAGCTCCAGACACTTCTTTTCATTTGTTGACAGAATGGAAGGTCACATTTATCCTTCTCAGAAGAACAGAAAAGGTGCTTGAAGAGCCATTTGACAGGTATGCTCAGACACAAAAAAATTGAATAGGCCTGAAAAACAGAGCAGGTATCTTACTACTTGTTAGCAGGAACCAAGAAGAAGAAAAATCACTTCCCTGACAAACTCAGATATATTGTTAAAAGATAAAATTCCCCTCCCAACATCTAATGACAAAGCTACTTTCTAGGAATAAATTATCACTCTCTGATTGAATTATCAATATGTGATAAACTTCTCTTTGAGGGCACTGGAGCTAAGACCTGACACTCTCTGCCATCAAAAAGTATGCATTAGAAAAATGATACGCAACCTCATGTTTATTTGCTTTAAAGTAATAGAGAGCAGGTAGTTTGGATTATATGGATTTCAACAGGAGTGTCCAGCTCTCAAATATAGCTGCTGCCTCTGTGTTATTTACTGAAAGCTCTGAGCACTAACTTTTAACTGACTTCTGCAGTATAAGTAACTCCGCCATATGCACTGTGGTCATTTACAATGAGTAAATTTCACTTTTCAATAAGCCATATGGCTTTTTTACAGAAAAGGATGCAACACAATAAAAAAATGGAAGAAGAAAAAAAAAGGAATGAAAGCCTTAAATGGCAGCATTACTTCAGTCACAGGCAAAATAAGGAGAAATCTTTTGAAATACTAAGAGTGGCTGATTTTAATTTAATTCAGTAGTTTTCCAATTCATACTAAAAGGAAACCAGGTTGGTGTAATTCATAATGATCATTGTGGTCCTACTGGTTACCTACTAACTTACCACCACCAGGAATCCAGAAGTACGCCAAATGAATATTCTTTGTATTTCTTGCAGGATAACAGCATTGTAGTTGCCTGTGACAGTATTTCTCTTTACCAGGAGAGATTTCCATTGCCTTTTTCATATCACTGGGAACACAAAAAAATTAATTAGAGATTTACAATGTCCTTGGTGAGCAAATTGCAGGTACAGAGCAGTGTGTGGAAATAGTGTAATTTCTTCTGTTAGCTTTTGTTTCTTCTACTGCTGTGAGATCTGAACCAGACCTATGGAAACAACTTCATTCTACTCAATGGCACTGCATTATTTTGTCTGTATGAGAGCAGTGAGAATGCCCATTTTCTCCAAGGGGCATGAATTCTCTCTGTCCTGATTTTACAACATTCAGCCTTTGACCCCAATCCGTTCTGGGGTTGTGTGCATTGCCATCATGTGAATGTACAAAAACAGCATTGCAATAATAATGAAATTATAAGCCAGTAAAATGAAGGGCTTTTTCGATTTGGTTACACTGCTTGGAGTGAATTTTAAAAGTTGTCTACTACATACTTTTATAGTAAAAAAGATAAGGTAAAAAAGAGAACATTGATCAGAAACAGCAATTTTCAATGCCATTTTGATACAATGGTATTAAAATACCAGCTATTTTTCCTTCTACCTGAAATAGAGAAATAAATTTGATATCAAAATATAACTCACAACAGCCTTTTTCTAAATGGCCCCCCTTCTGGATAAAAAGTAGGCGTACAGCCACACAAACAGTCTTACTATTTCTCTTGTGATTTTTTACTTAGTCATACTAATGAAAAGCAGCCAAATAGAGTGTTTCTTTCTGCTTTGTGACAGTCACAAAACCAGAAGTGGGAAGATTAAATTTCAGGTTAAAAATAACTATTGCAGATCAGCTTTGTTAGCCCTACTTTTTTAGTAGCTTTATAAAAAAAAAACAAAACCCAAACGCACTAAAAGACACTGTACTGTTTTATTTTTATGTGCATTTCTGTAGTTCCAATTGTTTGTGTTATTCTCCTAGAAACCTGAAAATACTCTTTTCCCCTAAGCACATTGTCCCTTCAGGTGGTGGTTTCCGGGGGGAGGGGGGCGGTTTTAGCTTGTGTTCCAAAACGACCTGAAATTGACACAGCTGGTTTTGCTGAACAGGAACAGCAATTTAGCATAGCTGTGTGGTGCACGGGACTGCCAAGTGCCAGGGATGCAGCCCCAGGATGAGGTGTGAGGGGGAGGCTGGGTGTGTCTGGTGCTGCAGCAGTGTCTGACAGACAGCAGGGTATCAGCCGCTCCTCTGGCACAAAGCAATCCCCAGGGCACAACCTCTTTCCTTTAAAAGAGATGCATTTACACAGAGCGCCATGTTTGTGATTTATTCTGTCACTTCACTGTTACTCACCTCTTCCACTTCAGTCTTGTTTACTTAACCTCAAGACTCAGTGTCACTGATAAACTGCTCTCTTCTACAGTAATACGTGAATGTGTCAACTTCATCGCTTTTCTTGGTCTGCTGAAGAGCATTGCTGCAAAACTTGACACAGCTTGTGTCATGGTTGGCCATATCATAGGAGTGAACATGGATGGCCACGCTCCACCACTGAGGTTAGGAAACTTCAAGCTCCCCAGGGCTAGGCAGAGGATGCTCTAGAGAGATGAGCAACTGACAGAAAACAAAAGGCCCAATAGTCAAGTCACAGGTATATTTTCTCCTGCACTCAAGCCAGCTCTGTAATGTTGATATACAGATAACCAAACTGAGCCTCCCCGCAAAACTGTGCTAGGGTTAGAGAAGAAACAGGCACATGAGAAGCACATGAAGGTCATGAAGGACATGAAAAATCACAGAGCAATTTGCTTGGAAAGCATAGGGTGCAGGGTGGCAGGAGCAAGAGACCTCAAGAAGGGTATTGCAGGTGAAAGGCTCCCACCCCAGGGCATGCATACAAATGCACACAGAAGGGAAACAGCCAGCAGGGACTGGAGCTCCACATGCAGCTACAAAACTATGGCTTTGCTGCAGTGACTGAGACCCCAGTACCTCCAGGGAGGAGATCAAGGGGATGGGGACAGGCCCAACACAGAGGTGCCTGACAGGAGTGTGAGAGGCAGCCACATCAGCTGAGACTAGAGAGGTTCAGTACGGTTTTCAGGGAAAGCCTTTTTCCCCCAGTGGGGCCAGGTCCAGGGAGGTGGTGCCATCTCCCTTCTTGGAGGGTTTCCAGCCCCCACAGGATATATCCCTGAGCAATCTGGTCTGACACTGCTCCTGGCAGGGGATTGGACTGGAGACCTCCTGAGGTCCCCATGGGCCTGAATTGTCCTCAGATCCTATGGTCCCAAACCTTATGATGTCTTTACAAAATAGAAGGTTCTCCCTATTCACCTGGTGGAGGCACACAAATCCAGAAAGACATAACTTTCCTTGGGTACCACAGGAAAAATAAGCTTTCAAAAAATCCAAAATGTAAAATGGAAGACCTGCATTGTAGTGAAAAATATTGCTCAAACCATTAAGGATCATAGATCTTTATCACAGGTTCGGATTTGTCCAAGGTCAGATGCAGTGAATAAATTTGGATTGTCCAAATGCCAAAACCTGAAATCATAAAACACCACCCAGAAAACCCAATCATACTTCTAGCTAGAAAATGGCTTCACAACTATAATGCTGCAAATGTTGGCTGTGTTACTTAATAGGAAAGAAGATAACAGCAATTTCCAACATTATATGTTTTTTAACTCCATTTATCCTAAACTATACCAAGTTATGACCAAAACAATTTTTTCTTAGCAGTAGAGGAAACAAAAATATCCCCCAAAATTAGAAATCTTATTTCTTTGAAATTTCCAGCATTACTACGGGGAAAAGTTGGTACTATCAAGCCCTGCCTTCTCCAACCCACAAAGACTGGCAGGAACAATCTTCAACTAGTTCAATCAGTTCAGTTAGCACTGAACCCACTATGTTTCATTTATGCAACAAAAAAAATTAATAAAGGCTAAAACTGCCGCAGGTAAGTATAATGGTATGTTGCTTAATACTAGTAGAACATTTTGCCTATGTTCAATGCACATCCACTTGCAGGAATTTACTATATTGGGAAACTCTAACTAATGGGTCTTCTTAACTTTGCAGGTAACATCATATGGCAAACACATCATCAAAACATGAAAGCAAGGAAAAAAATTAGTTGTAAATTTGGCCTTGTATCATTTTTATACAAATTTAGAAAGGACTTGATCTTGCAGGACAGATTGTTCCCACAAGAACGTAAACTGCTTTTTGGGGGTTTCTCAGGTGGGAGAGGTTGTTTTACATTGTTGATGGGGCTACATGGGACATGGGACAGAGTGCCAACACTCAGCATAACACACATGCAATTTGCATAACACAATGTACAATCTGCACCTGAATTCAAATGATCGGATTGCCTAAAACATCACCAGCTCAAGAGTACTTTATAAACCTGAGTTATGTTAAGAGTCTTGCAAGCTTAACAGCACAGAGCAAATGATCCCAGTGATAAAGATTTAAATCCCTGCCTATTCTTCAATTTCAAATATCAGAATACTGCTTTTGTGGACAGGTAATTTTCTCCACAGTGAGAAAATCTCATGCTTGGATGACCTACCTATATATTAGAAGAAATGACTTCTTTTCCCTTCAGTTTTTAAGAGCTTCCTGGAAGCTTTCCAGTCCATCCCCTCACTCCCAGCTCAGGTCATGGCTGAAAACTTGCTGTTAAGAGGGGGTTTGCTTACAAGTTCTTCAGGAGTTTTGGGAAACTGCTGTTGATTCTTCCTGCTTTATAGGCAGCCAGTCAAGCTTTTTTTTTTCCCAAGAGATGGGGGACGGACAGAGGTAAACAAACAGCATGTTAAAAAAGACCAGAATTATTCACTCTCAGGATTAAGGGTGGCTCTTCAATTACCAGAACGATGACTGTAATCAATTGATAAACACCTGAGCCTTCTGGGAACTCTGATCATGGAGCTGAAACAAATTTTTTGCAATGTTGTGTCTGTCACCTATCATAACACATGAAAGGGTTATGCCAGCTAAATGGCACAGTCAGGAGACAAGGACAGACCAGGTCCATGTAAGGAGAAAAACTATTGTTCATACACAGTAGACACTGCAATGACAGGGAGATGTCTTGTGAATCTCAAAAGCAACCAATATTTCATCCCTATAGGCTACGTAATGTGAGTAAAATCATCCCCCAAAGGGATGCCTCTATTGTTCACTGAGCCAGTAGCACAGTGTCACCTCTTTCATTAATAGCTATCATAAACAGTTTTGAGAGAGTGACTTGAGGCAGCAAGGGCAAGGAAAATGTTTGAAGTACAGGATGCGGGACACAGTGACGAGAGCAGTGAGAGCTCTCACCAAACCAATCTCCCCACCAGAGGCAGAGGATACTAATCCCAAACCTTTCTACCCCAAGTTGTCACGAAATAATACTTTTTTAAAGGGGGATAGACAAGGAATGCTGAGCAGACCAAAAAAGAGATTATGTTCCCCAGACTAACAGGCTGCAGAGCAGGGCTTCATTTCTCCACAGCCATTTCCCTCACTTGTCAAGAGCATGTGTGTCAGAAATTTTTTAGAATAGGGAATGTGTTCATTCTAAAGGAATAGGCATGACATTGGTCTATGGTGTGTGTGTGGGGGGGCAATCTAGTGGTATCTTCGCTCTAAGATCAGTAAATGTGGATGAATATTTGGCTCCACAGTATGATTTAAATTTAGGAAAGTGCGTTAGCACAAACCATGCCTTCTTCTGTACCAATACCTTCTGTACTAATACTTAAATCTGGGAAAAAGGAGATGGAACCAGCAGTGAAGAGCAATATCATCTCCCAGCTCTAGTTTTTCTGTGACTTAATTTACCCCCACCTTGCCTTTCATTTTATTTTCTTCTTAAGAACATTGTATTTTTGTTTGACAAAGTAAAAATTAATAAACACAACCAGGAGTTGGCACACATAAATGAGGGAGTAAAAAAAATAACCTCAGCACCAGAACTGATCATTGGGTGAAAAGTACAGGCTGACATTTCATACAGCTATCTCACATTTCAGCTACCACCACAGATGCTGGAAGAAGGCACTGTTTTTTCATGCTCCTTGCACTGTGGGAGAAATCAGTCTGTGTCCAGGAAGACTGCTGTCAATAACTTTGGAGCCCAGGTAATTTTATTATCCTACAAAATTCATCACATTGCCAGTGCACTCAGAGATAAATTCTGTGGAGGGCAGTTTATAGGGACAGGTGAATAACTGAATTGGAGGTGCTCTCAAATAGCATGCTATGCTCTCAGTTGAATCTCTGGGTCAAATCTATACTTAGGCTACCCAAAAGAATAGTACTAAATAGTACTGCTCTTATGAAAATATATTACGTTGGAGATAAATCTTCATTTTGCTGTATTGCTGTTACGTGTGTGTACAGGGAAAGGCGCACCACAGAAGTGATGTGATACGAAAATGAAATGAGGGATAATTCCTAAAGAAAACAACATGTGGCACTGATGGTTGTGCGTGCAGTCAATAAGATATAGACAGCAAGCTTGCACACTAGGTCAGTGGTTTGATACCAAGTCAGGTCAACCAGGCCTAAAGTCGCTGCTGTTTGTCAGCTGGTTTTGAATCATTGTGACCCAAGTCAGTAGCTGCAGCCTCAACTCTAATGGGTAGATGTTCTCAGCTTAAATAAAAAAGAAAAAAACCATCATCATAATGGGAGTCCTTCCTTTCACCTTGAGCAGAGGTTGAGTTGTCAAGGAAGCTGAACTGGATCCCGGAAACATCACCACAGTAGGAGTTTCCAGGCAAGCTGCTGGATGTGCCCATCTTTGCAGTGCTGGCTGCCTTTGGTTTTGTAGAGAACCTTGAACAAGCAGCTCTTGGGCACATGGGCTGAGAAGGGTCTAACCCTACCTCTGTAGACAGCATGCCATGGTTTTAAGTCCTACCACCTTGATTTCTGTAGCAAGGGCTTAATCTGAAGTATATGCTCTAGAGGAATCTACAGTATCTACGTAAAACTTCCCATTGATGAAGCACCTCATGGAGCAATTTACAAATTATTCCTGTGATTAATTCTCTTCATTGCCCAAACAGTGTGTCTTATTTTAATCACAATTTTTCTAGCTTCAACTTCCATCAGTTACTACTATAGTTCTGGTTACCACAGTAAGAAGCCCTTCTTATTAAGTTTCTGTTCCCCATGTAAATACTAAATTAAAATTCTGACCAAGACACTTGTTAATCTTCCCTTTCATAATTTAAACGGATTGAATTTATTGTTTCCCTATAAAGGAGGTTCCTTAAGCAGTCACATGTCACTGCTGAGGCTTCAGCAGTCCATTTATTGACCTCTGCCTTGAACTGTGGGCACCAGAACTTTATGTCACGATGCGGTGGCTGTCACATCACAGCCAAATCCTCAGGAACTGCAGTCTTTTCTACTGAACATTCGCCTGCTCATTCACAAGTGCTTAGTAGCATGAAGCTAGAACTAACCTCTGCACTCCAAACCACAGTGAAATTTAAGACAATCAGCAACTCCTCAGTACTCACATCTCTAGACTTTATATAAACAGGTGGAATTTTTTTATTTAATCAGTGCCATTTTGATTTCCCTGTGACTCAACTTAATTTCTCCAAAAGTAAATTATCTCCTTAAAAATCTGTGTACACACACACATGTGTATGTGCATACCTGACAAAAATATCACTGGCATTTCCAAGAGGCAAGCAGGTACTCCCACAATTCAGGGCAGTCAAACATTTCAGTGTGAGCTCATCCAACTTCTAGCAGAGGGCAGCACTCACATAACATCTTGGGAATGTTTTTTTCATCAGTTAGAGAGGAAGGAATCCATAAATAACGTAAAACGAGCAAGACCTCATCACCTTATCTACACTTTTCTACAGCTGGCACTGGAGCTGCCAGGAGTGCTCTAAGTGGGTTGGTTCTTCACTGTGTTCAAGGGATCTTGAGTCCTAACACACTTGTTGTGGCAGTTGGGTGTTTTCTCCATATGTGTTGCAAGTGCATTCACAAAAGCAAAACAACCATCACAAGTCACAGAGAAGTCTCTCATTTTATGAATTGTTATACCCTGACCTAAATCAGTCTTTACCTTTGAATCAGTTTATGTCATTCTCTATTTAGCAGATTGATTGCTGCTATGGCAACCGCACATCCTGCTGTACAGACATAAGTATTAGTCCTTGATACACTCCCTACTTACATTCTCTCACCAAATGCACTCTGTGCAAGTTCAGAATTAGAAAATAACCGGGGAATTAATTTGCTTTGACATTGCTCTTATCTAGGTTCTATTGTTTTGCAAAGATAAAATAAGACTGAAGGTGTAAAGTAAAGTGTACATTCATCCCACTAACAGCAAGCTCTAGGAGCAGTACAGGGAACCAGCCTCCCCACATCAATTTTTCTTATCTAGGGGTAGCAAAATATCAGCCCAATGTCAAACCTGGAGCGTATTTCAGAGAGCTAAGGAAAGACACTCCTGTGGTTTTAAGAAGTTCCTAGGCAATCCGTCTCTGAGATGGAAGAGGAGAAAATGGGATGGAAAGAATCAGACTTCTAACTATCTGCATGTTGTTGCTACTGGTTCAGACTGCTACCTATGTACAAAATCAGTGACATAGCTGTATCGGTCTTGGAAACATTTCATGCTGTTGATGAAGTTCAAATGACAGAGGTTTGTTGGTTTCTGGCAAAGAGCTATCAATGTTCATATCATTACAACTAAATGGAAAGTGTCTGTGGGAATAGGCCATCCACGAAGACAAATCCTCCAGATATTCCCTTGCCAGGACCTTTGCTTTCATCCCACCAATTTCAATAGCACTCTGCATGACTGATACAAATGGATGCTCACAGGAGACAAAGAGCCCTTCCATGTTGGTTTTATTGGAAATCCCTTCCTTTCCTCACTATTTCATGGTCTGGACTGGCAGTCAGACTTTTATTGGCAGGGAGGACAAAAAACGCTCTAGAATTTCAATGGGAACAAAACTAAAAGGGGTGTCTGGAAATTACCTGTTGGGCAGTACAGATTTTAAATGGAGAACAACCCCCTTCATATTTTTAAGCCTCCTTCCTCCACAGCTTTTAAGTGGGAAAGAGATACTTTTCTTTCTATTAAGCTACTAAAGCTCGTATATAAAACCACTGAAACTAACATTTTGTATTTATATTTACAGGGATTTTCTACAGGGCTAGAAAGACACCATCTTCATCCTATTCTCAACTGTTCTGAAGAGTCACTGTTTTCTTGGGCATAAAAGTGACAAAAGCTTACTTTTCTGCACAAGACTTAAATATGTTTTTTTTCTGGAGATGCAAGAAAACACATTAAAAAAAATCCCTAAGCCACTAAACAGAATGGATTGAAACCTCAGTAATAAAATGTAAATAACATCTCCAGGGAAAAAATCTCAACCTAACTTGTAACAAAATATTTTGTAGAACTTTCTTAAGCAAAAATAGGAGGATATACTGACACTTGTACAGTGGTTTAGTCATGGAAGAAAACAAGAGAAGCTGAGAAAGTCAAAGCTGACACAGTCAAAGGCCATAAAACTGAGAGTCTCTAGTGAGCATCTAGGTGCACCTTGATCGATAGATACCAAAAAAAGCTAGAATTCACATTCTTCCTTTCTCCCTGCCCCCTGCCTCCCCAATAACATACAGCTCTAAAAGCAAAGCAGCGCATAGACAGGAAGGGTAAGAAAGGGAAATAAGTTACTGTGTTCCTGATCTTCCTCTTTTTCAATAAAGAATCCGCATTCTCTAGACCAACTGCCAAATGTATCTCTTTGTAGGCATCAGTAGAAGAACAGCACACTGAAGGAATTTATTGCAGGTATTTAACCTCTTCCAAAATGGGGAAAAAGTATTTACACATTGATCTGCAAAGATCATTGCATGGATTTCTTCAAATCCAGAAGAAATTGCTAACAGACCAAGCATTGGCAAATATATGAACCTTCTCAGTCATGTGAAAATACAAAAACAATGATGGGAAAGTATCTTTTTCAAACGTCATGTGGCAAATTTTGACAATCACACAATAGCTAGAACTTACACTGAGGCAGGGGTTGCCTCATTCAAGAGAAAACCATTTTTGCTTGTCATTACCATGATGCTCTGCACTCATATAAAATACTGTGTTGTTTCTTTTTTTGTTAGCCTGTCCTGCAATCTCATACAAACAAATTTTACAGGCACTTTTCCAGGGGCATCCATATATGCCTCACACATATTAATATATCATAGCTATATGAACTTACATTCACACACCCCAGGTTACAGACAGGCATTAATTGTTCAGGCTATAATTATGAACTCATTCAAAATGTCAAACTACAAAACCTTATTACTTGTTGCTAAGTAGTGTGCCCAGCACCAAAAAAAAAAAAAAAAAAAAAGGTAGACATGTTCATCCAGAGGTTGTACAGAGCAGAAGGAAGAGAATTCATCACCAAATTACTTCAGAAAACTCCTAGGTATGTTATTTAGCATGCCTGCAGGCAAAATGTATTCAGGGCTTGGTAGAAAATGTACCTATGCACTCCAATGTTTTGTGAAATCTAGTGATTCTGCCATTAAACCAAGATAGCAAGAGCTGAGTTTTCTGTTTATATCTTGCATTTCTATCCAGTGCAGCCACTTGACCTTGAAGAAGTTGTGGCAGCACCTCTCAGGCATGTTAACCCATTGATTGGTTAACAATCCATCCTCCAAGAGCTGTGTGAGTGTCTGTGTGTGTGTGTGCATGCGCACATCTATTTTATACCACATTGCTCATTCTTATCCTCTCATCACTTGAGAAGCACTGACTTGCAGTGTTCCTGTACTGGGGCATTTTTTGACATAACTACAAAAACCTCTCTGTTGTCCCTACACCTCTGCCTATCACAGAGGAATTCAAATGCACCAACTCTTTGTAGGAACAGTCTTATTGCTGAACTAATGTGCCTGTAACTGTAATTATACCCATAATGAATCTTACATGTATCATTTCTTTGCATAGTCAAGCCCAGAATAAGTGTGGCAAAGGCAGACTAGTAAGTGACAAAGAAAACATTGGCTACCACAGTGCAGGGGACTTAAATACCTTAAATACCTTAGACAGACATGCACGCTGCCTATACTAATTCACCACTGCTTTGCTCCTTCACCACTTCTTCACAATTGTTTCTGTCTGTATGAAATGCAAGGTTAGATTTCACACTTGTTACACATGAAAGTCTTGATTGATCAACCCTCCATATATAATGCAGTCTCCATTACAATGGAAACATTAACTTCACCTTTTAAACCCTTATTTAAACACTAATATCTGTTGGGTTATCTGCTTTCACAGCTGCATGTTCTTAGCTTACACAAATTCACAGAAAAATAGCCATGCAAAACTCAAACCCGTGTTGCGTAGTCATTCTATCACATCATCATTAGCATTTCATCTCTGATACAGGTAGAAGTTCCACACTCTACAGGTGCAACATTTGTTTTTCTATTGCACAAAGCTTAAAAGATTGACCAGCAAATCTCCAGTATACCCTCTCCAGGGTATTCTTCTGAGCTTCATTTTTCACTTGCAGATTTTATGGAAATCCTTCAGAGGCAGGTGAGAGCAGAAGGTCACTGAAGAAAAATGTCATAAAAGAAACATCAGCCAAAGAGATGTAGAGATGGCATGCATGGCTTTTTGTTTTTTTGTGGATGTATGCTTACATATATTAACACTGCTTCAGGAAGAAGATTATACAGGCATTGCATAAGCATTTGACAGGACACAAGGCAGTGACATACTTTCGTCTAGGCCCAGATTCATAAAGATGAGGGAGCCAGTTTGCAGACTCAGTAAGAAAACTCATTAGCCAGGCTAGGTTACAGGAAAATCAGCCACAGATCTACTATGTAACTTTTTATTTTTATTACAAAAAGCAAACTAGGAGGTGTCCTAAATGGCTTTCAGAGTTGTCATTATAAACTTGACAAAAGAAGATACTACTATCCTCAGGTGACACCTTGCCTATCTTTTTCCAGTTCAGCAGCCTGCTTGAAGATGTCATCCAGCTCTCTCCTGAAACAGGTATCCACTCTCCAGAAAATGGATACAGAGTGCATACTTCCAGTCTACTTAACATGCAACCCCTTTTCTTAAGAACAGAATTGCAGTTCCCTATGGTGCGATAGCTCAGGTTCCATACACAGTCTTACAGCCAGTGGAGCTTTGGCACAGGGCACTGAAACTGGAATAAACTAACAGTGCAATACTACATTGAGGAAGCTTGTGATTTTACAAGTTTTTCTTTCAAATCTACAGGAAAAATGAAACCAGACCCTGAGACTATTAAGTCAGAATGTCGTCTACTTTGCTAGTTCAGAATATTTAACAAAAAAAGAGACAGGAAAAATATTGGGTATTGAATAAAAGATGACAGCATGCAGTTTTGAAATGGAATCTACTGGAAATTTTGATTCAGAAACCTGATGACTAATCATGTACTTCAAAGGTACTTCAGAATAAGCAAAACATCTGCTGATTTACAATTTTCCCTTCATTAATGTCCTGGTTTCAGCTGGGATAGAGTTAACTGTCTTCCTAGTAGCTGGTACAGTGCTATGTTTTGAGTTCAGAGCGAAGAATGTTGATAACACTGGTGTTTTCAGTTGTTGCTCAGCAGTGTTTAGACTAATCTCAAGATTTTTCAGCTTCTCATGCCCAGCCAGTGAGAAAGCTGGAGGGGCACAAGAAGTTGGCACAAAACACAGCCAGGGCACCTGACCCAAACTGGCCAATGGTGTATTCCATACCATGTGACGTCCCATCCAGTACAGAAACGGGGAAGTGGGGGGGCAGGGATTCGCCGCTCGGGGACTGGCTGGGTGTCGGTCGGTGGGTGGTGAGCAATTGCACTGCGCATCATTTGTACATTCCAATCCTTTCATTATTTCTGTTGTCATTTTACTAGTGTTATCATTATCATTATTAGTTTCTTCTTTTCTGTTCTATTAAACCGTTCTTATCTCAACCCACGGGTTTTGCTTCTTTTCCCGATTTTCTCCCCCATCCCACTGGGTGGGGGGGAGTGAGTGAGCGGCTGCGTGGTGTTTAGTTGCTGGCTGGGGTTAAACCACGACAATTAACTAGTACCAGAGTATGGTATGCAAAGTTCTTCAAATGAGAAATGATCACTCAAATAACATATATTCCTTCATTTAGCTAGTGCAATAAAGAATGAAAAACCAAATAGTTGACTTTGCCTTACGTGTTTGTTTACAATGACATGGAAATTACAGTGAACAAGCGTGCTAAACTTTCAAGGCTTCGTCTACTTTTGGAAGTTATACCAGGATGCAAGTAATTATTTAATTTAGGGTTCTAATTGTGCTTTTCTACCAATAAGCAAAAAGCCCTAAAGATGGCATAATTATACTGAAATATAGGGTGATGTTACCAATTATTCTGTGCACTAGTAGATCTACTTCAGTACAAGTATTTCCATATTGGTAGAACAGGATCTACCTGGGAACAGAGTGTTGTATTGTTCTTGTGGTTAACAACACTAGAAAGCCAGGATACTTTATATAGCAGCTGCCTTTAAAGTATTAAGCACATGCAAAGGACAGAACAATTTATTTGGAAATATCTGTCCATATTATTTTCTCAATAAATGTACCACTTGGAAATTAAGAATATAAATATGGCCCAAAGCCAAAATATTTTAGGAAGACCCTAAACTTTATTTGGCATTTGCTGCCTTCTACATGAATTTCTGCTTCAAACAGAGGTGGGTTCTAGTGAATCTCCCTACTGGCTTTGTTCCATGATACATTACATTCTTGGTGGCCAGACACCAAATTATCTTTCAGTAATTATGCCATAAATATAATGCGGCTTCACTGAGCACTGTGAGGTTAATCTGATATATACAAGGTGCTCAAACAGAATTTAGTTCCCAGCTTATGCTTAAAAATGAGAAAAGTTTTTGAAGGTCCTATTAACAAGTGAATTTGAAGAGTCTGTCCTATTATCAAAGGCAATGTTTGGAAACAGATGGTTCTGAGACACATGGATTTGGCAAGCAGAAAGGAAACGCATTGCCATTTATAGAAGGCAGCTGAAAATTACCATAGAGGTAGATTTCTGCTGACTTCCCTCATGCATCAGTTATGTTCTAGAAATGGACAAAGACTAGCTTAGCAGACATGTTCTGCATTGTGAGAGTTAGCCTTTGCTCCACCGAAACACTGCCCCACTGTACCAGGTACCTGGGAGCCACTGTTTCCAGGTGTTGTGACACTGTGTCCTGGGGGAGGAGGCCAAGATGTTTTAATTGTCGGTCAAGGTAGGTAGGGTAGCTTTGGGAGCAAACAGTGGCAAATGGGTTGAGAAGATTAAGCTGGAACCTGTAAATTCCTCACCTAAATTCTTTAAGTTTAGCTGGGACAGTTTAGCTCATAATCCTAAGAAAGCTCAGTGGGACCAATTTCCCAGCCCAGGATCATCTGAAGCTGTTTTAAAATCTGTGTTGTCAATTCCAGCAGACACCTGATTGACTAATTATTAGGAATAGAAGTTGCAAAATAATCTTCCAGGTCAAACCACAGAAGATGGCTTGAGCCTTTCTTGTTTCCGCAGAATATCCTGTTTGGTTTACCTGTCGATCTTGCACCACAAGAACATGAGACAACACAAAGTTACTACTTTTTCTGGTCCATTCCCATTCTCACATTTACTACTGCTGTATCTACACAAAAGAATCTATCCTTGTGTTCAAAATATGGATTATCAAGCTGGAAAGAAGTATTAAAATATACACTGAATCCATTAGGTTTCCATATATGGCATACTACATTGTTTTGTAAGATCCTCACCTATGCCTCTTTTGTCTTTATTTTTGCAGAGATTTGTTTGAGGAATACTCATTGCATCTCAGAGCAACTTTCACACTTTTCATCTACCCATATCCTATCCTATTAATATGGTAATTACATATTCTATTCTAATATCAAATATTCATTTTTTTCCTTTAAAAAATGCTATAGATTTATAACCAGATCATTGAAAAGAAGTGACACAGAGAAAAAAAGTATGTACTGTGTTTATGAGAC
Source organism: Harpia harpyja (assembly GCF_026419915.1). Classification (NCBI taxonomy): domain Eukaryota; kingdom Metazoa; phylum Chordata; class Aves; order Accipitriformes; family Accipitridae; genus Harpia; species Harpia harpyja. The sequence continues at coordinate 39,743,057 of NC_068969.1, forward strand.
CTCAAGGAATATAACAGAGTAGATGCAACCATCCCAATCTCTTATTCCTAATAAAGGATCTTCAAGCCCTGGCAAAGCTGATTAAATATATAACTAGTTTGTTCCAAGAAAGCAATGGCCCAGCTCCTTGAGGACTTGCACCTTTCCTGTACACATATGAAACCTCATTCTTCAACAGCAAAGAATACATAACATTAAAAATCATCCAGAGATATTAATCACAGAATTACTAAATCTTCAGGGAAACAGCAATATGGTAAAGGTAGGGCATTAATTCAGCCTGTCATCAACATTAAGCTGGCATCACAAAGATCACTGAACCGAAAAAGATGGAGGCAGCACCAAGATATCTTTCAGACTAGCTCTGCCCGATGGCACATGCCATTCCGTAACAGGCAGAACAGAGTTTACAGAAACATGATGTGCAGTGAGCTCTCCTCCACTTTTCTATTTCCGTGTCTGCATGTTTCACAGTCCTTCACTTCCAGAAACAAGTAGGAGCATTTGCACAAGAATAAATGCGTTTGCTAAGAATGAAGCAAACCCCACAGAAACACCATAATTCATTCTGGTAAGGGCTACCTAATTCATTTTCCCAGACTGGATTTAGTAAATACGAATATGACCCTTTCAGGATGATCAGAATAAGAAAAGATAAAGTTTTTTTTCTCCTAAAATAAGCTGCCTTAAATACATTGTCCTTAAAAGAAAAAGAGAATGCTTCTCAGTGAGTACACTTTCCACCAAGTCACAACTGACAGAAATTTAGAGGGATGAAGGTAAGTTAACCCACTGCAAAAATCCAGGGCACAGAACCTATACACTTAAGAAAACTAAAGACAAATGGATGCCCAAAAAGGTGAATGAAACAACAACCCTGCAGTGATCAAAGAAAGCAATAGAACTAGTTTCATAAATGTGGCAGAGGATACAAAAAGACTGCAACTGCATCAGGTCATCAAGGTGCTATAAAAAGGGTAACACTACACAAATGCACTATACTGCCTTTCCCCAAAACATTCTCGTTTAAATAATATAGCCAGAAGAGGTCTGGAATTTTTCCCAGGTTCACATATAGGCTTTAATACCAAAATGTATTTAATAATTTTCGTGTCTCCCAAATTGAGAAAACAAAGAACCTCTTCTTAGGTCTGCTTTCAGTATGTGCCTACTCCATCCCCTCTTGGGCTGAGGTATCCTCTGTTTTAGTTTGGTGACTTACAATAACTATAGGGTACCACGATTTAGGAAATCTGAGATAAGATGCTTAGTATCTATTTAAAAAGAAAGACTATAACTAGACATAAGAGACAAAAATTAAAATCAGTCCTTGTGGACTGTATTGGGTCTGGCTGAGATGGAGTTAATTCTCCCCATAGCAGCCCTCATAGCACTGTGCTCTGCATCAGTAGCTAGAAAGGTGTTGATAACACACCAGTGTTTTGGCTACTGCTGAGCAGTGCTGGCACAGCATCAAGGCTGTCTCTCCAACATTTTTGCCCCCCCCTCAACAGCAGGCTGGGGCAGGGCGAGATCTTGGGAGGGGACATAACCAGGACAGCTGACCTAAACTAACCAAACAGATATTCCATACCATATGACGTCAGCTCAGATATAAAAGCTAAGTAAAGGGAGACGGAAGGGGGGCATTTTTGTCTTCTGGAGCAACCACTACGTGTACTGAAGCCCTGCTTCCTGGGAAGTGGCTAGACATCGCCTGCTGATGGGAAGTAGAGAATAACATCATTTGTTTTTCTTTGCTTTCGCGCGCAACCTTGGCTTTCACTTTATTAAACTGTCCTTATCTTGACCCACAAGCCTTTTGTTATATTTTCTCCCCCCTGTCCAGCTGAGAAGGGGGAGTGATAGAGCGGCTTTGGTGGGCACCTGGCATCCAGCCAGGGTCAACCCACTACATGGAGAAATTAATCTAGACATTTTAAAATGCAAAATAAACATGCAGCTTTTCAGAATTCTCTAAAGAAGACTTGGCGCTTTTTTCAGTAAAAATACACCAGGATTTAGGATAAAGTTTTCGTTCCTTTGAATGCATTTTTTAAATATTTCTGTTGACCTGCTTTCTGAAAGAGAGATGCCAGTTTATGCTCAGCTCCAATGCAATTAGTAATTGCTAACAAACATACTGTTTTGGAGAAGCTTTTATTTACATAAGTATATGACTTCTGTATATTAAGTATATGCATATTAAATATAGATATTCATATTAAATATAGAAAAATAATTATATAAATACAGTCTAAAGACACATGTTTTCAAATTAAGGGAAAATAAAATGTTCTTTTTATATGGGAGAACCTAACAGAAGTGGTAACACATAGGTCCGCCATTAGGTAAAGAAATACTTATTCAAAGTTACAGATGTAATTACTCAGCTGCTTGTAATAAACTTAACACCTTTGCATTGTGTGTTGATTTACCTCCAATACTTTATACCAACTTTCTGCTACAAGAAGTCAACTTTATAATGCTGAGTAGAAAAAAGAATTGTAAGACAAGTTACTATTTCTCCTTTCTTTCGGAGTTGAAAATAGGATTGGTTTATGTGTATGTAATTGGTTGAAGGCAGTGGCAGTCACCTAGGCAGCCAAACAAAAATCACAACAAAGACAGAGTTTGCTAGCGTACCAGTTCTCCTTGTTACACAGTTTTAGGTACAGAATCACAGCTAACTGAAATCAGGAGGCTGCAAGCACTGCGGGGATAAGATACAGGATTTTAAAGCTGCACTTCAGCCAACAACATAGCCCTGGCTTTGAAAGTGCCAAAGTTTGGTGCTTAATCATAAACTTCATTTCAGTTTCAAAATCAAATGCTAGCTATTGAGGCATAGCTAGTATGGCTAAGATATCACCAGTTGAAGGGAGACTTAAAAGTTACAGTCAGTTAATACAAGTAGTAAGATGTGACATTATGTCCATGTAGGGATCTTGCTAGATCAACAGCTATCCTAATTTGTATAGTTTACCTCTCAAATACCTCACAAAACCTTCTAAGTGAAAAGTGGTGCATGACTAGCATAGCCAGACTACTGTCTGACTTGGATTTGTTAGGACTTCCTAAAAGAGATCAGAAGGTGTATTCAGTGGGATAAACCTTGATATGTTACAGCATCCAAGCTATAAAGTTTGCAAGAAGCAAACTTTTCTACCTGCCTAAACCTCAGTTCAGCAGGGTATTATAGAACGTATGTTTGCAAAAATGAAAGTACTAATAGTCACAACTTACAGGTTGCTTGCTGGAGCATAACACGTACTTACTCATGTTCATATTCAAAACCAAACAGTTCAGTGATGAAGTTATCACATCCCAGAGAGGACTAGACCAGTGTAGGTGAGTGCAGGTGGGCTCTCCATCACCTTACTTAACTGGAGCCACTGATGTCCAACACCACCTCCTCTCACACCATGGCAATAGTTCAGTACATCCAGAGAAAAAATATAGGCATGTAGAAGGTTCTCTGTTCCCAAGAAAAGGGGAGCCCTTCTTTCCCACACAGTTTGTTAGGCATTCCTATTGAAAGCACTCGATTCACTTGTGCATACTGGTGAGAGAGACTTAAAAACTTAAAAAACTGTTGTAAACAGACATCACTGCAAGACTGTGGAATTTGCATCTGCAAACACAGGTATGCCTTAGCCAAGCCTGGGTAGCAAAGAAACATTTAATTTTGCACATTTTTAAAATACCAACCTACCTATATGCATACAAAATTGACTTGTGTTCCAGCAACTGTTAAAAAAACCAATATTAATTTGTTACAAACCCTGAAGCCAGGAAAATTTGGCTTAGCTTGACATATTAAGAATATTCTTTACGCACCTACAATCTAAAAGAAGAAAAAGACAAATATATTGTTTATCCCTGCTACAGATGAACCACCATCTTTCCCAAGTTTACTAGCAGATATGGGGACCCTGGCATCTTTTGAGAGGTATCCAGGAGCATACCTACAAGATCTAGCATAAAAAAGAAGGATATTATAAAATGTTGATAAATAGAAGGTGTTCAATCCTCATGTTACTGAGACAGCAGATATCAAGAAACTCTTCAAAGAGTATAATGAGATCAAAAAACCAAGAGGTCACACAAAGTGAGGCCAGGACAGGTGGGCCAGCAAAAGAGGTAACGAAAAGATCATTTGCAGAGGAATAATTGATGTAAGAGTGTACATGATCAAAATTTTCTATTTGAATTAAAATAAGACACAGGATGTAAAAAGCATATATACAATAGCAGAGAAAAATGGAACAGTAAAGGTAGGACATGTGGTTTCGTTCTTTCTAAGAAAGATGTTGACTTGAACAAAACCAAGAATTTTTGATTTAATAATAAAAAAGGATTAAAGAAAATGTACTCAGAGAATGCTGTTTATCTTCAGTTTTTCTGTAAGAAAGGAGCGGACTTTTTTTTTAATATTCATACAATCAGTAAGATATACTTTAATGGACAACTGAACACAATTCCCAGCACTAAAAGTTGCGATACAGGCATTTAAAATGAGACCATCAGATTTTTTTCCCTCAAACCTCAACCAGATAATGAAGCTGATTTTTTACTCTCTCTTACTAGTTTTATTTCCATAAAACCACCAGCCAACAAAACAGAGCTGAACTGGTGTATTACACTTATAGGTTTTGTCTCACATACTATTTAGCAGAAAAAAAGAAAAAAAAATCACCAAACCCCAAAATTTTTCATATGTTTTAAATAGAGTTTTGGCTTGCAGGACACAGACTTAGTTTTTCCATTTACTACCTATATAATCAAAAAAAGTGGCAAAAAGTTGGGAACAGAAGGAAAAGAAGAGAAGATGGTAGCAAGTGAAACTATAACCTTTCTGTCACAGAAAATACACTCAAAAGAATTGGGTGGATAATAATATTTAGAAACTTTAATACATAATGTTTTATGTAAGCCCAGGAAATGTATGTAAATCACAATTTTAACTACTTTAAAATAGTACTGCAATGGAAAACAGTTACCTTTGCCTCAAGAAGGAGTTCAAAGCCCAAAGATTATATCTGAAGTGAGACTTTTCATTCCAATTTTTTACAGTGAGAGGCAGCCATGAATAGTGTTGGGGTGAAATGAGGATGGAAGATAAAATTATGGAATGTGATCTACTTGCTGCTTTTATCAAATGCACTGCAAAAACATTGCAAAAGCAAATAATTCTGTAATGAAATATAATCTCCAGATAATTTCCCATGCTCTGTGATTTATTTTTACACAAACTATGTTTGTTTTCGGCAAGTTGCGAGTAAATAAGCTACATGGGCAATTTTTTTGTGCCAACGGATGAATGTTTATACCTCTTGGCTCTCTTTTTGCTTGTAGAAATGGGAACACAAACACAAATGTGAGGTGGAATATGCTCAAATATAGTCCCGAAATTCCAGAACACCTTAGCTGAGATACTTTAATAGCATAGAAAGCTTAAGTTCTTTATGTAGCAGCATCAAGGTGATGCATGAGTAAGAGGAACAAATAAAGTTTATAACAAAATGAATGATGACACTGACCAGATGAGTAATTAGCATTCTGGTGTCTTCCTCCCCACCACCCCCTCCACCCCACCCCATCTCCAGCTCTTTTGCTTGTACCGCATTCATGTCCCTTTGTATTTGGTTATTGCAAATGTTCTCAAAGTTGCATTTACTAGCATCAATGTTTGTTTGAACAACTCATGCCTCATCAGCACCCTTCTGCAGATTTAACAGCTCTAAATTACAGCATTCCTCCATTCTGTGGGACCAGGGCTTATGGGGGATGGCAACTGTGCAGGTAAAAGTGCATTCCACCGCAAGGTCCTTGAACACATGCCCACTAAAGTCTGATATTTGACCACTCATTCATGTCACCTTATTGGCCATAATATTTTGTTTAGTAAGATCATCAGAGGAAAATGAGAGTAATAGTCTCTAATAGTTTCTAACAAGTATACAGCTTTCTCCAGGTAGGACATATAGTTTAGAAGGCTGATGCTGAATTTGTGTTCTCATCTTACTTATCATCTTGGCTCTGGAACTAACTGCTTCTTCCAGTCCCAGGTTGGAAGACCATGCATAAGCTGACATGTTGTAAAGCTCCTCTGTATTCTCTGCTATTTGACTGGTGGCCAAAATAGAGATAGAAGATGTCATTCATTGTTTCATAATTTGTCTGTTATTGGGCTGTTGTGGGAAACAGTCCTAGTTAAAAATCTAACCTCTAAGTCTCAAAAACTGTTGTCCTTGAATCAGCTCAACAGAAGTATTTAACAACTTAGAACTGTATCACAATGTTGGTTAACATTAATTTTTTTTTTTTCTGGTTTTGTCTGCAGGTTTCAGTTGTTTGAAAGAATCACTACTCAAAAAGAATATGTTATGAAAAAAAAAGGAATATGTCTATGAAAACAAATTCATTACCTTCTTTCACTCATACAATTTTTTTTCCAATAAGGAAGAAGTGAAGAAACAATTGCCTTAGATTGGGACAGTAGTTTTTTTGAGAAGGCAGGAAACTAAACACTGATATGGAGAATCTACTGGGTTATTCCTGGTATGTGTTTTCTGAATTCCTAGATCATTATCAGTAACAGTGTCAATGTATCAAGCATATGACTGATCAAGATAATTGCAGGGAATGTTTTGCACAGGAAGTACCATTCCCCTTGCATTGCACAAAGACAGCAATGCCTTTTTAAATAAGTTAATACTACAAATTACAACAATGTCAGGACAGGAATGATCCATATTCTGTTTCAAAACAGGTTTAAGGTCCTACAGAGCAACTCACACTATTTTTTTCAATTTTAATCCTTTATGCACTTCAAGGTAGCAACATCTGAAATAGTCAAGGAAGCATAGAAGGATAAAACCTGAACTGCTGACATGGTCTTCAACACCGTCCTGCACAAATCAGACCATTGCAGGCAAGGAAACTGCAGTTTCACTCACCTGCTCCCTGACAATCCAGCCGGTCAAATTCATTAGCCTTATACAAGCCCCTTTACAAAATGAACCAGTTTAGGTAACTGACAGTTGCAAGGGCACTTTCAAATTAATTGAATTTTCAAGGAACAGCATGCTTAGGATTTAAATGTATTTTAGTCTGCTGGTGCCTTTTGAAAGATATTAATTTCATAAAATTCTCCCTAATAAAAATATCCCACCAAAGAGCCATCAGCAGCAAAAAACCCACACCAGGTCAGGTATAAAGCTGTTTATTTAAACATGTGTAGTAGTATCCCCCCAAAAAATGGTTCCTGCCATGTGACAGATGGAGCCTTTTATAACCCTGAATCACAGTGTGTGGCTGGAGACAAGAAATAAAGATCAGTCTTTTGCCAGAGTCTTGACAAGTCACATGTTTACTGCAACAGCTCATTACGAGCACTGTTAAGGGAGCATTTTTCCATTTGTCTTTTCACACACACGCTAGTTGGTCACATCAGTATCTGTGTCCCTAATCTGATTAGCTCAATCGTGTCTAAAAGTGTCTACTCCTACAGCTGTCAATTTACAGTAAGTATTGAGTTGAAATAAAGCAACAATTAACAAAGTGAAGGTGGGTATAGACTTCGGAAGCACAGGGGACGAGAGGAAATGAAACGACAGATGCCGTAGGCTCTGTGCTTCCAGAGTGCATCATTTACTCACTTTGTCTGGTGTCTTCCCTGCACGGAAACACAAAATTCAGCTTTGAGGCCTAGTCTGTTTGTGCACATGAAGGATTCAACACCACAAACTGCACAAGCCCCTCTCACACAAGGCACAATCCTGTTCTTTTTAGTCAAAAGTGGTTTTGTTTTGGGTTTGTTGTTGTGGGTTTTTTTTTTTCTCTGAGTATAATCTCATTAGTGTAAGGAATAGAAGAATTCAGTACTACTCATGCACCAGTCTGAAGGGAAAAACAACACCTGGCAGATCCCTTTGGTAAATATTCAGTTGGTTGACTTCCAATTTACTACTAAAACCAGTTTTGTTTCTCTTCAAAACAAACTTTTTTTAAGGCAAGATGGAAAACAGTAATGGCCAGGTATATAGATAATGCTCCCAGACAAGAAAAATCTATTGAAGTAAGCATAACATTTTAATTTTATTGTTTTGCGTTTTGGGGGTTTTTTTAGTACTCTGAACTTCAGAAAGCAGCTCAGAACCACTGGATTGAAACATGCAAATAAACCCCCTCAGAATCAGGTATGTCTAAATTTTCATATTTTTAATTGCCTGATCAAGGAAATTGGGGTGTGTGAGTTAATGTGAGAGCTACTTTGTAGTATATTGGTGGTTTGTATATTAGCTTATAAAGATTACATGCCTGGACAGTAAATCCTCATATTAAAATTTTAAAACCATGCAGGAGAGTTTACTTAAAATCAGGAAACAACATCTATCTAACACTGTTTATGATCCTGTGTGCCTCTGACTGCTGTGGGACCGAGTACTTATCAGGGTAAGTGTAATGTGACAATGGCATTAAAGAGCATGTAAAGGATCTAGCAAAGCTACAAGGATGCGTTTCCCCACCATTATGACCTAGATTTTGCAGCTTTAAATTTCTTTTTCAAATATGTGCTGTACCCTACATGCTTTTCATGGAAAGGAAAAATAATTGATCGTAGCAAGTGCTACATACTGAACCTGGCAATAAAACAGTTGCAGCTCCGGACAGGGACTGGATTACTTGGACTTGGCAATGTCTGGAAACAGCCTGGACTTGGCGATGTCTGGAAATCCTGAGTCCCTGGGGCCTTGTGACTGCTGCCACAGGACTCCAGGTGTTTGCAGCACAGGACCTCTGAACCTGCATCGGTGGTGGCACAAGCTCAGTCTCAGTACTCAAACGCTGTGATGCTTTGAGATGTTGCTGAACTTTGGAGGAAAAATGAAAGCACAAGTTACCATTTCTCACCTCTGAAGTGTTCAAAGTCCAGTGACACTGAACTATGGGGTAGAAACACCATAAGAAGACACTTCTCTATTCCACAGTTGTTCTTCCTGCAAACCATGGGATTTCATAAAAGTGTTCATGAAGCAGTCACTACATATATTTATATTAAGATTTCTTTTGCTTTTATAATGCAGTGTGCCAGGAAACAAATAGAGAGATCACTACCAGTTGCCCCCATGTTTATTCCTGTCTCAATGTATTCACCACTGGAAGGCTGCAACCTACATAACATTACTCAATAAAAGTAAATCTTCACACTGAGAAAGTGTGAAGATTGCAAATTGAAGTACCCAAATGACAACCTCCTATTTATTCTGTAATTATACACAGTTGCCTCCAATGCCCTATTTTGATGTTGTTGCTGTTAACAACATGGCTCAATCTGCCTTTCCCTCACAAGAAAGTAAGGGGTGCTGGGCTGATAGCAACGTTGGAAATTTTATACCAGTTTCCAAATGCAAATGGGCTAAACTGATAAGACCTTTTTGCAGTTTGAGGAGCTGTGAAAACTTTGTGAACCTATATTCAAGCTAAGAATATTAACTTGACTTGAGAAATTGCATATCCCTATGCCTTACAACTACCTTTTTTCTGCCCTCTGCCTCATATGCCTGTCAAGGGCATAAGAAGCAGATGTCTTTTCCATGACTACACCGTAATTTAAGAACCAACCAAACCATGGAGAGTGAAATAACTGGAAGTTGGGCAAGGGGTGTCCCCACTGTTTCTGCAGTTCTGAGAAGCACTCAGAGAGGAAGCAGTTCCTGGGGAAGTGAGAAACAAATGGGCTTATTGTCCTAGCAAAAAATACTTTCATTTGGCTACAGGATCAGCCAAGGTAAAAGAAATCCAACTCACTGAAACACACACAAATGTGTTATGATTCTGTAACAGTCCACAAAGAGGACACAATACTCCTAAAGTCTCTGATCACACCCCAGAGATCCAGCAGATGGATGAGCAAATAGGCCATGGAAAGTCAGTTTCACCTAGCTCTCACCTCCAGTCACCTCTTTTGCCCAATTGAAATTAGAGGAATTTTGTATGAAGCCATCATAAACCCAACATGTTGCCTATTTCAACTTGCATGTGTCCCTGAACATCAAAATATCCTCAAGGCTGGTGAGGACAAATGTAGTATTTAAGCTACTGGAGTATCTTGAAAGTTTGTCATTGACCCAAGGGGCTTAATGGAGCCAACTAGGAGACAGTAACAGACAGACATCTGCCAAAGAGGCTAAAATCTAGTCACAACTGACTCCTATTCTCAGCCCAAGGAACATTTAGAGTAGAGATATGCAATTCAGATATCAACTGGAGAGCACCCCATAGGGCCGTTACCAGACTTTGAATTAAAATGCTGGGCTATTTGCACTTACAGTCATGGCCTGTGCCTCACATGTAAGGTCACAGCATAATTTTTCCAAAGATTTTGGAACGGAAAACTAATTAAAAAATCTAGTATAGCTTACTGGAGACAGAATGGTATTATCTGAATTTGGCATAGATGTGGGAATAAAATTTCTGCTCTTAAACACACAACTTTACAATCACAAATGCAACGTGCAACCCTTACAGAAACCCTGCAGAGATTCTAGGACACACCAGCCCCTCCTTAGTGCACACTCCCATGCAGCAGTCCTCTTCCTCTTTGCTCACAGGTTTTCCCCCAAGGAAATCCTTAGCAATAGTTAGCTCCTGAAATTACTACCTCAGACTACACAGCTGCTGAGCTCCCCTGAGCTTCACACCCTTCCACTTTTTTTATTCTTTTAGCTCCTTCATATTACACATCAGTAACAGGAAGACAAAAAGGTATTTTTTGCAGTTAAAAGTTGGCAGTGTCTAATCCACATGAAAGCAGGAAAGTTTAACTCTAGTCACTAGGTTGCTGTCAAATGCATACTTTGATTAAATATAATGAATGGAAGATATACACACTCAAATGTTAATAAAATGCTGCTTCTCCCACAGTCACTATCCTCTAATAAATGTCGTTTGATCTGTTTACAAAACAAATCATATTATTTTATACTTGTGGGTAGCATTTTAGTTGTAGGAGGCAATTTCATTCTAATTTAATGGCAAAGAGGCATGCCTAACTTAAATACCCATTATACCCACTCTCTGGCTTCAAGGAAACTGCATATTATGAAGAGAGGTAGGCACATCTGCACTTGTTAAACTGTTAAAATTAATTTGTTTAAACTCTATTTAGTGTACACAATTTTATTCATTCTCCCAGAACCCCCGTCCTGGTTTCAGCTGAAATAAAGTTAATTTTCTTCTTACTAGCTGGTATAGTGCTTTGTTTTGGATTTAGGATGAGAATAATGTTGATAACACACCGCTGGTTTAGTTGTTGCTAAGCAGTGTTTATACTGAGTCAAGCACTTTTCAGCTTCTTATGCCATCGGAGGCTGGGGGTACACAAGAAACTGGGAGGCGTCACAGCCAGGACAGCTTACCCAAACTGGCCAAAGGGGTATTCCATACCATGTGACATCATGCCCAGTATATAAACTGGGGGAAGTTGGCTGGGGGGCACCACAGCTCGGTGATTGGCTGGGCATCGGTTAGTGGGTGGTGAGCAATTGTATTGTGCATTACTTGTTTTGTATACTCTATTATTATTATTATTTTCCCTTCGTTTCTGTTCTATTAAACTGTCTTTATCTCAACCTACAAGTTTTACTTTTTTAATCCTGATTCTTTCCCCATCCTACCGTGGGGGGGAAGCGAGTAAGCAAGCAGTTGCGTGGTGCTTAATTGCCACCTGGGGTTAAACCATGACAACCCTTAACTGATGCTATGTTTTAATGAATAATTTTTGTATCTGTTGCAGAGGAAGTGGAACATGTAGCATTCCTGATCAAAAACACAAATCTAGCCATCCCTATAAAAGTTAACTACAACTCCTATTTATCACTAAAGAATCCTACACCAGCTCATAGTGTTTCTACCTTTAAATCCAGCTACTGTGCTCCATTACTATATAATCATCTATTCAAGCCTACATTTAATAATAAATGTCCTTGTAACTCTATAACTGGCATTTCATTCTTAATTGGTTGTTTTAAAGCAGTAGTTACAGAGACGAATTGAGATAATGGCCTGCTTATACTAAATGCTTTATATACTACAAGAGATACCTGAACCTGAAGAATTTATAGACCAGATCACAGGCTTCTCTAAGGAGAGAGTCAAGGCACTATATAGAAGCTACCAGGATGGACAGTGTGATATTAGAGAACAGCATGACCTTGTATTTGTGAATACACTTTGCTGTCTATATGTTCCTAGTAATTTCAGTTAAGTAGCGTCTTTCATTGCCATACTATTACATACTCAGCAGAACATCCAAAAGCAGTCTGCAAAGTTCCTAATTCCCCTGGAAAGTAGTCTGATGCATAAAAACGCCAAAAGCTACATAACACCAGAGTTGGTCAAAGCCAGTCAAACCAGCATCAATAAATCTCTCTGATTGCTTAGCTAAATACCACTGTCTCAAACTAGAAAATGCCACATGAAGAATATACTGCCTTTGTCTACAAGGCAGATGTCCTAAGCCCATCAAAATAATAGTGGATTAAGTTAGTTAAGCAACTATTCAGGCTCTTTTGTGTTTGCCATGAATACTTTAACTCTATACACAGAAGGTGGTATTTCCAGTTAGGTGTTAAAATTGGCTTATCCGATAAAGTTTTATAACACTAGCAGATAGAGAGCAAAACATTTGCCACCATCTATGTCTACAATTTGTTGCTTGTTTTGGAGGCTACAAATGAGTAGAGGTTAATATTAAGAAGGTATACTATTTTTAGAGTAGTTCTCTCCTTTGACTTAGTTGTGTCACTACATATATATAGTCAAGGTAGGCTCTTAACTGGGTGCTTAAAGTTGGCCTCTGTAGACCAGCTGTCATTTCTACATGTAAAAAATATGATTTTCTTTGTCTCCTTGTAGGTTCTCCTTCACAGTTATAATGCAGGAATGGGTAATGCATCCTGGCCAGGTGTAGGCAGCCCAACATCCATTTACCACAGATTTACCTTTAACTTCCCAACAATCTGAAGAACTGTCATTAGGAACACAGTTTCTTCAATTTTCTTCCACACAAACTGTGAAAATTGCTTCCTTAAAAATATCTTAAGCCAGAAACAAAACACATGTAATTACAAGTTAGAGCTTCTCTCTGCATGTGTGTGCACTGATTTAAAAGAAAATACTTTTTACTGCCTCTACAGGACCAAAAATATTGACTTTGGTCATGGTAAAGTTGAGATTTTTACTTCCCTTGACAGAGCACATTAATAGGTCAGAGACAACAGACTTGAACATAATGACATTATTAAGGGCATGCCCATTCAGCACAATAAAATTGTGTAGAGATAGACAAGCTAGATTAAGTAGACAAGTATCATACTTTAACACAGGCTTCTATTCCTAGTTGATCACCTCTGTTAAGAAGCTGGCAGTTAGCATGGATGTAATGTAGAGCTAATGCAGCCAAGTCGTTTCCATTAATAGTACTCAGTCTACATGACGGTATAAGGTGGGATGTGTGCTATTTGAAATCAGCTTTAGAGACCTGGTTTACCCAGCAGCCTTTTTCCTTGATGTGTAGTCAAACATAATACACAAATTTAGATATAAAGTCAAATGCAGTGCAGAACAACCCTATGTTGCACTGTAAAGTTTTTGCAATCCCTTGAATTTATCTTGTTTGCTTTTGTTACTGACTTCAGAATGTCATATGCAGATTGATTTTGTTTGAAAGAAGACTCACATTCTGGTTTTTAACAGCAAAATTTGCTATTGCGTGTTAGTAGGTTCTCTTTCAAGCCCTCTCTCTAGTGAATAAACAACATCTCAATGTTCTTAAATAAGCATCACAATGCTATTAAATAAATGTACTTTTTAAACCTACAAAATTAACCCCAGGGAACCTACATAGCTCCAACGCGTTGCCTAAAAAAAAAAAAAAGTCAACATGATGCAGCTTCCTATTTGCTGAGGTTGGTAGAATAAATTCTCATTTAAAAAGAAAATTCTACCCTTCTAGTTAAGACAGTTTATGCTAGTCTTCTGTCTGAGTCTTCTTCCCTTCCAACTTAATTTAGATCACAAAACATTAGATAACTAGATGTTAAGTTTTGGTTCCTTCTTTTTTTTTTTTTTTTTTTTTAAATGGGGATGTAGAAGACTATCTTCAGGGACCTGAGTAATTTGTTCTTATACTTCTAATCACTGTCTTGCCTTTGCTAGGCTAAGTTCATAAAATCCTGTAAAGTTTACAACCATTTAGCAAGAAGAAAACCATATCTTGCTAGCTGGATCAAGTGGGACCAGAGTACTTTGTCACAACCTCCAGAGACATCAAAAGCAAAAGCTCGATGCTGCTGATCAAATACAACCTATGCTTTTCGTATTCTTCCCGATTTATGAATTCTTATTGCACTTTTCACTCAACTTCCAAAATACATAAATAAAAAAGTCTTCAGACTTCCTAGGCGTAGGCGGGGGACCACACAGCAGATTAACCCAGCCTGCAACCTCCTGGCTGTGCAGCCCTTTCCAGATAGCTTTAGCCTCAAATTACCTCCTCACATGCAGCTGGGAGGTCACTCAAGGAAGAGGTTAGCAACAACAGCTACACGCTAATACAACTCCTAATATTACTCACGGAGCATCTGTTGAAAGTGGAATTGATTTTGTCCAAGCAAGTCTTCAAAAAAAATTATGATAGAAAGGCATCCAAATAGAGTCAGGTGCTCTCTCAATACCTGGGGAGAAGAATAGTTGTTTTCAGTTTTCCTCGTGTTTTAAACAGCATGTGGAGTCCATGAGAAGCAGTACTTGAACTGCTTACTCGTGTCTCCTCTCAAAGCACTTCATCTGGGAGGAAAGGTGGTCTTAGGAGAGCCAGGGACACATTCCTGCTTAGCGGAGAGTCTGCGCTGCAGCCAGCTGAGGTTCGCTCACGTTGCTAAGCACATGGAAGTGTGCAATCCCACTGAGTTTCAGGCGTCTTCATAAAAGAATTGAAAACAGCATCAGTCTCTCCCTTTAAACCTTCATTTGTGCTTATTCATTTTTCTGTCCCACACATCTTTTAAGAAAACACAAGCAACTGGAACAAGATTAAGCATTACTCTCTAATGAAGTCTTCTGCTGACAAAAAACTGCTTCTGAAGAAAATTTAGAATCCATTAGATCTCTGACTTATTTTTGCTGTTCACAGCATGTTTGAAATTTCCTGAGTTTTTATGTATTCAATATAATCTAAGAATTTCTTCTCAGGTTGTTTGTTTTTCTGGTAGCCCATAAAGGGCCACAATGACTACTGTATTAGAAAGTTGCTATTCTCTTATATTTAGAAAAAACAATGTGAGTAGAAGAATCTCTATCTTGAACAGGAATTCTAACAGCACACTGAGAAAGATCAAGAGGGAACATTTAGTTTTTAATTTTAAATTTAAATCACATGATACAGGTGAAATAAAGTAACAACAGATTCCCTAGTTATTTTTAAAAGTAAGTTTTGTAGTTCATCTGGATGTAATAATACATGCTGTAAAATACAGAACTACCACAAAATGCCCTACTTATGATGTATAATTGAAACTATGATTACAGCTGTAGTCCTCAAGAAATTTTCCAAGTTTGGCTGTCTGGCAATCCCACTATTCCACAAATGGAGATTATAAGGAATGCTTAAAAAGAATTTGTCCATCGTGGTTTGGAGAAAGTCACTAAAAGAAAAGCACCATCGGATGTTCTGTGCCTGATGCTGAAGGTCCAAAAAGTACCAAGGGTTAAAGCTATCAACTTTGATTACTAAAAGCAAAATAATTATAAAAAGTGTAATTACCTGCTAAGTTTTTTCATTTAAGTCACATGATAGAGTCCTTCTGGTCACACCATTTCATGCTCATTCTCTGAGAATGACACATATTACAGAGTATTTAAAATCATGCCTTCTCTTTGAAATTTAGAAAAAATGCATCTCCATCACTATTTGGCTTCCTAAACTCATTTGCCTCTGTTAAAGAACATCTAGATTGAGTTAAATTAAGTTTTTTGCTCCTGACTGTTTCCTATATTTTCTTTAACTTGAAAACTGCTCATATAAACTTTCTGACCCTATGCAAGGCCAGTAATGACATTCTCCAGGTGTAACAGAGGCTGAAGACAATCATCTCCAAAGGACAGTGCCCCCACAGCTGCAACACCACTTGACAAAATGCAGTGCTCTTCATAATGTAGCCAGATGGCTGTGCTGAATACCTTTTGACAAACAACTAAAATATCTATGCCCTCTAGAATCAGTCAGTGGTAATTGAAGCTTCGTAAAAGAAAAAAATTATGCATGCAAACAATTGACTAATATGAATGTGGGTTTAGTTTGTGGTCTTCAGAATCCTGGAGGCTTCATAATACAATTTTAAGGGTGTCAAATGAGGCATGATTTAGAAAAATAAGTTTGCATATGCTGTGTAACAATCCACAAAGATGTACTTTCTGAAGGGTACATGCTTTCCTTTGTAAATTATAAAAAAATTGAAAACCACTGGCTAGATAAATCCACTGCTTTACGTATTTCATATTACAATATATTTAGTTAGTTATATTTCTGTCACAGAGCAACCATGAAAAACCTTCAATAAATTCTGATCATTTTATGTCAATTAAAATGCATCATAGACCCTGCAAGGATGAAGAATTATCAGGTCATGGAGCTAACATATTGTTAAATTTTATGGTTAATCAGATTACTGCAGACCATAAATATTCATGGTAAAAGTGAGCCAGCTTTCATGCATAGTCACAGGTACAAAGAGACTAAATTTTTGAATCTGTGTGGTCATTGTTAACATTGACACTGTTGTCAGCTCTTAGAAAAGTAGGATTTGACAAAATTGTCTTTACAGACTTGGTCACAACAGTTACATAAGGTTCCTTTATTCAAACTGTTCCTCCTTTGACTATAACTTCAGTCCATATATATGGCTATACCAAAAATATTCTAGAAACATACCATCTGCAAAACAACAAATATGTTAAACTGTACTATTCCCCTCCCTTGAGGTCTCCCAGAAACCATAACTTTTGCTCTGAGTCTAAAAGACTAAGTATTAGGCTATTTGGGAATTAACTTCACAGAATATTCTGTTATTTCCCTTTGGACAGTGAAGAGCTACAGATGTCATTAATCTGGACTTCTGTAAGGCCTTTGACACAGTCCCCTACAACATCCTTCTCTCTAAAATGGATAGATATGGATTTGATGGACTATTCTATTTGGTGGATGAGGAATTGCCTGGATGGTCACATGCAGGGAGTAGTGGTCAACGGCTCGATGTCCAGATGGAGATCAGTGACAAGTGGTGTCCCTCAGGGGTCCGTATTGGGACCTGTGCTGTTTAATATCTTCATCAATGACATAGACAGTGGGATCAAGTGCAGCCTCAGCAAATTTGCAGACAACACCAAGCTGAGCGGTGCAGTTGACATGCCTGAGGGACAGGATGCCATCCAGAGGGACCTGGACAAGCTGGAGAAGTGGGCCCACGTGAAACTCATGAGGGACAACAAGCCCAAGGGCAAGGTCCTGCACATGGGTCAGGGCAACCCCTGTATCAATACAGGCTGGGGGGTGAAGGGATTGAGAGCAGCCCTGCAGAGAAGGACTTGGGGGTACTGGTGGATGAAAAGCTGGACATGAGCCAACAATGTGCACTCGCAGCCCAGAAAGCCAACCATACCCCAGGCTGCAACAAGCATGACCAGCAGGTCGAGGGAGGTGATTCTGCCCCTTTACTCTACTCTGGCGAGACCCCACTTGGAGTACTGCATCCAGCTCTGGGGTCCTCAGCACAGGAAAGACATGGGCCTGTTGGATCAGGTCCAGAGGAGGGCCACAAAAATGGTCAGAGGGATGGAACACCTCTCCTGCGAAGAAAGGCTGAGAGAGTTGGTGTTGTTCAGCCTGGAGAAGAGAAGGCTCCGGGGAGACCTTACTGAGGCCTTTCAGTACTTAAAAGGGGCTTATAAGAAAGATGGGGACAGACTTTTTAGCAGGGCCTGTAGCACTAGGACAAGGGGTAATGGTATTAAATTAAAAGAAGGTAGATTCAGACTAGATATAAGGAAGAAATTTTTTTACAGTGAGGGTGGTGAAACACTGGCACAGGTTGCCCAGAGAGGTGGTAGATGCCCCATCCCTGGAAACATTCAAGGTCAGGTTGGACGGGGCTCTGAGCAACCTGATCTAGTTGAAGATGTCCCTGCTCATTGCAGGGGGCTTGGACTAGATGGCCTTTAAAGGTCCCTTCCAACCCAAACCACTGCATGATTCTATGACAGTTATGGCTTTGAGGATGAATCTGACTCGAACATCTTTGTTAAACATGACAGCTTCAGAAGAGCAACGAAGAACTAGTGGGAGACAGGAACTGGAAAATCCCAGTCTAGATGTGGCTCGAAGTTGGACTAATCTAATATAAATCTTCAGTATCAACCATCACTCTTAGATGTGCTTTATATATCATATACAAGCAAGCCTCCCCTTTACAAACTGCTTGGTAATCTGCATGAGGCAGAAAATCTTTCACCATTAACACACAGCTACAACGCAGCAGTTAAAAAAAAATCACAGGATAAATACTGTAAACCATAAACACTTATGAATAATTCTGAAGGTTGAAAAGTTTATATGCATATAAGAGGAAATGCTAATTGCTGTCTTTTCAAAAGAAATTATTTCCTACAGATAGTGATCTGCAGGTTTTAATGTTTCCTTAATTCTACTCTCGGTACGTTACAGGCTGCAGAAACAGCACCTAATTTAATCTGAGATGCATACAACTCAGGTTGAGGCCAGACTATACTTGATGTGGGAACACAGGAACTTTAAAAAGTAGAAATGGAGATCCATGGAGAAATAACATGGGTAAGATTGCAGTGCACAATGCTTTACTTTGCATTCCAGACAGGTTATTCTTCCTCAAATTTTTAAAATGTTGTGGCTGAAAAAGTACATTCTTAAAAGATGCCCCCAACACCAAACACAGAACTTGCCCACATGTAATTTAATCAGAGATAGGTCCAGAGGCTTAACATCAAGAACATAGCTTTTGAACATCATACCTCTCTGCTAGTTTGGGAGGCTGTTTTACAAGACTGCTGTCTTATGTCTATACTTAACATGTATCATAAATAGTTGCGTTACATAATTCTGCTTTCAGGTAGCTGTGGGAAGCTCAGTGCTTTTCTTTTTTTAGGATATAAATCTACAGCAGATCACAGAGCCCTTATCTTTCTTAGAGATAGAAGGCTTAAGTTTGTAAGTTCTGCCAACCCTTTGAACTAAGGCTAGCTAAAAACAGGGGTGAAGAAACTCAGCTCTTTCAGGGCTAGGCTGTCTTCTGTCTGCTGGTAAATTCTTTCAGTTGTGCTGATCCTTTCTATCCTGTGTTCATAAACGAAGCCTTTGAAAAATAGTAAAGGCTAGCCAATCTTCTCTTCCAACTATACCTTGTGTATTTCTGGAGGATGGCAGTGAAAATTTCGAGCTGATAGTTTCCATAACTAGAACTGACCTATTTTCTACAACTATTTTAAGATGAGAAGTAGCTATCACCATCTCTTAACAATACCTTACCAATCTGACAACAGTGCAAGTGTCCTTTATGCTATGCCAGAAGCAGCCCCATGGAAATCAGACTGGTTACAGTAATGTTGGACTCACTTAGTATAAGAACAAACCTTGACCATATACAAACACATCTGAACTATGAAGTAATCTAGTCAGTCAGTGGCATCTGATTTTTTTTTTAAGTCCAGCTCCATATAAAATGCAGAATTTAAATGTCATGTTTTCTGTTGCTTTTAAAACAGGAATTTCTACCTCGCCAGTCTCTTTTCAGTTGCTTGAAATAGTCTACCGACTGAAACCAGAGTGCTTTGGCACTAAGGAAGCCTCACAACTAGAGCTGGAGGAAATAAACAAGGTGTTTTTTATGAAAAAAAACCCCAAACCCCACCAACCCAGTTTTCACTTAGCAAAGATACAGCAACATAAAGCTCTTAGCATTTTCCAAAGAAACTACAGTCTTTTGGTTTCTTAGCAAAACACAGGTACAACACTCAAAGCAACTGTGAATATTTGTTATGAATTTTAAGACATGTGTAACAACCTGCATGTTCATGAAGAGGTTGAATATTGTATCTCCCTTTAACGTGGATATAAGCAGAGATATCAAGTAAGCAGTTGAAACAGGAAAAACCATAATGCTTTAAGGAAATAAACATCAAGCTGTCATATGTTTAAGCCAACAAAGAAGAAGAGGGAGCATTCACTGTGTTACGTGGCAGTCCATCTACCAGACTAACTTGGTCCCTGTCCCGATCCAATGCCAGAGAAGATTTCGATATGATCCCAAGAGTGAGATTAAGACACAAATGAGGTCAAATGCCGTATACCCCAAAGAGCTTTTATTATCAAAAATATCAAAAGTAGAAAATGGTAGCAATAGGATAGAATGGAAGAAAAGGCAGAAATCAAGCAAGCAGTCGGGTTAGAGTTGCAAGGATAGTCACCACCACGGATCCAGCAGTGTCCTGTTTGTCCTCAGTCTTCAATTCTTCAGTGGTGGGTGCACACCACGGCTTGTCTCCACGTTTTTTTATAGGGCATATTTCAATGATGTATGCACGTACGTGTTGTTCATGCACTGTTCACATGCTGCAGGTTTCGTCTATCACACGACCTTCGCGTGATCAACACCAGAAACCAGTATCTTATCTCAAAGACTACAGTTTCCGTGAGAACGGTAGCCTCCACATTCTTGCATGCTTTGTCGGCTCCAGCCCGTTTCCTCCTCTGGATGTCTCAGTAGCCTGGTAATCATCCTTATGGACAGAGGAGTGTCCTGCTTAAACAGGCCATCTCAGAGACAAAGGGCTTAAGATAAGCAGTTCACAATTCAGTCTCTCACACCTGACAACCTTTGAGACAAACAGCTCGAGATAACAATTCAGTCTCTCACAGTCCCCCCCCTCTTCTCTTGCACACATACAAAATGTCCTCTGGTCACCTCAAACTTATGTACAGTATAACCAGTTTCCTCAGATTCTAGCCATCAAACAAATTATCTGAAAACAGA
The DNA here is from genome assembly GCF_026419915.1 of Harpia harpyja. Classification (NCBI taxonomy): domain Eukaryota; kingdom Metazoa; phylum Chordata; class Aves; order Accipitriformes; family Accipitridae; genus Harpia; species Harpia harpyja. The sequence goes on from NC_068969.1 coordinate 39,764,185, forward strand.
TACACTCAGCATTTCTTTCAGGTGTCACATATGTAACTCTTATAAAAGCATCCTACTAAGAGCAGGGAGTTATCCAGCATATCTGACTGCCGTTCTTTCTTCAAAGTGATAGTAACAGACTAAAGAAAAAACACACATACACTTAAGAAATGTTTCAACCTGTCAGGACAACAGAGAATGAGCCATTTCACCTACTGTTGATATTGATTCAAATCTGAGAGAAGTAAAGACGCCCACAGCGGAAAACACCACCAATTGAAAAACAATTGCTGGACTTGTAAATAAAATTCATTCCATTTAAGAGCTCTGTTGTCTACTGGTTCTACAAAACTCAGAAAGAAAGGTTATTTCTTTTAACAGCTTGCTTTGAATCCAGACCTTTCAACTGCCTGTGCAATGGTTTATAACACAGGTGGAACCAAAAAACCAGCAAGTCCCTACACCTTTCCTAATAAAATACCTGTTCTCCCTTCTCCATCTCCCCTCACCCCACCCCTGAAGAAGCGAGAAACATGCTACCACTTTCCCCTACAGTAAGTCATCTGCTGCAACCCTAGTCTAAGCTGATTCTTCCATTATAGACCGTGCACCAACCCGTCCCATAAAAGTTTAATGGAGGAATGGAAAACTGGCAACATCAAAGAAAGGATTAGTTGTGCAGAGGATATCTGGAGGCATGCCACAAGGGCTGCAGAAAGGAATGCTAGAACACAAGTTCAGGGCAGTTTTCTGTGGCAAAATCTCCTTTCGGGGCTCATTCCCTACAGAAGCTGAACTGCTGTGCAAAGTGCGTTGAAACCTAGATTAGCATTAGCAAAATAACTAGGGTAAAACTGATTTAAATAATGAAATAAAATTGTTGAAAGAGGCTTTTTAGTTGCTCATGGAAGAAGAACTAACTTAAGATATTTAAATTACAATTCTGTAATTGACACATGTATTTTTTAAAAGGGTATAATCATCTTGATGTCAGATACACAGACTTGTGCCAAAAAAATAAGAATAGCTTACAATTGACACTTTCCACACAATATTTTAATGGCAAGATTAGATATCCATGTTAAATTATCTGCAGTTTTCTGCAAGACAAAAGCCATTTCCACACAATTACCCCTCTTCTTACATAATTTCTAGGACTTTCTTCCATTCTCACGTAATTTCTAGGACTTTCTTCCATGACACGTGGTAGAGCAGCACAGTCCCCTTTCTGACAGTGAGGACCACTTTCCTATATCAGAGTTAGCACCACAGACCCTTCCCAAGCACTAACAGGTGAGATGGCACAGACAGTAGGCTCCCAGCTAACCAATTCATTGCAGATGTGCTGTCTTAAAGCACAATACACACAGAAATCAGATGCTTGTAGGCAATATCAATTTTATTACCACCATGCAAAGACAGTATGCTTGCAGTAAGATACAAGTGTATACCTGAAAAAGGCACAGGAGGGTCAAAGGAAAGACTGCTGGGAGCAGGCTATAAGGGTAGTTTTCTTGTCTAGATATAGTCCCTGTTACAAAGAATGCAAAAACTAATGACACAGTAGCCTGCAAAAGCCTTTCAAGCAGTGCAACTGCTCTGATTTTTCCAGCTACAATTCACTGCTGTGGAAGCTACTAGAAACCCAGAAGCGGTAGCTTGTCGCACCAGAGACTGTAACGACATACTATGCACAGCTGTGTGTGTATGGTGGCAATAAAGTGCTCAGATTATCTGGGTTGATAAAAATCACTCTTGGATGGTTACAAATGCCTCTGACTTTGAGGGCAAGGTAAAAAAGGGCAGTTTTACTGGTACTTGATGGAAGCATAGGAACATACATGTTAGAAGAGACCTCTGGAAATCACTTGGTTCAACACCCTGCTTAAACCAGGTTAATCTAGATCAGGTTCCTCAGGAACTTGTCCAGTTGAGGTTTGAATATCTTCAAGTAGAGACATCCCAGAAAAATTTCACTCATCACCTCTCTCTAAGCCCATCAGTCTCACCCAAATTCCACCTACGTTCACATTCACTTACCTCACC